>NW_027361732.1:36887500-37480000 GCF_039654945.1 Dendrobates tinctorius | reverse complement strand
GTATATCACTGGATGTAAACCATATTATCTCATATGAGACATAATCGTCCACACAAGAAGTTACAGATCACCACATGATAGCAATATGCCTTGCAAATAAATGTAAATCTTTCACAGTGTAGGACAAAGCTGAAAATTAGACTCATCAGAGAATATTACCTTACTCCAGTCCATATGGTCTTTGGCAATCTTCAGCCTGGCTCTCCATTGCTTCTCATTGATGAAAGGCTTTTTTCTAGCTTTACATGACTTGAGCCCTGCCCCTAGGAGCCTGTTATGAACTGTTCTTGCCATGCCCTTCACCACAGCTGCCATTTGCCATTCCTTTTGTAGGTCATTTGATGTCATCCTGCAGTTGTTGAGCGACATTCGAATAAGATGATGGTCATCCCAGTCAGCAGAGAGTGGAGAGTCATTTTTGCCCTCTCCCCGTCTGTAGCTTTGTTGTCCCCAATGGCTGCTGCTTGACCTTATTGTAATGGACTGCCGTCTTAGACATTATAAGGATGGAGACAACATGAAGCTCACTGTATCTCTCTGCTAGTAAAGCCAGAATTGAGTCCTTCTTTTCCTCACTCAAGACTTTTCTTTTCATATTCTTTGGCATGGTTAAAAGCTATTTTTTCATTCCTATTACTTCAGGGATATTACTAGCACTTGTTTTGCCATCCAGCTTGTCCTACTGCGAGAGGATTGTGAACACTACAGCAGGTTTTTTTTAATACTTTCCTTCGCTAAATAAGATTTGGTTCAGGTGATCACCTAATCAGAAGCATATTAATTAGAATGAGGTGTACTCTGTTTGGAATTCAAGTGACACTGGAATGGAATAGCTGTTAGACATGTGGAGAAGCTGATTTTTATAAAACTGTGCAGTGGTCTCATAATTTTTGACATTGCTGTATAGGTTGGGTTGCATGATGTTGCAACCTAAGGTCTTTCTGAGTTTTAGACCAGATGGTAGAATACAAAGAAAAGAAAAAATGACATTTTTGCTTGGCACTGCTTCCCAGCGTCAAGATCTTGCACATGAAGTAAGGAAATTTCTTTCTTGTATTTGCAATGTGTCAGAGTTAGAACACCTCTTTCATGAGGCCTATATAAATGCATGACTAATAAAATAATAAATATATAGAGAGAGGCAATTGGTTTCAAAACAAGATTAGGGGAAAAACTGAAGTAGGAAGAAAATAAAAAAATAATAAGCAATGTCTATTTAATAAGAGGTACGTAAGTGACTGGAAGAGCAACATCATCAGCTCACAGAAACTGACCATGTACCAGAGTCTACAGAGAGACTACAGACTGGCCCCATATCTGGGGAAACTCCCAGATCCCAGAGACTGCAAGATCCTGAGCCGATATAGACTCAGCGCCCACAGTCTGGCCATCGAATCCGGCCGACACAGGCAGAGCTGCAAGCCCAGGGAGAAAAGACTGTGCCAACACTGTGACCAGGAGGTCCTGGAGGATGAGACCCACTTCCTGCTACACTGCCCCAAATACTCAGCAGTGAGGGACACTCACTTCAGGAGACTCTCACATCTCTTACCTGATTTCATCACCATGAAGGAGGAAGAGAAAACATATATCCTGCTGGGGGAAGAAGAGAGAGCAGTGGAGATAGGCGTGCAATATGCGAGCGAATGTCATAGACTGCGAGAAAGAGAACTATGATATGCCATGGACTTCTATGGCCCCCACCCTGGATGTGCCCCATGCCCCCATCCACCTTCCCTATGCCATGGACTTCTATAGCCCACCCTGGATCTGCCCCATCCCCCATCTACCTTCCCTATGCCATGGACTTCTATAGCCCCATCCTGGATCCGCCCCATCCACCTTTCCTACAGCCCCGACCCAACATCCCTACAGTCCCTATCCCTATTCCCTTTTGTACACTTGTTTTGGCAAAACTATGTATTTAGTCCTGCCAATAAAGCTTCTTTGAATTTGAAAATTTGAATTTGAATTATTATCTGGTGCCATTATAGCATGAATGTGATATCAAAGAAATTGATGATACATAAGGGTATCACTTACATATCAGAGAAATTGATAACCACTATGCAATGTTTCAGGAGGTTTATGTGATGGTCACACAGACCTTCTCATTACGATGAGCTCTGGAATAGAAGTATATCATCACTATCAGAACTCTCTCAAAAATATCAAGCCAGGAGGTGTTAAGGAATAGAGGAGACAAGCCCTTTTCTGTAGTCACCATAGGAGATGTGTTTTGAATGAGTCACCGGAGGAGGAGAAAACAAAAATACAAGCTAAGTCCAGAAAACTGGAGAGGTTGGTAGCTATCGAATTGCAGACCCCTGATCCTATTCACCACAACTAACAGTAGCCGTGGGGGGTTCCTACGGTGCCGTAGACCCCTCGTCACAGCCGGAGAACTACATTAGCCTAAAGAAAGAAAAGGGAAATCTAAACTGCCCCAGAGCAGACCCCAAAGCAATAGACAGCCCCCAACATGTATTGTCGGTGAAAAACAGATGAAAACACAAACACAGACAGAAAGACAGGCTGAGCAAATGATGGGGCCCAACTAACTAGATAGGACAGGACAGAAAAGATGCTGGCTGCAATCCGCAAAAAACCCTACAAAAATGTCCCAACTGTCTGATAGTAAAAAAGGCCCTGAAGTCGCTAGACTTCAAAATCACTATATCAGCACTCAGGTATATTCTGAAAACAGAGCAAAGAGATCAACTGATCAGAGACAAAAATGGAATTCAGTCAGTCCCAACCAGGACTGGCTGAATACAAACACTAAGGAAACCAGACAAAATGTCATGGAATAATAGCAGGGCAAGAACTTAGATTTCAGTAGACAGGAACTAAAACTGGATGCCAGAGCCCAGAGCAGAAAGGATCACCAGCAAACCCTGCAGGGCGTCGGCTGCCTTATATCCACTCAGAAATTCCAGATGTCCACTCACACTCCACCTGTTCAGATGACAGGTTCTTCCCATCCCAATCAATTTCACTACCTCTCTTCACCAGCAGAGGGAGTTCATCAGACATCAAAGGTGAAGGGGAAAATGAACTCACAACAGTACCTCACCCTTGAGGAGGGGTCACCGAACCCTCATCCATGCCACCAGGGCAATCAGGATGAGCCCGATGAAAAGCACGAACCAATCTTTCGGCATGAATATCGGATGCAGGGACCCAATAATTATCCTCCTGGCCATAACCCTTCCATTTAACCAAATACTGGAGTCTCCGTCTAATCAGACGAGAATCCAGTATCTTCTGAACTTCATATTCCACATTACCTTCAACCAATACAGGGTCAGGAGGTGCCACCACAGGAACTACTGGCTCAACAAACCTCTTTAACAGAGACTTATGAAACACGTTATGGATCTTGAATGTAACATGAAGAGCCAATCGAAAAGAGACTGGATTAAGAATCTCCAAAATCTTGTAAGGTCCAATAAATCTAGGTTTAAACTTTGGAGAAGCCACCTTCATAGAGATATTCTTTGATGACAACCAAACCATATCACCCACCTTAAACCGGGGACCAAAAGTCCTATGCCGGTTGGAAAACCGCTGGGCCTTTTCCTGGGAGAGAGACGACTTATCCACCACTTGGTCCCAGATCTGGTGCATTCTCTCCACCACAGTGTCAACACCTGGGCAGGCAGAAGACTCCACCTGCCCAGAAGAGAATCAAGGATGAAACACAAAGTTACAAAAAAAAGGTGACATCAAAGTGGCAGAACTAGCTCTATTCTTTAACGCAAATTCGGCCAAGGGCAAAAATGAAACCCAATCATCCTAATCAGCAGAAATAAAACATCTCAAATACGACTCCAAAGTCTGGTTTGTTCTCTCCGTCTGCCCATTGGTCTGAGGGTGAAACGCAGAGGAGAAGGACAACTGAATTCCCAGCTTGGAACAGAAAGTACTCCAAAATCTAGAAACAAACTGAACTCCTCTGTCAGATACAATGTTCTCAGGAATCCCGTGCAAGCGAACCACCTGTTGCAAATACAAGGGCACCAACTCTGAGGAAGATGGCAACTTAGGGAGTGGTACAAGATGGACTATCTTAGAGAATCTATCACAAATCACCCAAATAACAGTCATTCTCTGAGAGACAGGCATATCAGAGATAAAATCCATTGAAATATGGGTCCATGGCCTCCTGGGCACCGGCAAAGGCATCAACAACCCACTAGAGCGAGAACAAGGTTTAGACGGGGAGCAAGTCCCACAGGACTGCACAAAATTCCTGACATCACGAGACAAGGCGGGCCACCAAAAAGATCGACTCACCAAATCTCTAGTACCAAAAATACCTGGATGACCAGCCAATGCAGAGCAATGAACCTCAGACATCACTCTCTTCCTCCACTGGTCAGGAACATACAATTTTACAATAGGACAACGCTTAGGTTTGTCCTCCTGAAACTCCTCCAGATCACATCTCAAATCGGGCGAGATGGCAGAAAGAACTACCCCCTCACCTAGGATGGTAGCAGGCTTGGTCACAACAGGAGAATCAGCAAAGAAACTCCTAGAGAGGGCGTCTGCCTTGACATTCTTAGTGCCCGGAAGAAAAGAGACCACAAAATCAAAACGTGTGAAAAACAAGGCCCACCTAGCCTGTCTAGGATTCAAGCATTTGGCCGACTCCAGGTAATTCAAATTCTTGTGGTCAGTAAGGACCACGACTTGCTGTTTAGCTCCCTCCAACCAATGTCTCCACTCCTCAAATGCCCATTTCATGGCTAACAGTTCCCGATTCCCCACATCATAGTTCGTTCGGATGGGGAGAACTTTCAGGAAAAGAAAGCACAGGGATTCATTTTAGATGTTACAGGATCTTTTTGGGACAAAACAGCTCCTGCTCCAATCTCAGAAGCGTCCACCTCTACCTGAAACGGGAGTAAGACATCAGGTTGCCGCAAAACCGGGGCAGAAGTGAACCTTCGCTTCAGCTCCTGAAAGGAAGAAACAGCCTCCAGAGACCAATTCAGCACATCAGCACCCTTCTTCGTCAAATCAGTCAATGGTTTGGCAATACCAGAAAAATTAGCTATAAATTTACGATAAAAATTAGCAAAACCCAAAAACTTCTGGAGGGCCTTCAAAGAGGTGGGTTGAACCCAATCATAAATGGCCTGTACCTTGGCCGGGTCCATTTCAATACTTGACAGAGACAAAATAAATCCCAAAAATGAAATCCTCTGTACTCCAAAAAGGCATTTCGATCCCTTGACATACAGGGAATTCTCCCTCAAAATCCGGAACACAGTCCGAACATGTTCCACATGAGAGTCCCAATCCTTGGAAAAGATCAAAATATCATCCAGATAGATGATCAAAATTTTATCCACAAAATCTCGGAAAATATCATTCATGAAGCACTGGAAGACAGAAGGGGCATTAGTGAGCCCAAAAGGCATCACCAGATACTCAAAATGTCCCTCCGGAGTATTAAATGCCGTCTTCCATTCATCCCCCTGCTTAATGCGAATAAGATTATACGCCCCCTGAGGTCAAGCTTGGAAAACCAGCAAGCACCTTTAACTCTGGAGAATAGATCAGAAATCAGGGGTAACGGATACTGATATTTAACAGTAATTTTGTTGAGGGAACGATAGTCAATACAAGGCCTTAATGAACCATCTTTCTTGGCCACAAAAAAAACCCAGCACCTAAGGGTGAAGAGGATGGTCTAATATGACCCTTCTCCAACGACTCCTTAATATAGGATCGCATAGCCTCGTGCTCGGGTACAGATAAATTGAAAAGTTGACCCTTAGGAAATTTACACCCAGGGCTCAGCTCAATTGCACAGTCATAACTCCTATGAGGAGGCAAAGACGCAGACTCATTCTCACTAAATACATCATAAAAATCAGCCAAATAGTCAGGAACATCATGCGACTGGGGAGAGGTGGAGAAAACAGGAGCGTCACTAAGGGCACAACGACAACCCCAACTCACTACAGACACAGATTTCCAATCCAAAACTGGATTATGGATTTGCAACCAGGGAAACCCCAGAACAATGGTATCATGCAAATTATGCAACACCAAAAATCTGCAATTTTCTTGATGGTCTGGGGCGACCCGCATTACCACCTGGGTCCAAAACTGAGTTTTATTCTTCGCCAAAGGAGTAGCATCAATGCCCCTCAAAGGGATAGTCGTCTGCAGAAGTGTCATAGGTAAACCAATAATGTTTAGCAAAATCCAAGTCCATCAGGTTCAGAGCTGCTCCCGAATCCACAAAAGCCTTAGCGGAAAATGTGGACAGGGAGCAGATCAGAGTAATTGCCAGAAGAAACTTAGGTTGAACACCACCCACAGCAAATGTGTGTGCAAAATGTTTCTCTCGTTTAGGGCAGACAGAAATCATATGAGAGGCATCTCCACAGAAAAAACACAGCTTATTACGCCTTCTGAACTCCTGACGTTGTGCCCTAGACAAAACTCTATCACATTGCATAGGTTCAACAGGTGGCAACACCTCTCGTACAGTTTTGCGTTCACGCCAACGCCGATCAACCTGAATGGCTAATGACATAAATCGTCAAGACCAGAGGGAACAGGAAATCCCACCATAGTATCTTTTATGTTTCTGACAAACCCTTCCGAAAGAGAGCTGCCAAGGCACCATCATTCCAGGTAGTAAGGACCGCCCACTTTCGGATTTTTTGACAGTACAACTCTGCAAAATCCTGACCCTGGCTCAATGCCAACAGGGCCTTTTCAGCCTGATCAATAGCATTAGGTTCATCATACAACAACCCCAAGGCCTGAAAAAATGCGTTCACATCAGTCAGAATAGGATCATCAGGTTTCAAAGAAAATGCCCAATCCAGGGGATCGCCGCGCAGCAAAGAGATGACAATTTTAACCTGCTGAGCGGAGCTCCCCGATGAGTTAGGCTTCAAGGCAAAAAAAATAATTTACAATTATTCTTAAAATTCAGAAATTTAGACCGATCCCCAAAAAACACATCAGGAGTAGGGATCTTTGGTTCAGCAGCATGTGAATGACCAAGATAGGTGGAAATTCCCCGCACTTCATCAGAAAGCTGCTCCACACGATCGGACAATTGCTTTATCTCCATTGAGAAAAAATTTCTCCTACGGCCTCAGAGAAATAGAGGAAAAAATATACACAAAAAAAAATTCTGACACTTTTTTTTTTTTTTTTTACAATTCTTTCCTGCTATTGAGTACCCTAGAATCTGCGGCATGTTTGGTGATTCTGTTATGAATGAGTCACCAGAGGAGGAGAAAACAAAAATGCAAGCTAAGTCCAGAAAACCGGAGAGGTTGGTAGCTATCGGATTCAGCACAACTAACAGTAGCCGTGGGGGGTTCCTATGGTGCCCTAGCCCCCACGTCACAGCTGGAGAACTACATAAGCCTAAAGAAGGAAAGGGGAAATCTAAACTGCCCCAGAGCAGACCCCAAAGCAATAGACAGCCCCCAACATGTATTGTCGGTGAAAAACAGATGAAAACACAAACACAGACAGAAAGGCAGGCTGAGCAAACGATGGGGCCCAGCTAACTAGATAGGACAGGACAGAAAAGATGCTGGCTGCAATCCACAAAAAACCCTACAAAAATGTCCCAACCGTCTGATAGGAAAAAAGGTCCTGAAGTCGCTAGACTTCAAAATCACTATATCAGCACTCAGGTATATTCTGAAAACAGAGCAAAGAGATCAACTGATCAGAGACAAAAATGGAATTCAGCCAGTCCCAACCAGGACTGGCTGAAAACAAACACTAAGGAAACCAGACAAAATGTCATGGAATAATAGCAGGGCAAGAACTTAGCTTTTAGTAGACAGGAACTAAAACTGGATGCCAGAGCTCAGAGCAAAAAGAATCACCAGCAAACCCTGCAGGGCGTCGGCTGCCTTATATCCACTCAGAAATTCCAGATGTCCAATCACACTCCGCCTGTTCAGATGACAGGTTCTTCCCATCCCAATCAATTTCACTACCTCTCTTCACCAGACATCAAAGGTGAAGGGGAAAATGAACTCACAACAGAGATGATAAGATATGACATCATTCAAAATCACCAAAATTGCACAGAATATTCAAAGCAAAAAGCTTCTATGAGAATTGAAAGTCCTTTATAAAGCTCTTGGGTCTGGAGAGTAATTAAATAAAAACTAATACATCACCACTGACCTCCTCTTCTTAATGTCCCCCATGTATTGTCCATTTCCTTTTCTTACTGATGCAACACATTTAAACCCTGGGCATCCTCATGCTAGAATGAAATTTCACCAACATCGTTAAACTGCAGGGAAACAAATCCCATAGGCAGGGACACCCCAGATTAGTTGGGGCCAGAAAACACGTTCTAATGTGCACAGTCTCGTAATGTGTAGAGGCCTGGAGTTTCAGTGAGCAGCAGTGCTTTAACCCCTTAGTGACAGAGCCAATGTACCACTTACCAGGCCAATTTTTTACAATTATGACCACTGTCACTTTATGAGGTTATAACTCTGGAACACTTTAATGGATCCAGCTGATTCTGAGATTCTTTTTTCGTGACATATTGTACCTTATGTTAGTGTTAAAATTTCTTCTATATAACTAGCATTTATTTATGTAAAAAATGGAAATATGGCGAAAATTTTTAAAATTTCCCAATTTTCAAAATTTTAATTTTTGTGCCCTTAAATCAGAGAGATGTTACACAAAATAGTTAATAAATAACATTTCCCACATGTCTACTTTACATCAGCACAATTTTGAAACATTTTTTTTGTTAGGAAGTTATAAGGGTTAAAATTTGACCAGCAATTTCTAATTTTTACAACAAAATTTACAAAACCATTTTTTAGGGGTCACATTACATTTCAAGTCACTTTGAGGGGTGTACATGACAGAAAATACCCAAAAGTGACACCATTCTAAAAACTGCACCCCTAAGGTGCTCAAAACATTCAACATTTACATTTTGACTTTACACATGCCGCGCCAATTCTTTGGAATGCACTTCCCAGGTCAATACGATTAGTCCCCAATCCCCACAATTTTAAGCGTGCCCTGAAAACGCATTTATTCAGACTGGCCTATCGCCTCAACACATTAACCTAATCTATCCCTGTGTGGCACAGCCAAAAGTTTTACCATAACCAGATTTCCCGCATCATGTTCCCACTTGCTTTATGCATCCATTAGCCCTCTGTGTTTGTACTGTTACACACTTAACATTATGGCTGGTCCATACAATCAAGGCAACTGTTACCACCCACCTTTCGTGTCTACCTCTTTCCTCATAGACTGTAAGCTTGCGAGCAGGGCCCTCTTTCCTCTTGGTATGTGTTATAATCTACTGTATGTGATTATTGTTATGCTGTAATATCTATTGTCTGTACAAATCCCCTCTGAAATGTAAAGTGCTGCGGAATATGTTGGCGCTATAAAAATAAAATTTTTTATTATTATTATTATTATTAACATTTAACATAGTATTCATAACTCTTCAGTAGCGCACAGAGTCAGCTGCAGGCTTCCTGCTGCTACTGGAGGTCAAGTGTGCTGATACTTAAGAGAAATAAACATTCAGAATATTCATTTCTCTTACGAATCGGCACACATAACTGACGGTAGCAGCAGGAAGGCTCCGGCTGACACTGCTCCCTACTGAAGAGCAATGAATACTCATTGCTTTCTGTGATGAACAGTCCTGGTGAGTATTCTGGCAGCTTTGCTCTGCTTGTGAGCAGAGCATGACGTCCTTGCCATGTGCTGCTTACAAGCATTAAGCAGTTGCTGACACTGGAGCAGGACACTGCTAGGAAGCAGAAGAAGGTAAGTGTAATGGTTTGTTTTTTTAAAAAATCTTTTCTGATGGGACCATGCATACCAGGAACTGAACGGGGCCAATCATACCAGGATAAGGATGGGACCATGCATATCAAGATGGGGGTGGGGCCAATCATACTAGAATAAGCATAGTACCATGCATATCAGGTCTGGATGGGGCCAGTCATACCAGGATAATGATGGGACCATGCATGCCAGGACTGGGATGGGGGCCAATCATACCAAGTTAAGGATGAGGTCCTGCATATCAGGAGAAAGATGGGGCCATGCATACTTGGATGAGATGAGTACCTTGCATACCAGTATAGGGATGAGGGAGATCATTCCTGCCAGGAAAAGGATGAGGAGGACCATTCCTTCCAGGATGGGGATGAGGGCCATGCATATCAGTATAGCAATGAGGGAGCCATGCATACCAGGATAGGGAGGAGGGAACCATGCATACCAGGATGTGGATGAGGGAGCCATGCATCCCAGGATAGGGAAGAGGGAGCCATGCGTACCAGGATAGGGATGAGGGGCCATGTGTATCAGGATGAGGATGAGTGGACCATAGTTACCAGGATAGGTGATATTAAGTACAGAATTGACCACATTTTTTACTTCATTTTTTTTCTAATTTCCACCTCTAAAACCTAGGTGCGTCTTATGGTCCAGTGCATCTTATAGTCCGAAAAATACAGTACTTTGAGGAGATATTTCCAGCTATCTAAACTTTTATCAAAGGGATTGGATCTAAGCAGTTTATCTTGTGTGAAAATCTCTGTACATGCAGAATAGTGCGTCTCTTAAATGTAAAATGCATGAAGTCTAATCTAAAAACTATATTAAATGAAAAAAATAAAAAACTTTTTTTATGAGCTGTCTACTTACTGTCATGACTAACATTCAAGTGATTAGTTTAGTGGCCAATAGAATGTAGGATTTTGGAAAAGGACTCATGAAATTTCCTCGTATCTAATAGTGTCTTATTTATAATAATTTGTCTCTGGGAACTCAAGCTCATGTACTTTTATTTGCCCTCTACATTTCTTTACTGCAGTCTCTACATCTCCTGAATGTACATGACAAAGCCTGAGGCCTTTCAATGTCACAAATCCCCATTATGATCTTTGTTTGAGAAGGATTCTGTAACTTCAACATGACGGCTTAGCAGCATATTTAGGTTTCTGCACCATAAGTGGATTTTTTAGATTCAACTTAACACTTGCATAGACTGTGCAAAGATGTTTATTATTATTATTGTTCTGCCTCTGAAATTCATTATTGACACTAATTGTAAAATTATCAGCAAATGATCCAAACATTTCAAATTATCAAATCGGATAGTATTAGTTAGGAACAGAATGATGTGTACAACAGAGTAAAGCCAAAGCGATTTAAAAATTGATAAATGCCATCTGCTATGCCTCTTGTTTTGGAAAAGGTATTTCATTCATTTCATAACAACTTTATTTTAAGTATTTTTCATATTTTTCATAGTCAATAGTATTATTTGTAGCAAATTCATTTATTTATGTTTTCTGCTTTGATTTTGCATAAACACACACACAACAAATACACACACGCTGTCTGGAGATCGTGCCATTAGTTTCCAGGACAGTAATTGCTGAAAGAGTGTTCACTTTTTATAAGTCCTTCTTTTAAACAGTAATGATTCTGGCTTAAAAATATAAATTTAACCAGAAATTTCAGTATTTGACTCATGCAAGGGACACAGTTGCGGCAATATCATTCTTAAAATATCAAGCCTTACGTATTATAAAATGTAATAAGGATTGTTGTCTTTATTTTTTTCCATCCAACTCCAAAGGTGTAGCACACAAATAACTTTGCAGACAGAATGACCTTCATATATAAAGTGAAAACGTGTTTTCATTCTGTCATTGCATGCAAATCCCCTTGTTAATATTCTCTGGAGTTCTGGTGCTATCATTTCTCTTCTTTTTTTCTCATTATCTTCAGCACTTTGTCCTATACTAAGAAGAAATTAGCTTCTAATGAGTTTTGTCCTACTTTTTTGTTACTTGTTGTTTGAACAGTCTGCTTATAGAGAGCAGGCGAAAACTCAGGACCAGTTGAGTTCTTACAATGCTACAATGACACTATGAAAATGTACAAGTGATGTCATTGTCTCACTAATGAACACAAATTTTACTATTCAAAACTAATTATGAAAATAATTTAAATAAATAACATTTTAAACATATCTATCTTTAACTATTTATTCAATCTACATCTAATTTTTTATCTGAAAAAATATCTGCTGATAAGTTTTACATCAACAGACAAATTAGTACAAAATCAGAACTTTGGTTAGCTACTTTTTCAGCAAACTTTAAGGAGTAGTCTATGTTAGGGCCCCGTCACACATAGCGACTCACCAGCGATCCCGACAATGATATCAACGTGTCAGGATCGCTGGTGAGTCGCTACATGATCGCTGGTGAGCTGTCAAACAGACAGCTTCACCAGCGATCAGCACAGCGACGCCAAGCGCGCGGCGTCGCTGTGTTCGTTAGTTACCAGCGCGCTGACGCAGGGAGCTGGCAACTAACGTAAACATCGGGTATCTAAGGGACGTGCGTCCCTTAGATACCCGATGTGTACATTAGTTACCAGCTCCCTGCATCAGCGCGCTGGTAACTAACGTTCACATCGGGTATCTAAGAGACGCACGTCCCTTGGATACCGGATGTGTACGTTAGTTACCAGCAGATCGCTGGTCTCCCGCCTGTGACACGCAGCGATGCGTGCTGGCCAGTGGGAGACCAGCGACCAAAGAAAAGTCCAGAGGTTTCCCAGAGCGATCAGCGATACCGGCAGGGGGGCGGTCGCTGATTGCTGTCACAAACAGCGATCTCGCTGTTGAGATCGCTGTTGTGTCACAAAACTTGTGACTCAGCAGCGATCTCGCTAGCGAGATCGCTATGTGTGACGGGGCCTTTACTCCTGCATATCTTAGTTTTGCCATTATTTATAAGTAATACAATATCTTACGCTTTGTTCTCTATATACAAATGTCAAATGTCAATTCAAAACTCTATCTAGTGCCCTGCGGTGCTAGTGTCCCTATGGACATTCACAAATGCAGAGAGGAAATGTTAAAGAGTGACATTTTAAAGAACTAATTTTCTTATATTTTCAGCAATATTTCATTATTATTCTTATTACAATGCTTTATGATAATGCTACTTACTATTATAATTACTACTATTAATGGTACTCTTGCTGCTACTTATTATTATTGTTATTATTATTGATACTACTATGCTACTTTTTTCCTAATCTGCTAATTTATTTTCCCTCTAGGGACAGGATTTACCATTACACGAGATTTTGAATGCTACTTGTGACAACAGTGGTATGCAGGTATGTCTTGTTTATTTGCATACAATTAGTACATATTTGTCAGTGTCAGGATAAGATTCCTTCTGTCCATGAAATGATTCTGATGACCCACACTGTGTATATAATTAAACATATGTCGTTCCATTTTAATCGCATCTTAAAATGTAATAAAGTACACAAAATAGCAAAGCATATAAAGTCAAATATGTTATCTTTAAAACAATAGACCGTAGTAACAAGTGACTGCAAAATTAAATAAGAATTCCTAATGAAAAAAAGCCTAGGAGACAGCTTCAAATATAAATCATCCAAAAAAGAGCAAACAGAAGCCAAGTCTAAAAAATATCAAATTTTTATTATAGTATTATTAAAAAATGTTTTTTTTATTAAATATGAAAAGCAATTTGTATATCAAAAGTGAGGACACTACAGCAGGAAAAAGTACCACTGCACCATGACCATCATGGTGCAGTGGTACTTTTTCCTGTTGTAGTGTCCTCACTTTTGATATACATAAAATGGGAATGGTTGGTGATATCAACTTCCTGTTTGTGGCACATTAGTATATGGGAGGGGGAAATTTTTCAAGATGGGCAGTGACCATGGTGGCCATTTTAAAGTCGGCCATTTTGGATCCAACTTTATTTTTTCCAATGGGAAGAGGGTCATGTGACACATCAGACTTATTGAGAATTTCACAAGAAAAACAATGGTGTGCTTGGTTTTAATGTAACTTTATTCTTTCATGAGTTATTTACATGTTTATGAACACTTATAAAATGTGTTCAAAGTGTTGCCCATTTTGTTGGATTGTAATGCAAATGTTTTCTCCCACTCTTGACACACTGATAGCAACACTGCAGATGAAATGCTAGTATAAGGGGGTCAGATTCATTGTAGGAATGCTTGAACCTGACACCCATAATGTAGTGATGCACTACATTGCTGGAAATACTAAGGGAATGTGCCATCTTCAGTGCATAAAGAGGGCAACACATCGTCATGTAGCAATTTCAGATATCCAGTGGCATTGAGGTTTCCATTGATGAAGAATGGCCCCACTATCTTTGTACCCCATATACCACACCATACCATCAATTATGGGTGTCAGGTCTGAGCATTTCTACATGAAGTTTCCTGGAAAGTGGATTGATCATTGTGGGCCAGTTAAATGGCCAGCAAGTTCTCCCGATCTGACCCCCTTAGACTTTTATCTTTGGGGTCATCTGAAGGCAATTGTCTATTGTGTGAAGATACAGGATGTGCAGCATCTGAAGCAACAAATACTGGAAGCCTGTGCTAGCATTACTTCTGTGGTGTTGCTATCAGTGTGTCAAGAGTGGGAGAATTGGGTTGAATTGACAATCCAACACAATGGGCAGCACTTTTAACACATTTTATAACTCATGAAATAATAAAGTTACGTTAAAACCAAGCATACCATGGATTTTCTTGTGAAAATCACAATAAGTCAGATGTGTCACATGACCCTCTTTCCATTAAAAAAATTAAGTTGGATTCAAAATGGCCAACTTTAAAATGGCTGCCATGATCACTATTTTTCTTGAAAAGTTCCCCCCCTTACATATACTAATGTTCCACAAACAGTACCTTGACATCAACAACTGTTCCCAATTTAATTAGGTGTATCCATATAACTGGCCCACCGTGTGAATATATATATATATATACAGTATATATATATATGTGTTTGAGAAAAAGCAAAAATGTGTTTGACCCCTTCCTAATTCCTATTTTTTTTGCAGAGGAAGAAATCAAAACCTACAAGACCTTGTTTGAAAAAGTGATTGCACCCCACTTAAAACATTAACTTTCATGTGGTTTATCACATTTTTGGGAAGCTAAATTCAAATTCCCTAGCCACACATGCCATAGAAGCTCAAAAGCTAGACGTCATGCAGCAATCCAAAGAAATTTAGAAACAAATGAGAAACCAAGTAATTGTGATCTATCAGTATGAAAAAGGTTATAAAGTCATTTATTAAGATTTGGTACTGGAGTGAACCACAGTGAGAGCCATTATCCACAAATGGTGTAAACATGGAACAGCACTGAACAACCAAAGAACTGCAAGCCTCACTTGCCTCAGTTAAGGTCAGTATTCATGACTCTACTATAAGAAAGAAACAGAGCAAATTGCCTGCATGGCAGAGTTCCAAGACAAAAATGACTGCTGAACAATATGAATATAAATGCTCAGATCATTTTTGCCCAAAAAATCTTGCTGATCAAGACTTTTGCGAGAATACTCTGTGAACTGACAAGACAAAAGTTGAGCTTTTTGGAAGGTGTATGTCCCATTACATCTGGCATAGAAGCAGCACAGCAGTTCAGAAAAATAATATTGTATCAACAGTAAAATATGGTGGTGATAATGTGATTGTCTGGGCTGCTTTGCTGCTTCAGGACCTGGAAGACTTGCTGTGATAAATGGGAACATGAATTCTGCTACCTACCCAAAAATCAAAACACACTAGCTAGTCCACATCTGAATAGCCTAAGAAAAATAAAATTAACACTTTGAAGTGGCCTAGTCAAGGTCCTGACCATAATCCAATTGACCTTCAAAAGGTGGTTTATGCTTGGAAGCCCTCCAATGTGACTGAATTACAATTCTGCAAAAGATGAGTGTGCCAAAGCGCCAGATCATTGTAAAAACTTATTGCCAATAATCGCAATCGCTTGACTGCAATTATTTCTGCTAAGGGTGGCCCCAGCAGTGTACTTGCTGGTATGTTTTGGTTCATTGTCCTCCTGCATAACCCAAGCGTGCTTCATTTTGAGGTCAGGAACAGATGGCTGGACATTTACCTTTAGGATTTTTTGTTAGCAGAATTCATGGTTTCCTTTACCTCAGCAAGTCTTTTAGGTCCTGAAACAGGCACACAATCCATTGATCATCACACTACCTCCACCATATCTTTCAGAAAGCACAATGTTCCTTTTCTGAAATCCTGTGTTAGTTCTACGCCAGATATAATAGGACATATACCTTTCAAAAAGATAAACTTTTGCCTTGTCAGTCCACAGAGTATTCTCCCAAAAGACTTGGAGATCATCAAGATGTTTTCTGTCAAAACTGAGATGCGTTTTGTTCTTATTGCTCAGCAGTGGTTTTCATCTTGGAACTCTGCTAGGCAGATTTCTTGGAGGAACCATTGCTGTGCTCTTAGGGTAATTTTCGTAGACTTACCACTCCTGGGAAAGTTCACCACTGTTTAATGTTTTTGCCATTTGTGGATAATGGCTCTCATGATGGTTCACTTGAGTCCCAAAGCTTGAGAAATGGATTTATAAACTTTTCCAGACTAATAGATTTCAATTACTTTGTTTCTCATTTGTTTCAGAATTTCTTTGGATTGCAGCATGTTGTCTAGCCTTTGAGAATCTTTTGGCCTAATTAATTTTGTCAGGCTAGTCTTATTTAAGTGATTTATTAATTGAGGACAGGTGTGGAAATTTCAACTCAGCTTCCCAAAGATATGATAAAGCACAGTTAATTTATGCTTTGAGGGGGGATATCACTTTCACACAGGTCACAGTACAGTCATGGCCAAAAGTTTTGAGAATGACACAAATATTAATTTTTACGAAGTCTACTGCTTCATTTTTTCTAATGGCAATTTGCATATACTCCAGAATGTTATAAAGAGTGATCAGCTTAACAGCAATTACTTGCAAAGTCAATATTTGCCTAGAAAATTAACTTTATCCCCCAAAACACATTTCAACATCATTGCAGCCCTGCCTTAAAAGGACCAGCTAACATCGTTTCAGTGATTGCTCTATTAGCACACGTGTGGGTGTTGATGAGGACAGGGCTGGAGATCAATCTGTCATGATTAAGTAAGAATGACACCACTGGACACTTTAAAAGGAGGCTGGTGCTTGGCATCATTGTTTCTCTTCTGTTAACCATGGTTATCTCTAAAGAAACACGTGCAGTCATCATTGCACTGCACAAAAATGGCCTAACAGGGAAGAGTATCGCAGCTAGAAAGATTGCACCTCAGTCAACAATCTATCGCATCATCAAGAACTTCAAGGAGTCTCAAGGAGGTCAGCAAAGAAGCCACTTCTCTCCAGGAAAAACATCATGGACAGACTGATATTCTGCAAGAGGTACAGGGAGTGGACTGCTGAGGACTGGGGTAAAGTCATTTTCTCTGATGAATCCCCTTTTCGATTGTTTGGGACATCTGGAAAACGGCTTATTCGGAGAAGACCAGGTGAGCGCTACCACCAGTCTTGTCTCATGCCAACTGTCAAGCATCCTGAAACCATTCATGTGTGGGGTGACTTCTCAGCCAAGGGAATGGGCTCTCTCTCAGTCTTGCCTAAAAACACAGCCATGAATAAAGAATGGTACCAGAATGTCCTCCAAGAGCAACTTCTCCCAACCGTCCAAGAGCAGTTTGGCGATCAACAATGCCTTTTTCAACATGATGGAGCACCTTGCCATAAAGCAAAGGTGATAACTAAATGGCTCAGGGAACAAAACATAGAGATTTTGGGACCATGGCCTGGAAACTCCCCAGTTCTTAATCCCATTGAGAACTTGTGGTCAATCATCAAGAGACGGGTGGACAAACAAAAACCTTCAAATTCAGACAAAATAAAAGCATTGATTTTGCAAGAATGGACTGCTATCAGTCAGGAATTGATCCAGAAGTTGATTGAGAGCATGCCAGGGAGAATTGCTGAGGTCCTGAAGAAGAAGGGTCAACACTGCAAATATTGACTTGCTGCATTAACTCATTCTAACTGTCAATATAACCTTTTGCTACTCATAATATGATTGCAATTATATTTCTGTATGTGATAAAAACATCTGACAAATACACATAAAAACCAGAGGGCAGCAGATCATGTGAAAATATAATATTTGTGTCATTCTCAAAACTTTTGGCCATGACTGTAGGTTTGGTTTTCTTTTTCTCTTAATAGCAAAAACCTTCATTTAAAAAATTGCATTTTCTCTTTACTGGTGTTATCTTTTTGTCAAACTGTGACAGCAGCATTTAACTTAACTAACTGCCCATCGGTGACCCTCCTCATGTGATCGTGGGTCACCGATGGGTCGGTATGACAACCAGAGGTCTCCAGGAGACTTCTATGTTTATCAATGCCAAATTTCTATGAGCGCCACCCTGTGGTCAGTGCTCATAGCAAGTCAGCGATTCTGCTACATTCAGGTGATCTGATCATCGCCTGTATGCAGCAGAGCCGATCAGGTTTTGGCAGCTTCTAGTCTCCCATGGAGACTAATGAAACATGCCAAAATAAAAAAGTTTTTTAAAATATTTAAAAAATAAAAAAATTTAAAAGTTCAAATCACCCTCCTTTTGCCACATTCAAAATAAAACAATAAAAATTCAAACATGCACATATTTAGTATCACCGCATACAGAATCCCCCAATCTATCAATATAACAAAAGAATTAACCCAATTGGTAAACGGCGTAAGGAGAAAAAAATTAAAAATGCCAGAATTACTTTTTTTAGGTCGCCGCAACATTGCATTAACAAAAGGTCATATCTGCACCAAAATGGTATAATTAAAAACAACAGCTCAGCGTGCAAAAAATAAGCCCTCATCCAAACCTGAGATCACAAAAAATGGAGATGCTATGGGTCTCAGAAAATGACACAATTTTTTTTAGCAAACTTTGGATTTATTTTTCACCACTTAAATAAAAAAAAATTCAGACATATTTGGTGTCTATGAACTCGTAATGACCTGCAGAAACATAATGGCAGGTCAGTTTTAGCATTTGGTGAATTTTATTGCAATTTCACCACACTTAGAAATATGGTAAAACCAATGATGTTGCTCAAAATGAAGCCCTCATATGGTCATATTGACAGAAAATTTAAACATGTATGGCTCTGGGAAGAAGGGAGCGAAAAAAAGAAATGCAAAAATGGAAAAGGTCTGTGGCGTGAAAGTGTTAAATTTACTTGGTGTTCTGGTTCTGAAAAATGTAAGTATGATAAACACGCAAAAGAATTGGAAGCCAGGAAGGGGGCATACAATTTTTATCATAACTGTATATATATATATATATATTTTTTTTTTTTACAAAAACATCTGAATTTATTCAGTGTTAGGTGTGAGTGCTTGGTAATGAAAATGCTTTGTACTGTGACATTGCATAAGACATGCTCTGCCTGTTAAAAGCCAAAAGGCTCCATGGAGAACTAATACTATAGTGCTGTACGGCTTTGGTTAAGAGAGAGATTTGAATTTATAGTGCTTTAACCAATGGACACATTTTTTTTCCGTCAATGTTTTATTGTTGATTACAGCTGTTCTAGTATAAAAACAGGATACTCTAGGATTATCCCATGAATATCGCCAAAGGCATGAAGCTGTAGTACTTTCTACTTCAAACAGGCAGGGTCGCTTGAACAAGGCATCAGCATTTACTATTTTCCCTCTCAGTTGTGATGAAATATTTGATTGCCCAATGTATGTGTTTTCAGTGATTACGCATAATCCTCATCCTGCTGCAATGTGTATGTAAATAGTCAGATACAGCCTTACCTATTCTCTTACAGAATGTGAGGCTTATACAATTCATTTTTCCAGATAAAGCAGCAAGGTACAGAAAATTGGTTTCCTCAACCTGCAGTTTTGATTTCCATCTTTAAATAATTGTTCACAATAGTTGAGAATTTCATATAAACTGTTCTAGTATCTTCTGGTCTCAAGAATATCTACCTATTTTAAAGCCAGAATCAGTGATGACAGGTTTATTATAATAGTTTAACAACTCGATCAGCAACCTCTTCTTTTTATGCTTAAATTGATATGAAAGTTGTCTGGTGAAAATAAGGAGGTTTAAGAAAAGTAAGAATGGTCTGGAACAACAATGAAGTATGTTTGGCACCTTCAAATAGAGACATTATTTTGAGATGAGCTGTGGAATACGTTTAAAGTCAAAGAACCACACTGTTATATCTATCATTTATGTGCTGCAAATATTAGAATTTTAGATTCCCCTTTGACATTTAATATTTTATTTTACATCCTCAACCAGCTTTTGAAAAATAGATGTTGAATCTGGATGGAATGTAGTCTTTGCTCACATTGCTGAGAATTACTTTGACGACTTCATAAAATTGTAACGCCATTGAAACATCACTCTAAGCACTATCGAAAAGAACATTGTCATTGTGTAACTGCATGTGCTGGTACATCTGCCATATATGCCTAAACTAAGTGTCTATCCAAATTGAGTTGGCATTAATAGAGGACTTTTGTAAATGTCAGAGGATTAACAATGGCATTACATAAGTAATTTCCATAGAGAAAGCAGTTTTTACTACTTGTGTGTATGTTTTTTTTTCTTTTTAGTACTGGGTTAGTAAAGGGGAGTCTCAGAGACACCTCTCCATTACTAACACCAGTGCATGATGTCAGCTGTGTTTTTGAACAAATAACAGCTGACATCAACCCCAATAACAATTTCCTGATTGCCAACGCACCAGGGCAATCAGAAAGAGCAAAGGCCAAACGCCAGACTTGGAATATCTCATGTGATAATCCACTTCTGCGGCGGCTGGGTGCTGGCAGTTTTAGGCTGGGAAGGATCCAATAACGACAGACCATCCCAACATAATATCAGCTCTTAACTGTTTGATTTACACTTGCTAGTTTCACAAAACAGGGGTGACCCCTACATCGTTTTTTACATTTATTTATTTATTATGTTAAACAAGGCTAAAAAGCTTCACAAAAAAGTTCCACATGAAGG
This sequence comes from Dendrobates tinctorius, assembly GCF_039654945.1. NCBI lineage: Eukaryota > Metazoa > Chordata > Amphibia > Anura > Dendrobatidae > Dendrobates > Dendrobates tinctorius. Next base: position 37,459,028 of record NW_027361732.1, on the reverse strand, counting down.
GAACTAAAGGGCCCAATTTCATGGTCATATTTTTTGTGTGGTTTTGCCCTATCTAGTTATGTTATGTTATGTCCTCTCTCCAAAGAATATTAAATTGTGAGGTAATCTACAAAAATGTCAGCCGAATCATGGATGCTTTCACATTACATTTCATCCTAATTTTTTTTCGGGTGCGGAAAAAAAACAATAGTCAGATTTACCCAAACCAGTTTTTTAATTCTTTATCTTAAAGAAAACTTGTACACCAAGAAAGTCATATTTCTGTCAAATGGAAAAGCATAAACAAACAAAAAACAGACATAAATATAACTAGAAAGGGGGACCAAGCAACATGAAAAAAATTACAAATTATAATAAGAAGGGGAGAAAGTGTAATGAGGGGCAGAAATAGTGGTTTCAAAATGTGGGGGGAAGCCTGAGAAGTTGAGACATAGAGGGATCATATGGGAAGTATGCTAAAGGGTGAGAATAGACCATGTGCAGGAGGGCTATCTAGGCACAGTGGGTGCGGAAAGTATCCAGATGCCTTTACATTTTTCACTCTTTGTTTCATTGCAGACTTTAGGTAAATGCAAAAAAAGTTCATTTTTTCTCATTAATGTACATTCTGCCCCACATCTTGACTGAAAAAAACAGAAATGTAGAAATTTTTGCTTATTTATTATAAAGAAAAACTGAAATATCACACGGTCAAAAGTATTCAGACACTTTGCTCAGACACTCTTATTTAAGTCAAATGCTGTCCATTTCCTTGTTATGCAACTTGAGATGGCTCTACTCCTTTATTGGAGTAAAGCGGTGTTTAATTAAACTGATAGGACTTTACTTGTAAAGGCACACACCTGTCTATATAAGACCTCACAGCTCACAGTGCATGTCAGACCTAATGAGAATCATGAGGTCAAAGGAACTGGCCAAGGAGCTCAGAGACAGAACTGTGGCAAGGTACACATCCTGTCAAGGTTACAAAAGAATTTCTGCAGTACTCAAGGTTCCTACGAGCACATTGGCCTCCGTAATCCTTAAATGGAAGAAGTTTATGACAACCAGAAGTCTTCCAAGATGTGGCCGTCCAGCCAAACTGAGCAATTGTGATAGAAAAGCCTTGGTGAGAGAGGTAAAGAAGAACCACAAGATCTCTGGTCTGATGAGCCGAAGGTAGAATGCTTTGGTGATGATTCTAAGCGGTATGTGTGGAGAAAACCAGGCACTGATAATCACCTGCCCAATACAATCCCAACAGTGAAACATGATGGAGCATCATGCTATGGGGGTGTTTTTCAGCTGCAGGGACAGGATGACTGGTTGCAATTGAAGGAAACATGATTGCTGCCAAGTACAGAGATATCCTGGATGAAAACCTCTTCCAGAGTGCTCTGGACCTCAAACTTCTCCAAAGGCTCACCTTCCAACAAGACAATGACCCTAACCAATCAGATAAAATAACAAAGGAGTGGCTTCAGAACAACTCTGTGGCCATTCTTGCCTGGCCCAGCCAGAGTGCTGACCTAACCCCAATTGAGCATCTCTGGAGAAACTTGAAAATGGCTGTTCACCAATGTTCACCATTCAATTTGACAGAACTGGAGAGGATCTGCATGGAGGAAAAGCAGAGAATCCCCAAATCCAGATGTGAAAAAATTGTTCATCATTCTCAAGAAGACTCATGGCTGTACTAGCTCAAAAGGGTGCATCTACTCAATACTGAGCAAAGAGTCTGAATACTTATGACCATGTGATATTTCAGTTTTTCTTTTTTAATAAATTTGCAAAAATTTCTGTTTTTTCCATCAAGATGGGGTGCAGAATTTACATTAATGGAGAAAAAAATTAATTTTATTTAATTTACCAAATGGCTGCAATGAAACAAAGAGTGAAAAATTTAAAGGGGTCTGAACACTTTCCTTACCCTCTGTATGTGTGGTTCGGCCCAAAAGAAACACCCTCCTGCTGTGGTTCCATACTAATCAATGGCTGTGGTGGCACCTCATCAGCAAAATCCTGAGTACCAGTTCTTACTGTGGCCTCTTCTTGTGGATTTTGGCCATGATGTTAAAAAGGAAAAAGGCGATGGCGACTTTGGCATGATACATGGTGGAAAGGTTGTTTGTGGTTCCTGAGATTGTGGTAAAGCAGGTAGAGATGGCTGCCGAGATGCCCCAATGTTGAGGCTGCTGACTGGCTTTATTCCAGTTGCCGGTTTTTGTTTTGGTCTGAAAGCTGCCACCTTTCTAAGTACTAAAAAAATGGCCATTGGTGAATTGTGTGGTGTGGTGGCATCCAAGACAATTTTTAAGGCAGAGCTGATCTGCAGCACAAATAATCTGGCTGAAATAATGAGCTAAGCTGAGGCAAAAATTCTCCTAGCCATTCTGACTGACAGGTATATATGTCATGTTTGCCAGTGATGAGGGCCCTCCTTAACTGGTGGCACAGCTGGGCTAGTGGTGCTTGTGAGAAGGTGTTGAGGGGATGTGGTATGCTGGTGCTCTCGACAGGTTCCTCTTCTTCCTGGCCTCCAGCTCCTGTCTCCACTTTGGTTTCCTCTCCAGCCTCCAGCACCTCCAAGCTTGAGAAAGTATGCTGTCGGGTTGTGTCAGATCTGTAATGTCTGAGATGAGAGATCACAAATGTTTCTTAGTCTGCAAAAAACAACAACCAAGCAGAAAAGGTAGGTAACAAAGATCCAGGACTGGGGCTACACCCTGTCATAGTACAGGTATGACTTTTAAGGGCCACATCCCCACTCCTGCTGCGCTGTTGGTGCTACTGCCGGAATTGGTCCCAGTAGCCCCTCTTTCATCTTGTCACAAAAAACACTGGAATAAAATTGCTTGAGATTTGTTACAATTTATTGTTAAAGGATGCTGTCTGCAACATGTATAGTGTGGATTATAAGATGACTGCTAATATGAGGGTTGATTAATTTTGTAAGGGGACAAAAATTTCAAACACGTTTACAATCTTAGAGCACGACTGTTTTACAAGAGTGGTATGCTGCAATGATACAAAGATGTTGCTTGGTGATCATATGGTTCCATAATTTTTGCTGGTCTTTAATTTTTTAACCCATTGACATCTTAAAATTGGTCATTACATGTATCACTAAAAACCATGTTAAAAATGGTAAATGCATTCTATAAATTTGGGGTTGCTATGTGTCTTTGTTAAAACCGTGCAAATGTAATATGTTTTTTTCATGATGCCTTACAATTTACGAATTTGGTTATTGTTTTATAGTTTTGAAAAGTTTGTTTTGAACGTAATGTTTTTGCTTCAATAGTTTGTTTTATTTTACCTTCACTACAAAATAGCACATATTCAGACAATCACAGTGTACCATTTAAATTTGCCATGCGTACTTACTCATCTTGAATCTGCTGGTAGTTATCTCCAAACTTAGTGTACAGTTGGCAGCAAATATACATCCATTCTGCCTGCTGGCGACTGTGGTCCCCATAGTCATCATCCCAGATGTCCAACAATTCTGTCCTTTGCTGAACCAGAACCAACAGCATCTGTATGTTCATGCTGTGAGCCATGTTGTTGGTTCCAGGGAGGCATGATTTCTTTTTATTACTTCACATCACTCGTCACAATTGATAAGCTTCCTTTGCTGCCCTGATGTCATTTCCTGAACCTTTGGACATAGGTGCCTATAATGCAGACTCGTTTTGGATGCAATATGGACGCAGTCCATTTTTCCAAGCACCCATAGACTTGCATTGGTGAGTTTCATCCTAAAAATGAGGCCACTTGCAGTATCATGCAATGTTTTATCATGCTGAATACAGCTAAGGAAAAATATGCACACCTGCCCTGCCTCATTGAATATTATTGGTCCGACTGCAATTTGTTATTGAATTGTACTCTTCCAAATTATATGCAAATTTAAGGAACCCTAACAGTACAGTCAGGAATGCATCTCTATGCTCCTAAATTACATCTTGTGGGTGGATATACCTTTCTCTGAAAGGAATAAGCTTTCTATATAGTTATAATCTATTTCCTCTTTCTGTAATGGTGACTGTCTCCAGGATGGCTAGTCTCTTCATCCTGGGCCAGAACACAACCACTGCAGTGCAGGATGAAGTTTCTTGTATGCACTTAATTACTCCTCTGCAATGGCACACCAGTTAACAAGTATTTCTCACCTCTTTATTTTCGATTGAAGACTATTATGTGAGTTTCCTGCACATGACTGCAGCTTTTCTGCAAAACACGTGCATGCAGTGGAGATTCCACACTTCCAATGACTCAATTTTGCAGTCTGTAATCAGTGTATTAACTTCTTATGCTTTGGATTCATCATTTTAGACATCACTACTGCTACTTAAAAGTCCTCTTGTCTGGACATGTTAGACCCAGACATTTATGTTACAAAATGTATTTGCACACAATACCATTCCCTCTTACTCCTGTGGCAATTTGCTGGATCTGTCAAATCATACTGTACACTTAAATGCATGGATTAGTATAAATCATAGCAATAAATATAACAACATATAACATCAGCATGGCAATAGGACAGTTCTTAATAGTTCAATGGGTAGCAACAGGGAATTCCCATAGCAACAGTCTGTGACATTTGTAGAATGCCGGCAAATTTATTTTCAATCTTTTTACATGACAGCATACAATGCTTTTTTGGTAAATGGTGGTTCATCTATCCAAATTGCAAAAAAGTATTGTGACATTAAGGGAATATTAAATAATACACCATTAAAATATAACTTTTAATAAGAAATCTAAAAGAATTCTCCTGGCTACCAATAAAACAATCACAAATAATATTATAAAAACCCTGTGTAGGCATATAGCGCTACATATACCATATCTCAATGATATCTACACAGGTTAGTGCTGAAAAGACTTAAATAGTGCAATGAAAATATATCAGTTAAAAGTAGCTGAGAAAAATAGTCTCACCGACGATAGCCATGTGTGTATGGTGAAGTCCAATTCATGTTCTTCTTAACATTGAAGGGAAAAGGCACATAACTACAACGGCCATACATTACCCTACTAGAAAAATCCTAATACCAGGTAAGCTCATGAAGCATTTCCTCTTCCTGATTCATTAGGGGAGTCATGCTGGTAACATTGCTATGTTCAGCCTAATTGGATGGATAAAGAAGAAAACAGCCGCACTCAAAAAACTGCAATGTGATCAGTTTAATTCTTAGTGAAGGGATTATACCACCATCAGAATAATAATGTTGGGAAAATAAACACGCTAAGTAGCGAGTGATGTTTCGACCCTAACTGTGTCTTTTCCAAACATTTCTGAACTTAACTGTTGGCAGGAATGACGTATATCTCCACAGGTAGGGACTGAGAAGGCTTTGTTAGCTAGGAAGATGCCGCAGTGTGTGACACACCACCATTGATCCAACGCGCTGCTGCAAGAATCGCCAAGCCATAAGGATCCTCATCCAAGCCTATCTTCCCCTGTAATTGGAAACACTGGGGCATCTTCCAAGTTAATAAAGCCTTCTAAGTCCCTACTTGTAGAGCTATATGTCATCCCTACCAACAGTTAAGTTTAGTGATGTTTGAAAAAGACCCAGTTAGGGTCAAAACATCACTCGCTACTTAACGTGTTTATTTTCCTAACATTATTATTCTGATGGTGGTATAATCCCTTCACTAAGAATTAAACTGATCACCTTGCAGTTTTTTGAGTGTGGCTGTTTTCTTCTCTATACTTTTTGGAGTATCCAGTTCAGCCAGCACATCTCACATTCTATGATTCTATGAGCTGTGTGTGCTATCTTATCTCTTTGGTAATTGGATGGATGGGCACAGTGTCGCAACAGCAGCTAACAGGGAAGCGTTCACTAATAACTCAGTCTATTGCAACAGTGTGTATTTCCATCCCAGGAGGCAGAATCTATCAATCTTACCAACATGACTCTCCTGATGAATCAGGAAGAGCAAACACTTCATGAGCTTACCTGGTATTAGGATTTTCTGGTAGGGTAATGTATGGCCGTTGTAGTTATGTGCCTTTTGCCTGCAATGTTAAGAAGAACATTAATTGGACTTCCCCATTCACACATAGTTATCGTTGGTGAGATTATTTTTCTCAGCTATTTGTAACTGGTATATTTTCATTGCACTTTTGCTGGCATTTGGGTTTTGAGAACTAACCTGTGTAGACACAGTTGAGTTAAGGTAAATATATGGCTATATGCCAACATTGGGTTTTATCATATTATGTGTGTGGTTGTCTTTTTGGCAGCCAAGAACATTCTTTTAAATATCTTATTAACCACTTCACCCCCAAGGGTGGTTTACACATTCATGACTGGGCCAATTTTTACAATTCTGACCACTGTCCCTTTATAAGGTCATAACTTTGGAACGCTTCCATGGATCCCGGTGATTCTGACAATGATTTCTCGTGACATATTGTACTTCATGAAAGTGGTAAAATTTCCTTCAAATAACTTGCGTTTATTTGTGAAAAAAACAGAAATTTGGCGAAAATTTTGAAAATTTTGCAATTTTCCAACTTTAAATTTTTATGCCCTTAATTCACAGAGATACGGCACACAAAAAACTTGATAAGTAACATTTCCCACCACATGTTTACTTTACATCAGCACAATTTTGGAACCAAAATTTTTTTTGTTAGAAAGTTATAAGGGTTAAAAATTGACCAGAGATTTCTCATTTTTGCAACACCATTTTATTTTTACGGACCACATCATATTTGAAGCCACTTTGAGGGGTCTATATGATAGAAAATGCCCAAAAGTGACACCACTCTAAAAACTGCACCCTTAAGGTGCTCAAAACCACATTCAAGAAGTTTATTAACCCTTTAGGTGCATCACAGGAATTTTTTGAATATTTAAAAAAAAATTTCACAAAAAAATTCTTCAGGTTTCTTCACAAAAAAATACTTCAGGTTCAATTTTTTTTATTTTATCAAGGGTAACAGGAGAAATTGGACTGCAAAAGTTATTGTGCAATTTGTCCTGAGTACGCTGATACCTGATATGTGGGGGGAACCACTGTTTCGGCGCATGGCAGAGCTCAGAAGGGAAGGAGCGCCGTTTGACTTTTTCAATGCAAAATTGGCTGGAATTCAGATCGGATGCCATGTCAAGTTTGGAGAGCCCCTGATGTATCTACACAGTGGAAACCCCCCACAAGTGACCCCATTTTGGAAACTAGACCCCCCAAAGAACGTATCTAGATGTGTGGTGAGAACTTTGAACCCACAAGGGCTTCACAGAAGTTTATAACATACAGCCGTACAATTAAAAAATCATATTTTTTCCACAAAAATGATCTTTTCACCCTCAATTCTTATTTTTTCAAGGGTAACAAGACCCTAAAAGTTATTGTGCAATTTGTCCTGAGTACGCTGATACCCCACATGTGGGGGTAAACCACTATTTGGGCACATGGCAGAGCTCGGAAGGGAAGCAGCGCCATTTGACGTTTTTGGCTGGAATTGAGATCGGACACCATGTCGCGATTGGAAAACCCCTGATGTACCAAAACAGTGGAAACCCCCCACAAATTACACCATTTTGGAAACTAGACCCCCCAAGGAACTTATCTAGATGTGTGGTGAGCGCTTTGAACCCCCCAGTGCTTCACAGAAGTTTATAACGCCCGGGCGTGAAAATAAAAAATTGTATTTTTTCCACAAACATGATCTTTTAGTCACCAATTTTTTTTTCCCAAGGGTAACAAGAGAAATTGGACCCCAAAAGATGTTGTCCAATTTGTCCTGAGTACGCAGATACCCCATATGTGGGAGAAAACTACTGTATGGGCACATGTCGGAGCTCGGAAAGGAAGTAGTGACGTTTTGGAATGCAGACTTTGATGGAATGGTCTGCGGGTGTCATGTTGCCTTTGGAGAGCCACTAATGTACCTAAACAGTGGAAACCCCCCACAAATGACCCCATTTTGGAAACTAGACCCCCTAAGGAACCTATATAGATGTGTGGTGAGCACTTTGAACCCCCAAGAGCTTCACAGAAGTTTATAATGCCCGGGCAAGAAAATAAAAAAAATCATATTTTTTCCACAAACATGATCAATTAGTCCCTGATTTTTTTTATTTTCCCAAGGGTAACAGGAGAAATTAAACCCCAAAAGTTGTTGTCCAATTTGTCCTGAATACGCTGACACCCCATATGTGGGAGAAAATTACTGTATGGACACACGTCGGGGTTCGGAAGGGAAGTAGTGACGTTTTGGAATGCAGACTTTGATGGAATGGTCTGTGGGTGTCATGTGCGTTTGGAGAGCCCCTGATGTACCTAAACTATTGAAACTCCCCACAGTTTTCCCCATTTTGGACACTAGACCCCCCACGGAACTTATCTAGTTGTGTGGTGAGCACTTTTAACCCCCAAGTGCTTCACAGAAGTTTATAACGCCCGGGCGTGAAAATAAAAAAATCATTTTTTTCCACAAAAATTATATTTTTGCCCCCAATTTTTTATTTTCCTAAGGGTAACAGGAGAAATTGGACCCCAAAAATTGTTTTGCAATTTGTCCTCAGTAGGCTGATACCCTACATGTGGGGGTAAAACACTGTTTGGGCGCATGGCAGAGCTTGGAAGGGAAGGAGCACCATTTGACTTTTTCAACTCAGAATTGGCTGGAATTGAGATCAGATGCCATGTTGCATTTGGAGAGCACCTGATGTGCCCAAACAGTGGAAACCCCCAATTCTAACTCCAACCCTAACCTCAGCACACCCCTAACCCTAATCTCAGCCCTAACCCTAACCCTAGCCCTAACCCTAGCCATAGCCCTAGCCCTAATGCTAGCCCTAACCCTAGCCCTAACCCTAAACCTAGCCCTAACCCTAGCCCTAACCCTAGCCCTAGCCCTAACCCTAGCCCTAACCCTAACCCTAATGGGAAAATGGAAATGAATACATTTTCTTTTAATTTTATTATTTTTCCCTACCTAAGGGGGTTATAACGGGGGGTTGGATTTACTATTTATAGCGGGTTTTTATGTTTGGCAGCTGTCACACGCTAAAAGACGCTTTTTATTGTAAAAATAGTTTTTGCATCACCACATATTGAGAGCTATAATTTTTCCATATTTTCACCCACCGAGTCATGTGAGGTCTTTTTTTTTGTGGGACGAGTTGATGTTTTTATTGGTACCATTTTCGGGCACATGATATTTTTTGATCGCTTTTTATTCCGATTTTTGGGACGCAGAATGAACAAAAACCAGCGTTTCATGAATTTCTTTTGGGGGGGTGCGTTACTCTGTTCCGCGTGCGGTAAAATTGATAAAGCGGTTTTATTCTTCAGGTCAGTATGGTTACAGCGATACCTCACTTAGGTCTTTTTTTATGTTTGGTCGGTTTTAAGCAATGAAAACTATTTTATATAAAAAATAATTATTTTTGCATCGCTTTATTCTGCGAGCTATAACTTTTTTATTTTTTTGCTGATGATGCTCTGTCACAGTTCGTTCTTTGCGGGACTAGATGACGTTTTCAGCGGTACCATGTATATTTATATGCGTCTTTTTGATTGCACGTTATTGCACTTTTTTGTTTGGCGGTATGTTAATAAATCATTATTTTTTGCATCGTTTTTTATTTTTATATTTTAGGGGGTTCGCTAAAGGGGTTAACTAATGGGACAGTCATTACGGACACGGCGATACCTAATATGTGTACTTTTATTGTTTTTTTATTTTTTTATTTCCAAAAAATGGATTTATTGGGGGAATATTTTTTTTTCTAATTTATTTGGCGATTTTTTAAAAATTATTTTAACACTTTTTTTAACTTTATTACATAGTCCCAGGTGGGACATCACTGTCCTGTGACAGATTGCTGATGTGTCACATCACAGATCACTGTCACAGGCACTGCTGCACACTTCCTCATGCCTGCACTCCCTGCAGGCCCCCGAAGGCCCCCGTCGCCATCTTGGATTCAGGGACCTGCTGGAAAGGAGCCCCCCGCAGCAGCGCTGCACATTGCGCTGCTGTGGGGGGCTCAGGGAAGCATGGAAGGAGCCCCCTCTCTGCCGATGCTTCCCTTTAACCTCCGGTGCACCGCGATTATGTTTGATCGCGGTGTGCAAGGGGTTAACGTAATAGAACAAACTGACGGCACATCTAGAACTAGTCTGAATAGGTGCATACCAAAAGGCAACTTACATATTAAATTAGAAAATGGTAGCACACCAAATAAGAAATATGTGAAATACGAATAGCAAAATGGCTTTAGTAATACATTTCATAATGGCTTTTGTAAGGCATATCAAATATGAAATAAGTGAAATATGAATAGCATAATGGCTTTTGTAATCTTGAAAAACATATGAGATACTTAGCACAAAATTTGGCCAAAAGATGTGAGCCCATTCACCAACGACAAGGTGATCTCAGATTGAATGGGTCCCTATACTGACTGCCTGGTGTTAACTGACCTCTGGCTAGTAACATGATAAAGCCTGTATATATAGGACAATAGGAACCAAACATGTGATTGAATGCGATTAAAATCACCACTTGATGAAGGGCGGAGTGCTCAGTCAGAAAACTAGTATACAAGTAATAGAACAAACTGACGGCACATCTAGAACTAGTCTGAATAAGTGCATACCAAAAGGCAACTTACATATTAAATTAGAAAATGGTAGCACACCAAATATGAAATATGTGAAATACGAATAGCAAAATGGCTTTAGTAACAAGGGGTTAACGTGTCGGGGGCGGTCCGTGACTGCCCCTGACACATTGTGCCGGGTGTCAGCTTTGATAATCAGCTGACACCCGGCCGCGATCAGCGGCGCTCAATACGTGGGTGCCGCTGATCGCGCTAGACGTACTATCCCGTCCATGGGCATAGGGGCCCGGGTCTAATGGACGGGATAGTACGTCTGATGTCAGAAAGGGGTTAAAGATTATATTTTAATTGTCAACTTTCATTACAATGTGTGGTACCTATCTGGTGCACAAAATATTTGTTTTCTGAGTCTTTGTGATATTTGATTACTAAGAAATACATTACAATGATAGTTGGGAGTCATCTTCTGCTCTGTGTCCACTGAATGATTGGCTGCCCTTGTAGCTTCATATATGTAAATAGCCTTTCAATCACGCTTGATAGTGGTGGGAATTTGTAAAAGCAGTGCTCCCCTCCTGTATACATCACACTGGCATATTTCTTTAAAGGGAATCTGTCAGGAAGTTTTTACTCCCTTATCTGGGAGCAGCTTGATGTAGTCAAAGAGAAGCTGAAAGCATTGATGTATCACTTTACCGGGTGCAGCCATTCTCACACAATCAGAGTTTTTAAATTTAACGATGCAGCAGAGCTGAAAAGCTGCCTCCACGCACACCAGGCTCTGTATGTATAATGTCCATAAACAGTGAGCTACTTATCACAGGAGTAGGCGTGTTGGACTAAGGTTCACATGACCAATTAGTCACAGCAGTGATAAACTACTCGTGCTAAAACTATCATTGCAAGCAAACAAAACCTCGGCGCTTGATAAGAGAAGCATCATTGAAATCTGTGCTTTAACCTCTACCTCATGCTGTCTTCAGATTACATAGCAAAGATCTCCTGACAGATTTCCTTTAAGACATTGTAACATTGTAAAAGAACAAAACACAATTCTGAGTACAAGTCTTTACAATGAAAATGTCATAGTAGGCCAATAGCTCAGTTTCTATTATCTGATAAACTGAGAAAAAGTGTTCAAGTGTGGATGTTTTTGCAAGGTACAGTATACAATAATGTGATCCAATGATTTTATGATCTACTCTATTTTGAGAGAACTGAAAACATAGTTCTTACTATTCTTCTAATATTTTAAACACAGTATACTAGAAGAGTATGTATAGCACATTACTCTACCAAGGAACATTTTTTCTTCCACCAAATATGCTATACTAGGCAAGGTGACAGAGCATGTAGAAGATCAATAAAAGAAAATGTATTAAAGTCCCATCACAGGAGCATGCTGGGCCTTTAATACATTTTTCTTGTTTGCACCTGATAGTTTCACTGTGCTGTAACGGCTTATATTATTTACGTGTGTTCTGATGGAAAATATGTCTTTGGTTTTCTCTTACATTTTTAAGGCAATCCAAAAGAGAAAAAAAAACACCTTAGAATTGCAATTACACCTTTGCATGTCTTCCATTGCCACATGTCAGGCGATGATTAAATTACAAAGCTGTCACTGAACAGGAGGTTCTCAGAGGTGACATGTATATGAGGACATTTCTGATTTGTTTTACTTTATTCTTTTCAGTCTGATATTATTTCAGTATTCTGCCATACTACAGTGCCCATTTACAAAGAGCCAGAAATTCCACTATAGTGTCTTTTACACATAAATCCTGTGTAGCCATTACAGAAAGTGGTAGTGGTTCATGACAAGTACAACACTGCCTAAACATCACATGCTACACACAGGAAAAGATACAGGTGTAGGAATGCTGAGTTTGTCATTTGGCACTTTGTAATTGGCACCCATTGTGAAAAAACACTGGTGATGTCACAGTGTGATATCAGAAACTGATCAAGGAATCTATTGCAATAACTTTACTTATATTGTTTTCATTATACATTAGCAAATGAGACATCAGGATTCTTATGTATTTTAAAATTACCCTTACAGCAGGATTTCATTTTATCCACATGTAGATCATTCATAGACAAGTCCAACAATATCTTTACATAGCCAGTCTGTTACTGAGAAATTAACATTTGAATTGATATGCAAATGAGGCTGTAGATTTAATGCCAGTGCCACTCCAGTTTTGTTCCCCACCCAGTGCCCACTCCTCCTACTTGACTGACAGCTATTGTGCTTATATGTCTAATTGCCATATGTTAGTGGCACTTTCACCTGCTTTAATTGGCGAATCACCTGCTATGCAATGGTTTATTGTTCCTTCACCAAAAAATATCACCTTCTAATTAATCTTTGCAGCACCTTGAGATTTGATAAAGTATTTAAGTACTTCACAAATGACAGTTTTTATTGTCAACACATGGTATATCTGTATTCTGTGTATGAGCAATGTCTGAAAGATTCCTAGCACATCTATGTGGATAGTCATTTGATTGACTTTTCAATTTTACTGAAATGATGACCATAATACTCTTTAAGTGGAGCGCCCCGCGGGGCCTGGGGGTTCTCGGTACCGGGCCCGCCGACTTATATGGGGACGGTGTCACGGCGGAGGTGACCCGGTCCGTGGCCCAGAGCCGTCCAGTAATAAAATAGGGGAAAGTTGTGTGGCATTTATGTGTTAAAAATGAAAATAAAGTTAATAGATGGTGAAATACGTGACGTCACCAGTGGTATTCTAGTCAGAGGTGACCAGCACTGCGGTGTTGCTTTTCTGGGATGGATGTTGGGCGCAGCTATGATGTTGTAGCCCTCCACAGGTAGGGCTGTAGTCCCAGGGCAAAGATGTTAAATAAATAGTAAAAATGGCTGTAAACGTTGGGGTGCAGATAATTGAGAGAAAGACACAGAGAGGTTCAGTTTCTTTACCTTTTACTGGTAATTGGTTGTAGTCCGGAGTACCACATACAGGTGATGGAATGAGTCCGGCTCGCCTGGAGGCATTCAGGGGATCCACCTTGCCAGGTGGGGATTTAGGACCTTCCTTTCTGCGCTTTGTGTGTGGGTCTCCGCTGTATGTAACTATGCTGCGACCCTCTATTCGTGATGGTTTCACTAACCTGTACGGCTGTCAGTGTGAGCCTATTCCACGGGTACCGTTCTCTTCACCGTCGGCCCCGGGCTCCTTATCCGCTGCCGTGCCCTCAGGTGATTAATGTGCACAGGAATCTACAATCCCCTGTACTTTCAGATTCGGCTATCAGGGCATACAGTTCCTGTCAGCCTAGGACTCTGATGTCCCTTTTCACTTTATTAGCGCTTCACTCAGGGGTCTGCTATATACAGTATTTTAGCTTCCCTAGAGTCTCTCAGTCTCTGCTCTTGTCCTTTCCCTCTTCACAGATGAGCTCCCTGTCTTCATCTGACAGGATCTTCCAGAAAGATCTCTTTACCTCACGTCCTCACGTTTAACTCATTTTTCCTCACAGCTCACAGCTGTTTCGTTTCCATGACAACTCCCTCACCTGACTTCTAGCTGACTCACCAACCCCCTCTGCTGGCCAGAATTTATAAGGCATCTCCCTTTTCTGACATGCAGAGGAATTTGTGATTAAATATATGCTGCCTGGCATGGGGGTCCCTTTCTGCCTCCAAGCATTACTTTACCCATTAGAGGGAGGTAATGTCACTGTGACAACCGGACTCTGGAGTGTCACATTCCCCCCCCAGTTAAGTTCAGTACTCCTGGACTGAGGAAAATATAACAAGAATTGTTAACAACAACAATTAATGCAAATCTACAAAGTCTTAAAAATGTAAAAATTATCAAAAACCAGACAAGAAAAAGAAAACAATAGCACAGTTACTACAGCGACCAGTTCTTACACTGCTGTCCAGGAATTGTATTTGTGCTTGTACCTGGAGTTTGGTTGGTGGGAACCGTCTTAACCCACTTTGTGTGTCGTCCCTGGGCATGGCTACAGGGCACTCTGTAGATGGGCCTTTTTTTCGGCCACGCCGGCGGCTTATTTCAAAGGCCTTTTTGGAGTAACTATTTACAAATACAGTTCTGACCACACATAGTCCTGTGGCTCAATTGTCCTTTAACTGGTTATTACGAATACTTTAAAAGGTTCATACAGTAAGTCTCTGTAGGCTCTCATGCTTAACGGTTACTACTATACATTCTTATTACTTTATTTACATTATGTAATCTCTATAACGGGCAGGGATCTGACCTCTAGTACTACGAGTGGATCTACGCAGTATATGTATTTCTGATGACCTGATCTGTTCTCTGATGTTTACTGTTGGTGCATTAGTCACTACGCTATAAGTAGACATTCGTAAGATAGGTATTCTAGACTGCCTTCTCTCTACTCCTAGACTCACCATGAGATTGTCAGATTCACTGTTAGCAGGGGACAGATTTCCGCATTCCTCTGCAGATGTGATATCTGTTACAGGAGCCATTTCATTTATAGTCTCTTCTTCATCTGGTGCAGTAGGCTGATGAAAGGTTAGGATTGGTACTACTATTGCCTGATTTACTTGAGTCCACGTCCGAGGAAATTCTCCAAGGATAGTTTGAATCTTTTCTTCCACCTCTACTATGGGCCGTGGAGTGTTTTGGACTTCTTTCTTGTCCTTCAATTGATCAAGGCATATCTTTAGATGATCTCTTGAGACTACTTCGAAGGTTTCTCCTCCATCTTTGCTTATGATACATACGTTGGTGTTATTAAAGTCTGAAGGTATCATGGTGTATGGCTCTGCTTCCCACTGGTCATATAGTTTGTGAACACGTCTCTTTCTTTTAAGTACTTGTTCTCCTGGTGTCAAGGGAACTGCAGGGGCATGTAGATTGTAATTCCTTTCCTGCCTCTGTCTTGCTTGGGACAAACTTTTCTCTACACATTCTTGTACTTTGCGGTATTGTTGTTGCCGCTCTATATCTCAGTCTGCATCTGGTGATGTTGTCTCAGGTGTTAAGACTCCCATGTCCAAATCAATGGGTAACTTGCCAGGTCTTGCTCTCATC
This sequence comes from Dendrobates tinctorius, assembly GCF_039654945.1. Classification (NCBI taxonomy): domain Eukaryota; kingdom Metazoa; phylum Chordata; class Amphibia; order Anura; family Dendrobatidae; genus Dendrobates; species Dendrobates tinctorius. The sequence continues at coordinate 37,443,385 of NW_027361732.1, read as the reverse complement.
AAGTAGGCCAGAGTGTAATTGGTGAAGTTTACCGGTATATGATTATATAGATCTACCAGATCTGGCAACTTCTCTGGCCACTGGTTTCGTTATTCCAGAGGTAAGGTCTTCAATAAGTCAATGACCACTTGGTTCATCATCTCACACATGCCATTTGTCTGTGGATGGTATGGCGTTGTTCTGATTTTCTTGCAACCGTACATGTTACAGAACTCCTGAAACACTTCTGCCTCAAAGGCTGGACCTTGATCGGTGAGCACTTGTTCAGGGTATCCGAGCGGTCGACAAAAGTGTTGCTGAAATGCCATGGCTGCTGTCTTCGCTGTTTGGTCTTTAACAGGCACGACTACCAAGAACCTTGAGTAATGGTCAATGATGGTCAAAGCATAGGTGTAGCCATTCCTACTAGGAGTTAACTTCACGGAATCTAAGGCTACCAGTTCAAGCGGCTGTTTTGTGATGATCGGCTGTAATGGGGCTCGCTGGCTACTACGGTCTTTTCTGCGCAGGTTGCATGGGCCACATTCTCGGCACTACTTCTCTATTGAGCTCTCATGCCAACCGAGTAGAATCTTTCGCGAAGTGGAGTTTCCAATTTCTTCCAACCGAAGTGTCCTGCTCCATAGTGGTATGCCTCTAAGACCATTGGAGCATCCCTCTTCGGGACTACCACCTGCCAGACCAGTTTGTGTGTGCGCGAGTTGATGTTCCTCCGACACAGTTTACCCTCGTAGATAAACAGCTTGCCTCTCTCCTCCCATAACTGCTGTGCTTCCTGTGGATCATCTGGACCAGAGTGTGCATCAGCTTGTGCCAGCCAATCCTTTACGAGGCGAACAGCTGGGTCACTGTCTTGTGTCTCTGCCCACTCATGATCGGGTAATGGATTCAACGTTACCTCTCGTACGACAAAGCGCTTATTCCTCACTCCTTGAGAGCGCTGGGCTGCAATTGGACGGTGGAAGGCTGGTAACTCGATTTCTTCAAGTTCTTTTGGATCTTCTCCCCCGTCTGGTAAATTGGGCATCCTGGACAACGCATCCGCATTAGCGTTCTTATGTCCTGCTCTGTACTTGATGGTGAACTCGTAGTTGGACAGCCGTCCCATCCATCGCTGCTCAAGTGCCCCGAGCTTTGCCGTTTCAAGGTGGGTTAGCGGATTATTGTCCATGTAGATGGTGAACTTTGTGGAAGCCAAGTAGTGTTTGAAGCGCTCTGTTACCGCCCAGACTATGGCGAGGAACTCCAGCTTAAAGGAACTGTAGTTGTCGGGGTTCCTCTCAGTGGGACGAAGCTTCCTGCTGGCATAGGCAATCACTTTCTCTCTGCCTTTCTGCACTTGTGACAGCACTGCTCCTAATCCCACGTTGCTGGTGTCAGTGTAAAGTACAAATGGTTCGTCATAGTCAGGGTAGGCCAGGACCTCATCTCCTGTGAGGGCCAGTTTCAACTTGGTGAAGGACTCTTCTATCCTTTTGTTCCACTCGAACGAAAGATTTTTGTTCTTGGCCTTCTTGGATTGGCCCACTAGAAGATCTTGCAGCAATGCTGCTATTTTGGTGAAGTTCTTGATAAATCTTAGTTGTGGCATTTTATTCTACATTACTGTATATTGCCATTTCCACTTTTTTAACCATAAATTATGTGCAACAATTATGACAATCTTTTTAACCCTAATTATTCAATCCTTGCCAAAAGGAAAATGCATTGCAAAAAATGCTGATAAATACGTGCATTTCCAGAAAGAAAAAAGTGTCAGCAGTGCAGAACAAGAGCGGCTTGTAAGATATTAAAAAAACACAAAGAAACATTGTTGCATTTCTACACTTTTTTTTTTTTCAATTTTCTTAGCAAAATTCAACCTTTTTTTTTCCAAAAAAATGAAGTAATAAATTATCATACTTAGCTACATGTTCGAATAACCTGCATCAGACCACTCTAATGGTGTGGCATGCACAAATGTTACTGCTGCTAGTGAAACAAAAATAAATGTTTTCAACACTTGACACTTTGTGAAGTCGACATGCCCAGTTAGATTTCTTAATTTTTGCTAATTTTCTTTTGTATTTATAAAAAACATTATTTTTCCTTTGACTTAAAAGGAGTGCACAATAATTGCGATAAGTCAGTATCATCACTTGAGACAAGCAAGCACAGCTTTCTCTTATTTCCATAAAAATATATGATACTGGCTTGCTGCTTTCTAGTGCTTTAAAAATTAAAAGCATCAGTAATTGTAATTCAAATGCAGCATTTCTAAACTATTTACAGCATGGTACGAATTTTTCCAGTTTCCTCATGCTACATTGTTGGTATGATTTTAATTTGGGGAAGTACAATGTTGACATTGCATAAAACATATCTTTTGACATTAAAGCCAAAAAGTTCAATCTATCGCTCATCAGACCATAACAAGGCTTTCTTCATATTTTGGCAGACTTGATACAGGTTTAGGAAAATTTAGGTGGGCAAATATATTTTTCTTTGTATGAAAAGGCTTCTATATTGCCCTTCTACTCCTCAGCCCAAACATATAAAGATTATGGGAGATTGTTGTCACATGAACTACACATCAGTACTTGCCAGAAATTCCACTAAGGGCTCATACTCACTTGTGAGAAACTCGCACGATTCTCGTGCGAGTCTCTCGCATGAATACCCGGCACTGCCGCTGGCACTGGGAAAGGAGCATACGGCTGCATAGAAATACATGTAGCTGCACGCTCCGGTGTGAGCGCCAGTGGCTGAACCTGGTTTTCATGCGAGTCTCTCGCAAGTAAGTATTAGCCCTTACTCTATCAATGTTGCTGAGGTCTCTTATCAGGCTCCCAGAATAATTTTCTTCTTTTTTCATCAAATTATGAAGGATGTACAATTCTAGGCATTGTCGCTGTTTTGCCAAATTTAAGACATTTCTACATGACTGTCTTCATAGTGTTACATGGTATACCTAATGTCTTGGAAATATTTTACACCCTCCTCCTAACTGATAACTTTCAACAATGACATTCCTTAGCTGTGTTGTAAGATGCTTATGAACCATGGCTCTTGCTTTAAAATGCAATTGAGAAAATGTCAGGAAAATCCTACTAAAACAGCTATACATTACAAGAGGTTAATCAGAGGCACTTTAAATTATGTCAGCTGTGTACTAACTACAACTTTACATGATATTAAATGTGAATGGTGAATTGTGAACACAGCCACATAACAATTTATACTGTAGTTATATTATGCAGCCAAATTATTTTAGTCTTGACTAGTGTTGAGCGAAACCTTCCGATATCGGAAAATATCGGATCGGATTGAATCGGACCGATACCCCAAAAATATCGGGTCGGACCGATTCCGATACCGGAAACCCATGCAAGTCAATGGGGCACAAATATCGGAATGAAAATAAACCCTTTCTTTCCTTGCACATCCAGTTCGGGAGGGGGAAGAGTGTGGGCGGTGCATGGGCGGACACTGTGCGTATCTGTGTGTGCGGGCGGGGTCTGTATGGGCCTCTCGGGGGTCTGTGCGGGCCTGCCGAGGGTCTTTGCGGGCCTGCTGGGGGTCTGTGCGGGCCTGCCGGAGGTCTGTGCGGGCTGCCGGGGGTCTGTGCGGGCCTACCAGGGGTCTGTGCGGGCCTGCCAGTGGTCTGAGCATGTGCAGAAATCGTCCGATGGGACTACAAGTCCCATCGGGCTATGCCTGCTACAATGACAGTGATTGACACATTAGCCAATGATGGTACAGTAGTAGTCCCATCATCCAGCTAATGTGTTGAATGTAAAAAAAACCATACATACTACATACATACTACATATATGCAACATTCATACAACATACAAACATACTACATACTACATACATACTTCATATATACTACATTCATACAACATACATACTACATATATACTACATTCATACAACATACATACATACATACTACATATATACTACATTCATACAACATACATACATACTACATAATACATACATACTACATATATACTACATTCATACAACATACATACTACATAATACATACATACTACATATATACTACATTCATACAACATACATACATACTACATATATACTACATTCATACAACATACATACATACTACATACATACTTCATATATACTACATTCAGACAACATACATACTACATACATACTACATATATACTACATTCATACAACATACATACTACATATATACTACATTCATACAACATACATACATACATGCATACTGCATACTACATACATACTACATATATGCTATATTCATGCAACATACATACATACATACTACATACATACTACATATATACTACATTCATACAACATACATACATACTACATACTTACTACATACTACATGCAATACATTCATACATTCATACAATACATACATATAGACATACAGTACGTATAACATAGAGTACATACTCACCATCACTTGTCACTTTGATCCCCGAAGCCAATGTCATCTGTAAAAAAATATTAAAATAACAAACAACCAATATACTCTCTGATCTGCAGAAATCCACGAGTGTTCCACGACGATCTCCCTTGGAGAACAGCAGCATCAGCTGATGCGACTGCTCTCTAGGAGCTCAAGGAATACAATGACGGGAGGTAGGTATCCTTCCGCACTGTATTCCTCCGCCACTGTAAAAAATATAGTCCCTAGTCTCACTTTTGGCATTGCTGTGTGAGAAAGTTCCCACGCAACTTTTGCCATGAAGTGAGACCAGTGAACTATAGTAACCTCTCAGTGATGCACTGCAGGAGATCATCGTGGGACACTCGTGGATTTCTGCAGATCAGGGAGTATATTGCTTGTTTGTTATTTTAATATTTTTTACAGTGAGATGACACTGGCTTCGGGGATCAAAATAACAAGTGATGGTGAGTATGTACTCTATGTTATATGTACTGTATGTCTATATGTATGTATTGTATGAATGTATGAATGTATTGTATGTAGTATGTATGTAGTATGTATGTTGTATGTATGTAGCATGTTGTATGTATGTTGTATGTATGTAGTAGGTATGTAGTATGTATGTAGTATGTAGTATGTATGTATGTTGTATGAATGTAGTATATATGTAGTAGGTATGTAGTATGTAGTATGTATGTATCTATGTTGTATGAATGTAGTATATATGTAGTATGTATGTATTATGTAGTATGTACAGTCATATGTAAAAGTTTGGGCACCCCTATTAATGGTATCCTTTTTTCTTTATAACAATTTTGGTTTTTGCAACAGGTATTTCAGTTTCATATATCTAATAACTGATGGACTCAGTTATATTTCTGGATTCAAATGAGGTTTATTGTACTAACAGAAAATGTGCAATCTGCATTTAAACAAAATTTGACCGGTGCAAAAGTATGGGCACTCTTATCATTTTCTTGATTTGAACACTCCTAACTACTTTTTACTGACTTCCTGAAGCACTAAATTGGTTTTGTAACCTCATTGAGCTTTGAACTTCATAGCCAGGTGTATCAAATCATGAGAAAAGGTATTTAAAGTGGCCACTTGCAAGTAGTTCTCCTATTTGATTCTCCTATGAAGAGTGGCATCATGGGCTCCTCAAAACAACTCTCAAATGATCTGAAAACAAAGATTATTCAACATAACTTTTCAGGGGAAGGATACAAAAAGTTGTCTCAGAGATTTAACCTGTCAGTTTCCACTGTGAGGAACATAGTAAGGAAATGGAAGAACACAGGTACAGTTCTTGTTAAGCCCAGAAGTGGCAGGCCAAGAAAAATATCAGAAAGGCAGAGAAGAAGAATGGTGAGAACAGTCAAGGACAATCCACAGACCACCTCCAAAGACCTGCAGCATCATCTTGCTGCAGATGGTGTCACTGTGCATGTATGCTGTATGAATGTAGTATATATGTAGTATGTATGTAGTATGTATGTATGTTGTATGAATGTAGTATATATGAAGTATGTAGTATGTATGTATGATGTATGTAGTATGTATGTAGTATGTATGTAGTATGTATGTTTTTTTTTACATTCAACACATTAGCCGGATGATGGGACTACTACTGTCCCTTCATTGGCTAATGTGTCGATCGCTGTCATTGTAGCAGGCATAGCCCGATGGGACTTGTAGTCCCATTGGACGATGCCTGCACACACACACAACCCCCGACAGGCCCGCACAGACCCCCGGCAGCCTGCACAGATCCCCGGCAGGCCCGTACAGACACCCGGCAGGCCCGCACAGACCCCCGGCAGCGACACCCGGCAGACCTGCACAGACCCTCGTCAGCCCGCACAGACCTCCGGCAGACCCGTACAGACCCCCCGGCAGGCCCGCACAGACCGCGCATCATGATGACATCATTTCAACAGCCAATCACAGCCATGCCATTAGTTAACATGGCTAACACAACTGGCTCATTGCATTATGGGAACTTCCGTTGCCGGTATTTGATATTGTAAAAATGTCGGAACTCGGTATCGGAACTCCGATACAGCAAATATCGGCCGATACCCGATATTTGCAATATCGGAATGCTCAACACTAGTCTTTACATTTTTATTTTACCTCTTGAAATGATTTCATTTACTCATATTCCTGGTGGTTGCATAGATGCAGATCAGATGGAAATTGTCTGTATAAAGTAATCATTTTGCTATAAAAATATTTTGTTATAATTATTGAGAATTTTGTGCTAGTAAAATTAGGGTTCATGAACTTTTATAAAAGCCATACAGCTGCCTTGATAAGAATATCTGCATATATTAGGTTTATATTGCCATGACAACAGTTCCATATGAAATTTTATGTGAGTAACAGTAGATTCTATCTATCTATCTATCTATCTATCTAACTCATACCTATCCATCTATCTATCTATCTATCTATCTATCCATCTGTTTTGCTGTTTTACATATTTGTCCATGAAGGGAGGTAACATGGCTGTGTGCATGAGTCCACCGTATACTTATAAATGTTAAACTGCTGTGTATGTAGGTAAAGGAAGAAGTAAGAAAATAAATTGCAATGTTTGGGGTGGAATTTGGGTAATTAAGCATCATTCTAGCAGTGCTATTTTATTCTCATTTTTCCTCATGCTTAGAATATATCATTTCAGCAGAAATGTATTTGGATATCTAGTTTTCCTATCATGTTTATCTTTTAATGACAATAAATTTTACTTTACTTTAATATCCAAATACACCAGGACTTCCAAGTAACGACAGCCCCGCTGTCAGAACATATAATATATTACTGATTAAAGTAAACACAGACAAGATTTAATTTTTTATGTTCAGTTGTGCAAACTATTCAGAATATTTTATGGATTTTTGAAGACTTTGGATATTGAACTCTTTAGATTAATATTTTCCATTCCGACATGCTTTAAAGCTTTGTGCAATGTATGCTCTGGCTTAAATTGATTAATGTCTATTTTCATTAAATATCCCAACTATGCAGGAGGATGTTGCTACAAAGACAACTGAAGGCTTCATAAGTAAATTTCATTGTTTTCTGTGAGATAAATCCTCTAGGCTCCCATAGGAAGTCAGTATCCTAATTGTCAGCACTATAACTAGGTTGCTTTAGGGAATGAAGCTTCAGAGGAATGTCTCCCATATTGAAATATTAATATTGATTCCGTTTATATCAAGTCAGGTTTTGTACTGATACCTGTAAAAATACATTGTTAGAAATGATATAGTGAGATAAAGCTGACACTGCATTTTGGGTTCATAGAATTTAACAATAACTCCGTATTCACTGTTCAGCCCATGCAACAAACTGGGGCATGATAGTTTAGGATTTATATAGATTAATTTTGCTTTGTCTTTTTAGCATTTTTGTATGCTTTTTTTTACCCAACATACACATTGGCTTGTTCATTTTTCAGTATGGATTTATTTTGTTCCCTAGGTTTTTTATAAAAATGATGCCAAGGGTTTTAGAATTTAATAAAAATAATAAAGAAATGGGGGCACTACTAATTGAACTACAGATATACAGTATATATCCTTTCAAATCCTGTAACAATAGAAAGATAACACACGTATGCAAAATTTGGATATATGAAAATCGTTTTAAATCCAATGACTAAAGGTTTGTGCACAGGTTGCGGACTCCTGAGCGGATTTTTCCGCACAGAATCTGCAGAATCCACCGGTAAAATTACCTGCATTTTACCTGTGCATTTAGGGCGGATTTTCTGCAGTTTTTGTGCGTATTTTGCCTGCATTTTTACACCTGCGGATTCCTATGGAATAGGTGTAAAAGCGCTGTGGAATCCGCGTAAAGAATTTACATGCTGTGGAAAATAAACCGCTGAGTTTCTGCACGGAATTTTCCGCAGCATGTGCACAGGGGTTTTTGCTTTCCATAGGTTTACATGGTACTGTACACTGCATGGAAAACTGCTGCGGATCCGCAGGGACTAATCTGCTGCGGATCACCAGCCAAATACGCATCGTGTGAACATACCCTAATTCTTATGTTTTTGTATGCAGTGATAAAAAAAAACACTTCTATTCTTAACAATCACTTATGTATTTTGCACAAAATGCTCATGAAATTACATACAGGTGAGATGAACAAGAAAAATTTTTATTGTAGTCAAAAATTGACATAATATTCTAAATATCTAAAAATGTATTTAACATTCATTCTGCAACTTTTTCAGAAATTAATTCTTGCGCCTCTTCCTTTTTTCTTCAAAGCTTTTCTTGATACCCTTTTCTCTTGTAGAAGGCTTGTGGATCTTCTGTATGAAGCATCCAGCAGTAATCCCCCATCATGGTAATGTTCCATTTACCTTGGTATTGTTGTTACATCTTCTAGATATCCTGATTAAATCCTTACCCTTGCTCTTGGCTAACATCACCAAGGTTTTTTTTAGAAAAGTAGACCAAATCGGAATGTTAAAAATAAAATGTCAATTTCATCCGACAATCCAAGGATTTAAAATGTTTTAGCATGTTCTCCACAATTAACTTAAATTTTGGATGTTTGTTGTTGTCTAGAAATTTCTTCACAGCTTCTTTAAAACAATCTCAAGCCCTTGTCTCAACAGTTTTCATTTTTTGTTTTGACCACGTTGTCCTTCATGAGTTTCCAAATATCCAGACCCACAAAAATGTTTTCCTTCAGTATTGCTTCAGATCATTCCTGAAACTTGGTAAACAGGCACTTCAAGTACTTCTTTTGGTAGAGCTTTCGCAAACTGGTTAATCAACCCAGGATTAATATGGAGTGGTGGCAGGAGAACTACAGTGGGATCAACTAACCTTCAGCAACATTGTTATTGAGTCCAGGTTGCAAAGATGTTAATGTTGGCCAACTTTTTTAGTTACAGAGAATCCTATCCAGGCTTTCAAATTGATACAAAAAACATGGGTACTTTTTGTATCCTCATTGCTGTCCAAGGAGCAAAGAGGGTACTTTCATATCACCACATATTAACCATACTTGATCCTCGTAGTTAAGTTTCTTGAGAATGAAGTAAAAAAATTCTCATAGCTTTCCTTCAAGTGCATAGCATGCCCTATAGCAATGAAGCATACTTGCAGCCATTTTGCAGTTGCATAGCTTTCAGACTTTTTTTGGATGAATCAATAAAGAGTCTCCACTCATTCGTACTGTATTCAATGTAAATTTTTTCCATCAGCCCAGGAACATCACTGCAATTCATTAGAGTATCGTCTTGAGAAAAGTATGAAAGGAATTTTTTTCTCTGCTTCTGTACATTGAAAATCCATTTCTAATGACACCAAAATCATCCACCAAAGGTCACACAAAAGGATTAATGTTTGTTGCAAGGAAGAGCCTATGGAGTCAGTATTTGTGGAAAAAACTGTATGTGATGTAATTTTTTCAATATTTTTACTAAGTTCAGTGATCAAAAGTATGTACAATCATGTTTTAATTTTCAAACAATTATATCCTTGCAGGCCTGTGGAATTTTGGGAAATATCTTTGGGATTTAAAAATATCTGTAGGGTCTATTCACACTATAAAACATTGTTTGCACAGTATGACGCCAAATGAGGAACATGCAATTTCATAATATAAAACTACAATATTGGGGGCATCTTGTGAAAGTATAGGTCAAATAAAAGCCCAAAGCACAATATGAACCGTACCATGCATCACCATCAATGGTTTAAGAGACCTCAAACACAATTTTTACATCTATGTATTTGATTATGAAGCTTTCTTACATTGCATTATGCAGATAGTGCAAATATTTCCAAACAGATATATTCTGTACATTTAGCAGACTCGAATTATTGTCATAAGTCATCGATTGACTGACTGGGTAAAAAAAAAACAATATCAGCAACAAAGTCTACAACTTTATTCTCTAATGACAAAAAAGACAACCTAAGTTGGGAAACTCTTTATTTTACGGTAAACTTGTATGAAGGCAACACTTAATTGAGATTGATAAGTTTATAAAGTATAGATGTAGCTATGACTAAGAAAAACATGAATTTTACTGGAGGATGAATATACAAAACATTTGTTTTTAAAATTTCATATAGCCTAGTAACTATTGAATAGAAAGTCCATGTTGTTGTAAACCGGTGAAAAAAATTAGTGTCAAGAAAACTAAACTATAAATTGTGTTACAATGGACTTTACCAAATCAAAGACTGTGGGTACTGTGCCCCATATTCTTTCTTATTATTGGACACATCTCCCATTTAAAAATATAATTGTTCAAGTGGTCTTTTTAATGGATTGATACCTATGTAAAAATGACATTCCTTTCTATATTGAATGCTAGGCCGACAAATTGGTTTCTGTGACCTTATCACATTATAATGTGGTTGTCCTATTATCCATTTTGTAAAGGCAATTTGCAAACTTTTATTGGCAAGCTGTTCAGCACTTCAGTTATTTCCTTTAGCTACAGTGCACTATATTGTCTGCTACTGCACTGCTGGGTCGTTCAGTTTGCGTTCTTTCCATACTCTTCATATAGCACTTGCAGGAATATATACAGTTATCTTTCATTCAAGATTACCTAAGATGATAATAGTTTGATTGGTATTTTACTAATAACATTGGAGAAATTAGATATGTATTTAATTAAAATTAATTTAATTTGACAAGATACAGGTGATCATGAGATTAACAAACCATTTCATCCACTCATTCTTCAAAATTCTAATCTCTGATTTGGGATGAATTTCCCGGTCTAAATTGATTCTATCATCTCTAGTGAACGCATCAGTGTATTAAACTAGGCATATATAGTGTAAGGGTAATCAGGTTTATAAATACCTGAAGCCCAGAAGATAGTAGGTAGGTTCATTAGAGTGCATCTATCTATATATTGCTTTAGAAATGCAATAAAAAGTTGAAGATATTTTGTTAGGTGCTATGTCTTCCACAACTTTGGATGACCTGCAATCTCTCTTTTGCTAATTTTAGGCTCTGTGTTAGCATTTAGCGACCTTACTTGTCTCAGAATAATGCACCTAAGAGAAAATTAAAATTAGTAGATAAGAAGGAAATGAAAGGATTTCAGTTAGAGTTAATTTGCATTGATTGGAGCCACTTAAAGTGGTATTCCCATCTCCGAGATCCTATTCCAATATATAGTAGGTATAATAATAATATTAGCAAATTCCTCCAAATAGAGTGTAGTATTGTTCTTCTAATTAGCTATGTTGCTTACCTAATGTGCAGAGCGTTGCAGTAGCCTAGATATCCATGGTTATGACAATAAATTAAAACTCCGAGCACATCCAAATGCTCGGAGATCACCCAAGCATGCTCAAAAAATCTCAAGTAGCGAGTATACTCGCTCATCACTAGTCTCCATGGTAGCAGAACTGCAACCAAATCCTTTATAGTCAGTTATTGCAGTTATACTCACCTTCCCTAGTGCTTTATTTCTCACCAGCTTGCCCAATGAAGATTATCTCTATCACTAAGGATTATTTAACCATAGTTTCTCCTCTTTAGAATCACAGAATCATAATTGTCCCTCTCCAATAGTTATTTTTTTCTTCTTTGACCAAGGAAATTACTTCACTTTCCTTAAGGCATTATCTCCATATCAAAGGTCAAAGGTACCAATTTCCAAAAATACAGCTTGAATCTTCAGGACCCAGGTACCATTTTAATATATCACCTTGGACCCCATTCTTCCACTCCATTTCAGAAATCTTACTCCCAGGGTATTACTTCCTCTTATCTTAATCTCCTTTTTCCCTCATCCCCATGTTATATTCTGCCACCTCACCTTCATTTGATATCTCTCCATCCTTAATGTCTTCAAAAATCACTTATCCCAACATGTCATGCCCCTTTTCAATATATTATTTACAATATGATCTGCCTTCCTTATTCAGATTCCAAAATATTATTCCTCTATATAGAAGGTAGCTGTTCTATTGACGTTGGTATTGCATACTCTCTTTCCACTTGCTGTACAGTGCTTACAATAGGAGCTCTCAGCAACTCTTGCCAACAGTTGTTACAACTCCTGAAAGAATCTAGGTTTTCTCTCACAGGTTACAATGCATGGTAGCTTTGAGAGCAATTGGCAAAATATGCTGACGGTTTGCTACAAATACTATATAGGAATCATAAATAGAGGGTATATGGTCATCTCGAGAGAAATAGAGAGTGATGATTTGTGTAGACGACAATCAACTTTTCCAATGCCAACAAAGTCACCCCTATACGCTGGAGGAGTAATACATCAAATGTAGCCACATAGGTCACACACCTCCAAGGACTGCCCTGAGCACAAGCATCACACCAAAATGCATGCAGAGGAATACATACCAACCTAAAAACACAATTAGCATGTAAAGGAAAAGATCCACTGGCAGGAAAGGGTGATCTCAGGTAAAAAGAAATGCAAACTAAGTTCAGTGGTAAGATATATAAATATAGGCATCCTTAAATCTCATGGGTGTGCGTCACATGATGTGTTTGTACCAAATAGTGGGCACAACTGTAGTGCAAGCATTGTTATAAACAGAGCTTCAAGCAAGAGTAGTCAAGCATGAATTTATTTCCAAAGGAGTCTTTCTGGTGTCTAAGGTACTGCTTTAATCATAGCTGATAACTCCCATAGGTAGGGCTTTAATTGTCCTTCTATCCTGTCTCCTCATTCAGTGTCCGAGAATCCTGGCTGCCTTTGTTGCGTTTGTGAAGTCAGCTAGTCAGTAAACAACACCAGTACAGATATTGCTCGTTTACTGCACACCTTGATGTCTACGCCGCAACATTGTTGACATAGGATGATGCAGAACTAAGGCATAAAATATCTGACTAGGAAGATTTTATTGACATGGGTGTCAAACAAGGTTTACAGAGACAATCAAGATTCTGGTATATCAAACCATGAGACTGGAGCATCGCCAATTGGATTTGTTACCAACTATTGAAACTAGAGCTCATTTCTAACTGAGCAGTGACTGAAAAATGCAATTATCAATAATAATAATACAAATTCTATAATTATACTTATTCTATTTGATATCAATATTCTATGTTTCTGGTGTATTTTTATATGAAAGCAATTAAAGTAAATTCTATATTTGGGGAGTTTCTAGGAGGAAGAGAAGAAATTGTAAGAAATGAAGGTTTTGGCCTTTTTTCCTATTTTCCTTCATTTTATTTTACAGATAAATGAACTCTTTTGGTTTCTTCTCAGTAGATCTTTTTTTCTCTGAGTGTGTTGGAACATGTTGTTGAGACGGTGGTATTGTGAAGTATCTCTTGGGAGTGAGCCTTTCATTAAATCTGAAGGCTGTGCGAGAATAGTAGTTACACCCACAAGTGCACTGTTAATATCACCTTTTTAAACTAAATATATATATATATTACAAAAACTTTAAGCAGAAAAGGTGCAGGTATAAGTAAATATGGAAGGTCATCTACAAAGAAGAATCTCAAGATGATTAAATACAATATACAATGTTTAAATAAATTAAAGGGATAAGCTAGATTTAAATGTCTAATGGGTAGCACACCTGACTCTAGAGCCCTTATATATTGAAAGAAAGGTTCCTTGACCTCTTTTTAACAAGTCAATGTAGACAATTATAACAGGAAAAGTTATTTTGGGTTCCCTGAAAGCATGTAAATGTAGTTAAATCTGTGTGAGTTCTGATAACCAGTGAGCAATCATGAGGTTTATTTCTTCAGTTATAAAAAAGGACAATACTTTTTGTTGTTTTTGATAGATATGTTCACTTTATTGCTACATTTTCCATTTAGGAGGCTTGAGCAGCCAATTTACCTGATTATTGGTTATCGCTAATTTTACTAGTAGTGTTCATATCCAGTAATTTTGGTCATACTGCAGGTTTACCATAGATTTGTAGACTGGTCAAAGATACTTAGGATGTTGGTGCCGTGAATGCTCAATTTACTTTAATTGGCTAATTTGAATTGAAGATGGATTTTTAGGCAGTTGTGGAAAAAAATGTTTCATGATATGTAGGCATATGAAATTGAGTTCTACCATGTAACTTTAAGGGAATTTGTCATGAGGTTGAGGCTGTTTGGGTAACGGGCAGCATCGATCAGACGCCGACTGCATGATTGCAGTCAAGTACAGTATGTTTACAGAATTTTATATTCAAAATAGTTTATACAGATGGCCGAGAACTTTGTGTCTAGATTGATTAGTCTAATGAAGTCCCTGACTGGCATCTCACCAGACTATTCCAGTTGACTGTCTTTCAAATAGATTGAGGAGAGAAGTCAGCCAAGGATCGCAGCAGAAAGGTCTCCTCAATGAAATAGCATCTGGCCTTCTTTTCAAATTACTTTTATTTTGAAACAATGCAACATTTCAGAATAAAATGTACATTGGTTAAATTGCACAGTTAGTGTGTAATTAATGCTGCTTGTGGTTCTGGCAGCACAGATTTGATTAAATTTGATGACGTGCTCCCCATAACACTTTCATATTGAAGTAACTAATGTAATTAACTTTTATTCTTCTATAGAAGCAAATAGGCAAAACAATCATTCTCAATGTAAAACTAGAAAATGCAGGTAAAGTTAGAAAAGCAGGAAACTCTCAGTATGATAACTTTAATATGAAATAGAAAACTATTTAAGAAGGTAATAACCCAGATTTCTTTTCATTTGAATCAACAATAGGTGTTATTTACAGTACTTCCAAGGAATTATTGAATATATGCCTGGAGAGATGATAATAATAATCTTTATTTTTATATAGCGCTAACATATTCCACAGCACTTTACAGTTTTTGCACACATTATCATCACTGTCCCCAATGGGGCTCACAATCTAAATTCCCTATCAAGTATGTCTTTTGGAATGTTGGAGGAACCCGGAATACCCGGAGGAAACCCACGCAAGTACGAGGAGAACATACAATCTTCATGCAGATGTTGTGCTTAGTGGGATTTGAACCTAGGACTCCAGTGCTAACCACTGAGCCACCATGCTGCTACATCTGTAAGCCATGAATAACTAACAAAGAAATGTAGTAATCAGAGTTAACCATGTTAAGACAAAGGATTCATTCTAAATACTTCTATCACCAAAAAAGTTTACAAAATCAATTTTTATAATAAACTTCCCTTCAAAGTCATGTGGAAGAGAAGAAGAAAAAAACATTCTAAAAGTAAAAGAAATTCATGATCTCATTAACCATGTTATATATTTGATATATGGAATCTGTCAGCAGGTTTTTGCTTCCTTTTCTCAGAGCAGCTTAATGTAGGAAAAAAGAAACCTAAATCCAATGATGTATCACATACTTTACTGAGTACAATGGTTCTTATAAGTCAGAGATAGAAAACCCCACCTACACCAGACTCTATGTACATTATCTATTGACATTGATCTTCTCACAAGAGGGGGCAGAACAGGATTAATAAGCATGTGCCAGCTAGTCACAGCAAACAATAATGTCCTAGTGATAAAACCTTCAGTGCAAGTAATCAATAGCCCACAGCTTGATAAGTAACACATCATTGAATTATGTGTTTTATAACACACCTCAGGCTGTCCTCAGTTTACATAGCAAAAGACTACTGACAGATTCCATCTAACAAATGCATATCATACATCTTTCATTGCATTCACTTATGACAAAAAAGCATTTTTTGCAAACAGTTTTGATTTTAGTCTACTTTTATACTGTATCTATGTAGCTACCTTGTAAGTGTATATGATCTATTGGTTAGAGACTAAAAACTTGCTGTGCATTACGTTTATGTTTTCATTGGGGATGACTGGGGTGTGAAATCGAAATGCCAACAAGTAAATATTAACTGTAATTTAGGCTACCTAAAACTGCTAATAGTGCTTAAGGATAGTGCTAAAAAATCATCAGGGCCATAGATGAAAACAGGAAGAACAAACATAAGGTATTCCCATTCGGGTTCTGGTGTCTTCGTGCTTCAGGGGAAAGTCACACTGGAAATCCTTTAGTTTAAAAACCCTCTATGTGCAATCTGATGCTGAAATTGTGTCTAAGGGTGAATTTTCTTGCTATAATATTTGTTGCGCAAAGCTATGCAACGCTCTCATACATCTGCGCAAAAAGTCATTTAGATAAATGTAACCAATTTTCAGTCTCATAAAAATCTACAACACTATTTTTAATATTTGAGTAGCCATTGGCCAATGACCAACCTCATTAGGCACATGTCACTGTGTCAAGACATCATAGTTGCAGGAAATAGTAGAGAGTGGTAAGGGACCAAGGCTCGTTGATGGTTTGGTAAGTTGCATTTTTCTATCATTCTAATTCATTCTAGGGAAGTTACATATGAATTCCGTTAATTTCTAGGGTAGAGATCCCATTGGACTCTTGGGGGCTATGTAAACCAGTTTGCATTTAGCTGCCCCTAAAAATGCCTGTATGTAATGAGAACTTTATAATTGACCTAAAACCACCATTAACCAGTGAAGGGAAACATATCAAGGTCAAATTCTTATATTCTTATTTTAACATGGGCAAATAGAATTTGTTTGGCCTACATTTATGATAGGTATACCCCAACATTTTACATTTTTCTTTCATATAAAACGTGGAGCTTGGTGAATAAATCTCAACATGCAAATATATGTTACTCTTTTAGCTATATGCATCATATATATTTTTTTATTTTAGCTATATTATTTTCTATTTCTGCATACTCAGTCCTGAGTACTAAGTCCTGAAAACTTCTCTAATTTTATTTACAAAGCCTCATACTTTTGGACTGCAGGTACTGATGCGATGACAATATGTTATTTTATAGTAGACTGCTGATAATGTGTTGTTTGGTCACAGGGAAAAATGGGAAGGAAACTAACAACCTTTGTTAAGCAAAGCATGAAGTAGTGTCAGCACAATAATTCCATTGTGAGATGTTAAAAAGAGTACGCGTCTTGTGTGGTGGCTTATAAAGAGTGATAATGAAATGCAATGCCTCTTGATATATTCTACAGACTCTACAGAAGGTTCAGTTGTCTCCTGCTATTGAACATTGCTAGGAGACATTTCAAGCAAGCTGTCTAAAAGGATTAGTTATGAAGGATGAGAAACATTCACTTGTCAACCCAATCTGCCATTGTAATAGCGAAACTTCTTCCCAAAAGGTTTCAAGATCTCATAAACGAATAGCTAAATTCATAAAAAGTAATTTAACACGTTTTACCATGAGGCAATAGTCATTTTAGGCATGTTCTCAAATTCTACTACTTGATTCATTTGCCATATGTTTAAATCTTTAGCCAATTTGCAGGAAACATGTAAATAAATACTTAATTTTATTTCAAACTTATGTTTTGACAATATACAGAAAACATGTCAGTTAAGGTCCTAAGAAGCCAATGTAATTTTCGGCCAACTTCACTCTTTCATGTTTATTTCTTTAGTGGAGAATGTAATCTGTTAGAAAATCTGTTATTTAATATATTCTCAAAATTGGATGAGCCTCAATTACTTTCCAGTTTGCTCTTTCTGAGAAAAAAACCTTGCTCACGCACAGTATATAACTACCCTCCTACTGTAGTTAGTACACATAAATGTCTGCTGTTGATATTATCTGGCTGTATACTGTTTATAAGTGACCATTTTATTTGAAGACGAGACATTTTGCAATTTGACAAGCATACCAGTAACGTTCTGCACTGCAAGGCATGTACTTTATTAGGAATTCCCTTTAAAGCTTCTCTGTGCCTAACATTGCATTAGGTATTGCAAAAAGTAAAAGTTTTGCAAATCATTTTTCCCGATTAGCTAAAAAGCTATGCAAGATCTGTAAAAACCTTCTAAATATTGTCCCCATCAATACAGTAACTCATAAAATAGTTATGTTTGTCATATTATGACATTGACCCAACAATAACTTTACAAAGTCCAGAAGTAGAAGGCGAGCACCATCACAATAGTCCACACATCCGAACCATCATACGTGTACAAAAGAGACGCAGCCGTCAATACAACTGTTTTACCCTTAGGTGCACATTCATGGAAAAGAGGCTAATCCACATAGCAAAAAATAGTAGAAAAGATCGGCACTCACCGGGTAGTGTAGTCAAGGCTTTATTGTTACCTGTGGAAGCGCCTTTGCAGCGCAAAACGATCGTCGTTGCTATCTCCTTTTTGCACCCATTCTCCTGCTGATATGCTTTTATAATAAAGCCTTGACTACACTACCCAGTGAGTGACGCTCTTTTCTCCTATTTTTTGCCAACAATAGTTTTGTATTCACTCTGTTTATATATCCAGTTGGATATTTCATTTTTTTATTCCATTTTACTAAAAATCCCAAAAAATGGGAGGGACTTTACAACAAAGCCAAAGTTTATGTTTGTACAATCAGTGGTTAGCACTGCAGCCTTGCAGCACTGGGGTCCTGCATTCAAATCCCACCAAGGACAACATCTCAAGGAGTTTGCATGCTCTCCATGTGTTTGCGTGGGTTTCCTCTGGGCTCTCCGGTTTACTTCCACATTCCAAAGACATACTGATAGGGAATTGTGAGTCCCATCGAGGACAGCAATGATAATATGTGCAAAACTGTAAAGCACTGCGGAATATGTAGGTAGTATATATAAATAAAAAGATTATTATTATATAAAGTTTATTAGAGATATAATAAAATCACGTAAAAAAGAGAGAACACCGCAGGTACAGGAATAAAGTGGGTGCACCTGGATAGTGTATAAACATAAATACAGCTCTGGCAAAAATTGAGAGACCACTACCACCATGGTCAGAATTTAAAAAAAAACAGTGCTTTCAGACCTCAAATGATGCAAAGAAAACAAGTTCATAATCATTTAGAAACAACAATACTAATGTTTTAACTCAGGAAGAGTTCTGAAATCAATATTTTGTGGAATAACCATGATTTTTAATCACAGCTTTCATGCGTCTTGGCATGCTTGCCACCAGTCTTTCACACTGCTTCTGGCGCAAACATTTAAACAGATCTTTGTTTGTTGACTTGTGACTATCCATCTTCCTCTTGAATACATTCTAGAAGTTTTCAATGGGGTTCATGTCTGGAGAATGGGCTGCCCATGACAGGGATTTGATGTGGTGGTCTCTTAAATTTTGCCAGAGCTGTATATATATATATGTATATATATATATATACATACAGCTCTCTCTCTCACTCTCTCTCTATATATATATATATATATATATATATTGCTCAAAAAATTATGGCGAGTATTATTCCATTTGCAACAGACTGTTTGTGTTCCCTTTATTTTTTTGAGATGTATATAATATAAACATCTTGAGTAAATTGGATCTGACAAAATTCTCATTTGCCTGTTTGCACAGAAATTCTTGGGAGATTTGATTCATAGAGAAGTTATTTTTCTTGCATTGGATGTCCTTGTTATGCTCTGGAGTTTCTCCTGACCCCAGATTTCAATAAAAAGTACAATACAAAAGATAAATAAAATATATTTTCCTTGCTGCCCACCTTTCTGGACCCTCAGCTCCTCACCATAACCTGTCCAGTCCTTCCTATTATCCTTGCAAGTGCTGAAATAGCCTTTCATGCTAGGCCAAAACTTTTTGCTCCAATGAAGCCCCATGAGGGTACAAATTTGCCACAAACAGGAAGTTGATATCACAAAGCATTCCCATTTTATTTAGGTGTATCTGTTTAAATCACCCACCCTGTAGTTTAAAACACAATATATCAAATCTAAACAAAACATGTAAGTTCCTTATTTAACAACTGAATTTAACACAAAGCAGTCATGCAATTGACACATTATATTTGGATGTGCTTATCATGGCCTATCATTTATCAAGCAGTACAGACTGTCTATAATTTACATATTAAAGGAAATAATACTGTAGTTATTTTTTTAATCAAAATTCTAAGTGCTTTTCCAGGACTGATTTACTTATTTTATTTAATAAAGGCCAATGAACAAACAGGTTGGTGATTACTAACTACCTGTCTGTTCTACCCTGTGCTGGTTCAAAGCAGTCACTAAATGCTCCTCCAGATGATTTTGCTGCTTTATGTCAACAGAGCAGTTCATCCTTTTCCTGACTGCTCTGTTGATGTGGTGCAACGGCTGACTTCATGCTGATTGACAGCTGACTTCCCACAGACATGTGGCAGGAAGCCAGCTATCAATCAGCATGACATTGGCAGTCACGGCCCTTCAACAGAGCAGATCGGAAGAGAAGCAGCTGCTTTGTTGACAGTGCAGCAGAATCGCTGGCAGGAACAGTCCATGACCGCTCTATGCTAGCACCAGGAGTAGAACAGGCAGATAGATAGAAACTGGCATTTACTTCTTAGGCCCACAAGAAGAAGTTAATATGGTCCTTGAAAAACCCTTTGAAGTGTAGCTATGATTTTATTCAGTGTTCTAACAATTTTTTGTTAAATATACAATAGGTGCTTTCAAACAGGTTGAGATTTAAGGGGCGTCTGGTTCATGAGGTCTCCACCAGTTGCTCAAATTTCCATTTTGAAGTGTGCTGCTATTGTATGCAGCATACACAGTACAGTCTACAGGGTCAATAATAAATCTATGGATCTACACCCTGCTCTGTATGCCTATTGCTTACAAGACACTTCAGAGTGGTGTTTTTAGTGATTTTTAGGATAACATAACCTAGATCCTAACTGATTGTAAGTTATTTGCAATGCACTTTAAGTAGTGAAAAATTTTTGTATATTTAATAAAAATAAATCTTTATTGTACATTGTAAGCTCTCACGAGCAGGGTCGTCTTATTTTGCTTTAATTATTCTATCGTTAACGTTGTTACGTATGACTTGTGTTTTGAAACTGTTAAACAGTAAAGCACTGCGGAATATGTTGGCACTATATAAATAAAGATTGTTATTATTATTCACCTAAAATCTTAAATTTGACATCTATGAAGTGGTATGAGAACTTGTTTTTTGTGTGCCAAGCTGAAGTTTTTATTGATATTATTCCAATTTGCATATGATATTTTGATTACATTTTATTTAATTTTTTAGGGAAATGTGGTGACCAAGGAAAAGCAAATTTTGAATTTAGATTTTTTACTTTGTGCAGTGTTACTTGTTCACAAAAGTTAATTTTTTAGTTCACCTCGTTACCGTGCCAACCCACTGCCACTCCAAAACTTAGAGAGGGGCTAATGTGAGAAGGGGCATGAGTGCACAGGCAATCACATAAGAGATGTGTCAATGATTGTAAGTGACATTTAAATGGGTAAACAGTAGTGATGAGAGCTATCTCCAGTTGTTGCTGTTGCTGGCAGATGACGGCTCTGTAATGCTGGATTCATCTGCAGGGTGAGGTGCTGGCTAAGCACCTGAATTTATAGTATACTCGGGAACCTAGCAAAAGACATACTGTTATGTACTATGTCAGGAAGGGATTGGCCAGGCTTGGGAGAAATTATTGGGTTGGTTGGCTATCTGTTCAGAACTGGCATCATAATGACTGAATATACAATTGTTTGAATGAGTTGACCAGGCTTCAGACAAAAATTTTATAGGCAAATTGTGTGACTGCAGACTGCTGAATCACAACTGTGTGTGACTGTTTTGTAGCCATGTGTATGTAATTTGAATAAGTTTGGTCACGTGCTGGGTAGATGTCTTCAATTTCTCTCAATAGACGAGAAATGAGAGAAGCTGAAGAAAACTTGTCGGCAGGCGACCATTAGTATACAAATCACAAATATGCAATCAAGCGACCACTCTCACAGAGAATCGTGACTGTGATTTATTTTAAAAGTTGTTATTGAAGCTTGCACCTGCTTGGAACTGACCACACTAGTGCATGTCACTTTCCTCCAATGACTTACAAAATTTTCACAAGGCTGCACATCTTCAGATCCAGTCAGCCTGGTTCACGTTTGTCCTCTGCAGCAGCTTCCTATTCCAATCTGTGACTCCAGGGCAAAGAAGATACTTGCATATTGACCCCTGTCAACCAATAATAGATGTGCTGATAAAGTAAAGTATATGATTGGCTGGCAGGCAATGAGGCTTTGCAAGGCTTTATGATGGGGCACTGCCTCTACCCTCTACTCACACCCTTATGCATGTCAACAGCACAGCACAGGCAGGTGTCAGCAACCCAATTAGAGAGAATCAAACACTGTGAGGCACAGCATAAATGACTCCCTACCCTCAGCATTACCACATAGATATGGTCAACAGAAGCATCAACATAAACAGGTGAGGAGAGGGGCCAGTTTCACGGTAAACACTTGTAGCGTGCAGCATGCTGCTGCCAGATTTTTGATGAATTATGCCCTTCCCTTAGAGCTTCTGGGGCCCCTTCCTGCTTGGGGCCTGAGTGCAGCTGCACCGGGTGTACCAGCGATATTTCCACCCCTGACATATGCCATGATGTGAAGCCTGAATGCACTGAAACATGTGGAGCACCATCAGAGCTGGAAGGCATGGCTCAGTGAGAGATACATGGGAATTCAAGCTCACATATTGGTGATAAGAAGATACAACAAAGACTGGATGAGTGACGGTTAGAAGCAAAGGGACCAGGGAAGGGAGTGGTAGATTGAATATAAGTATTTATTTTTATTTTTTAACATTTTACTTGCCAGCAGCCGTCATTTTGCTGAATCCACAAAGAAGCAATTTTAAAAAATCTACATTTTAATAGATTCAGATTTTTAAAACAATATCAGAATTTAATCCCACTTGAATATGTTGGCTCATCTAGAATGATAACTATATGTATTAAAATAGAGTTTTACTTAAAGAAACACTTCCATGAAGTTTTTTCTAACTTAATCCGTGTATATTTGTATATTGCGAAGTATGAGTGTATTATTCTACTCATCTACTGTGGTCTTCTCCGGTATCCAGCACCATTCTGCTTTTTAAACTCTACAGATCACGCTGTGCTCTGTGTGAACTGAAAGTGGCCTTTAGTGTATGTTTCTATGGGTGTATTCCTTCACTATTTGCTGCGGATTGGACCCTGCGTACAGCCGCATCATCCAGATGTAACAGCATAGTGGAGGGGATTTTATGAAATCCCATCTCCACTATGCATGCACAGCCGCATCCTGTGGCCCTGCGTAACCAGACATGCAACGCGTCTTTCCAGACCGCAGCATGTCTATTTATCTTGCGGAGACACTCAGTCTCCGCAAGATAAATAACGTCTATGTATAGGATATGGTGCTTCTGCATGTATTCAATGAACACATGTGGTATCACCACACATACAACAGGGAGCAGCACTTTGGGTGGAGCGGGGTATCTGTTGCATCTAAAGCACTGCCAATACGCCCCATAGACACATACCCTTACAATGTAAACCTATGGAGAATCAGGACATGGCTCCATAGGTTAACTGGTAAAATTGACTTCTGTATTGAGTGCAGTGTGATCAAGAGAGTCCAGAGCAGTGATGAGAGGAGCGAAACAGTACTGGATTCAGGAGAAGGTGGCAGTAGATGAGTCTATTAACACACACACTACACTATTTACACATACTGTATACACTGATTTAGTGAAAAAAAATTAGGGGTGTGCTTCTTTAATGATAACCTGATGATTAAATGTTTCTAAAATAAATCTAACTATAAAATTTTCTGAGAAATGTAAACACTGTTTTGGAAGATTTCTGCATAGCTTCTATTATTTTTATTGCTATCTTGCTTGTGTACCTGCAAGTTTTGACCTTAGTAGTCATTTTGTGTAACTCATGCTCCTTCTTCCCCCTTTCTATTCCTGGTTTTCTAGCCTTCATCTCCTTGACTTTATTATTTACACTGGTGTGGCTATTCATGCTTTACCTTCTGTGAAATAAACCAACTTAAGAATATGTTAGAAGATATATAGTATGCTTTTTGTTAAAAGCACCAAATTACTCTGCCCAAATATACCAATACAGTGCAAGCGTAGATTAGAAGGGTCACAGGATTAAGGATGGAGTCACCATTTTGCTGAAGTGCAGTGAACTGGCAAGAGGTTAAAAAATAAAACATAATACTACACCGCTTACCTGTCTCAGCACCCCCTCTGCCTGCAGTGCCCACTCCCAGCCTTCCATTCCTCAGAACCTTGTCTATTCAAAGTCATGTACAAGTGTTTTCACTCTAGAACAGGTGTCCCGCTGCGAACAGGCCATAGAGTTTCTAGATTGAGGACACGAAAGTAAGAAAAGAAGAGTCCCTGAGGAACACACAGGAAGGTTGGAAGGCTCCAGAGGCAGCTGGTGAGTCAAGACAGGTTAGTGGTGATGTATTACTTTTTTGCATATTAAGTTAATTATGTTGTGAGGTCTGGACAGACAGCACAGCATAATAGGGAACATTCAGATAATAATATAGCTATGAATTAAACATTTTTGTTCAAAATTGAGCGATTTGGTGAATTCAATCCTTGACAAATCCACTCAACTCAAAGGAGAATTGTTATCTGATAGTTTGCCAATTGCTTTCACCAGCCAAGCGCACCTTGTTAACAAATATGTGTTTGAAGAGCAAACACTTTGACCTACAGTAAGCTTGTCCCATTACACTGGGTATGATGGAGTGTTTAAATGTAGCTGTTTTCTTTCAAATGTGACATGGCTTAACCTCAAACATAACTCATTAAGATTACTGCTCATGTCATACTACCCTTGGTTTGGGCTGCTTGATGCTACCAAAGTAACTATTTTAATATGGATTTCCATTCAAGTTGCAAATTAGATTTTTTTGTGAAAATGAGCAATCAGAATTAGGAACCCGATTCATCAATAAGTCTATTCCAAAAAATTAGAACTGTGGGGAATAAAAATAATATTCCAAAATAAACAATTTTGTAAAAATAATTAAATATATAAAAAAAGATATGTCCAAAAAACCCCTCTGAAAAAATTGGATGGCAGACCATCCGGTGAAAAAACCACTGTATACTCCGGATATGGTGGAAGGTGAAACCGGCAGGGTATAAAAATAAAAGAAAATATGATGTGTGTAATATAAAATGTAAAGAAACACACAGAATAAAATAATCAAACAATGGCCTTTATTAAGGTATAAAACAACAATAGGTGTACACTTAGAATAATTAAAAAAGGCACCCCAAATGTAAACATGGTATTATAAATCCATAGTAGGCTAAATAGTAAAGCTTTCCTAATAACCATGCTATACTGGCTCAATGAGTAACAGGTAAAAAAAATACATACAATGACCTAAAAACACAAAAATAGTGCAATGTGTGGCAAAAAATGCCAGCTTCAAGTAAAGTGCAATGGTGGTATGGCTCAAAGAGTGACCGTGAATACCAATGAGTGGTAAAAATGAAGCGCCACACAATGAAGAAATTAAATAAGAAATAAACAATTACCTGATGGGCCAGCTAATGGTGCCAAAGTAACGCGCCCCGACGCGCGTTTCGGAGTTGCTCTCCTTCGTCAGGCAATATAGCCTATTATGGATTTATAATACCATGTTTACATTTGGGGTGCCTTTTTTAATTATTCTAAGTGTACACCTATTGTTGTTTTATACCTTAATAAAGGCTATTGTTTGATTATTTTATTATGTGTGTTTCTTTACATTGTATATTACACACATCATATTTTCTTTTATTTTTATACCCTGCCGGTTTCACCTTCCACCATATCCGGAGTATACAGTGGTCTATTCCAAAAAACTAGTGTGAAACACATTGAAATGAGAAGTTGCACAAATATTTTGCGATTTTTGGCATTTTCACACTAGTTTCAGGCAGTTCTTTGAAAATAGACGGGGCTCTGATAGAACCAGGATGTTTCTTCAATGTATCTGCTTCCTATATGCTCTCATTTAGGCAGGCATATGGCTTAAAATCTTAACTAATTGGTGCTAAAGTGTTTTGATTTCTATTTTTTTTTTACTTTGCAGGCTTTTTTCTTGTGAACTAACATTTAATAAAACTAACTTTTTATTGCTTTTGATGTTTTTTTGACATGCTATCAATCACTTCAAACAATACTAGCAACATGGGTGTATTAAGAAATACTCAATTATCGTATCCACCAAAATTATTATAGAATATATGGAATTTTACCAGACAATGTAATATTATTAAGGTTCGTACTATCTGTACTTTTAAAACTAGGGCAAACTTAGACCATAATAAATTCACTAATTTTACTTTTAGGTCCTATAGTACCCTACTTCTCTGTGGAGATCTTTCATGGAAAAATCTTTCTGTTAACACATTTTCTTTGATGTTAAAAAGATCAATCAAACCGAATAGGATTTGATTAGATTTGAATTTGGCAAAGATCTTTCTGAAGTTATTAGCTCAATAACCTTTTGCTCTTTGATCCCACCACTTTTTTTTGTATACATACAAAATGTATCTTTTATATCTCTCATTTTTCCATTGAAAAAATATTTCTAGAATTGAGCGGTACCTTCATTAGTATTGTGTTTAATCCTTTGTAAAAATGTTCTTTTATATTTGGATCGTTATTGTCCTTTTTGTTTGAATGAAAGGAAAAATTTATTCATAAGCTGGCTGGTGCTAAGTATTAAACATCTATATAAAATATACATAAAACAGTTTTTTATTAAGATTGTTACTACTGAAATTTTAGCAGACTGACAAAATGTGTTAAGAGAACCTCTCTCCAGGTTGCTAGCTGTTAAACTGTTCTCACCCTCCTTTCTGCCTTACAATCCATTTATACAGCAAATATATTTTTGTTAATACCTGGCATACCTTAGAAAAAATATTTAGTTTAACTCCCAAACTGTTTTTGAATCAGTACACAGCAAACTGTTTTTCTGAACCATGTAACCCATCTGTTGGATCACTGCTATGTTTGTCCCTTTTTTAATCATTTATGACATCCACATGCTATGCAAAGGCTTCTATAACACCACAGATGTGCAGAAGAAAGTTGGTTGCTCTGGAAAAAAACAGAAAAATAAACTGCACATGTGTTAGCCTATCCTGCACAATGCTGGCAAATACTGTAATTCCATAGTGGAAGTCAATCACATCAATTCATTACAAGGTAGATATAGAAGAAAAGGGAATATAGTATTTAACTATTTCTCAACATGAGCCATATATATAGTCGTCTGCAAAGATAAGTATATATACGGTGCCATGATTGCCTGGGTTCACGTTGAGTGTCACCGTGATCGAATGTGGGTGGCACTATATGAAATCTGACACCCTGCAAAAACGCCCACAATCAGTGCTAGCGCCAATCATGGGTGTTTAACCCCTCTGATGTTGCTGTAGATAGTGAGTATGAGCCCTATCTGGAAACAACATTTTGTCCGGCAAAAATAAGCTGTCATACAGCTCAATCAGTGGAAAAATAAAAGTTATAGCTCTCAGAATGAAGAGATGCAAAAAAATATTGATTTTCTATCAAAGAGCCTTTATTGCGTAAAAGCGCCAGAATATAAAAAAACTTTATAAATCTGGTATCACTGTAATTGTACTGACTCAGAACTAAAGCTGCCTTATCAATTTTACTACGCGCAAAATGGCATTAAAAAACTCCTGAATTTCTGTTTTTGTTCATTCTGCTTCCCAAAAATCAGATTAGAAGTTGATCGAAACTGTCATGTATCCAAATACAGTACTCACATGACTTTGTCAGCCTAAATATGTACAAATTATAGCAATCTAAATATGGGGTTTCATAAAACTAGTTTTTGCAATAAAAGCGTTTTTTAGTGTGTGACAGCAGCCAAACATAAAAACACAATAAAAATTTGGTATTGCTGTAATCGCACCTACCCAAAGAAAAAAGTCATATAATCACTTATACCGTAACAGTGTAAAAAATAAAAAAAAACAATTCTTCACCTGTTGTTGATTTTTTTTATTCTTCCTTCCAAAGATCGCAGAAAGGCTCGCCTCACATTTATCCTGCGCTCCATGCTGAGTGCTTAAATCGGGGTAAATCTCTTAAATACATGAATCAGATAGAAACCTCAGCATAAAATATCTAATAATGAAGCATATGGAGGTTCTGTGGACGCCATCTGATCTGTGAACCGGTAGTGACCATCCTTGTAAGCGTGCAGAAAAGTACAGTTCTCCACTGTTTTGTGCAATTCTGAAAAGAAGGACACGGCTAAACTGAGGCCAGATGGAGTCAAGAGTAACTCTGCCACCTCATTATAGTGAAAGGTTCCCTCAGAGGTTTCATGTGAATCACGTCACTCAGAGATTTAGATGTAAACACCAATGTAAGTGTTCAGAGTACAGTGCAGGATTAATGTGATCCCAAACATTATGTAAAATGTTCCAAATAAAAGCTTCAACGCAATCCACAAAAAATCAGGTCCCTACTCAGGTCCTTCATCTGTCGATGGAAATATAGGGGGCTTTCATGTTACTGGTAGTATAAAGGCTCTGGAAAAGCGCTATAGCTCCTTGCACTTCAAAAGAAATTCAGCAAATTCTGCTCTCCCGAATCCAAATGTCCCCCTCCTTTCTGAGCCCCAAAGCGTGTCTAAAGCACATTTAGTGTCCACATGTTTGGCATTTCTGCAGCAATGAGAATGTGCCTAATTTATGGGTGCGTGCTTCCAGAAGCACAAACTGGGCACCACAACATACTTCAACGTACTGGTGACTACAACATACTGGGCAGTGCAATGGCAGTTTGCAATTTTCACTCAGAAACAACCACCACTGCTTGTTTCTGGAAAACACCCATGGAGTCAAAATCATCACTATACCTGTAGGTAATTCCCAAAAGAGTTTGATTTCCAAAAAGGTGAGGTGAGATTCTGTTCTTCTAGCGTTTAAGGGCTTTGTATATGAAGTCCGCAAACTATTCTTGCAAAATCTGCAATCCATGAGGCAAAGAGAGCTCCACCCGACCAGAGTCTCGTTATGCTGCTGCACAGTACTGAAACCCTCAGCTGTCAGTATTAGCAAGACTGGTCATCAAGAATAGAAGCGTCCCCATGCTGTTTTCGTAAATTATTTAAACAAGCAATTAAAAAAACAGCATGGTGTCCCCCCATTTTTGACAATCATCCTTGCTAAAGCTGACAGCTGGGGATGATATTCTCAGGCTCGTAAGGGGCCATGGATATTAACCCCCTTGCCTTAAAAATAGCAGTTCGCGGAGGCCCAGAAATGGCAAATCTATTAGATGCACAGATTCTAATGTTTTGACAGGCTCTTCCCACTTTCCCTCTAGCTGTGGCAAGTGGGGTTCATATTTGCGAGGTTGATGCCACCTTTGTATTGTTTGTGACATCAAGCCCATGGATTAGTAATGGAGAAGCATCATTAAGACACTTATCCATTACTAATCCTATAGTTGTCTTGTAAATAAAGAAACAGCAAGTGTAAGTTCTTTTATTTGAAATTAAAACAAATGACACTTTTCCATTTTTTATTTAAAAATAATAAACACAGTAATACTCACCTAACACCCATTCCATTGAATCTCTCATCTCCTATAATAAAATTAAAATAAAATACAACCATATCCCTCAACTTTCTGGCGTTCTATCCCACACTGTAATCTATGTCTGCAGATTACTAGTTTTCAACTACATTAGAAAAAGCTGCACATTTTGTCTGGAGTGGCCAATTATCTAATTCTTACTTGTGTCTCAAGATTATCTACTAATGGCAAAAAGGAGAAGGCTCTTGCAGCAGCTAGTCACTTGCTATACTCTCCCCTCCAAGTATCTAAAGTTGAATGCTTATAAGGGGTTGGGAGGAATAGTTGCCATCCAAACAGCTATCTGAAGTGTATGGTCATGTTTAAGTGTTGCCTTAAATGGAACATGACAACTGATACACAGCAGCAGCATGTATCAGATACTGGCTGAATGATTTCAGCCATGTGTGTTTGACTCTGAAATGCTGAGGCGATTCAGCAGCAATCATACCTTAAAAGCAGCAGAGGATTGAGCCACATTGGAGGCTAGTTGAACAAACAAGTTCCTGCTAGCTTCTGTGGCAAATGCCTACAACAGTTGACAGCACTATTTCTATCCCATTAGAATAGGGCTATTGTGTTGAAGTTAGTGAAGTAAGAAGGCGCTCATGTGTCGGGTGCTTCCATGAGATTCAAGTCCATGTTGTCTTGGTAGCGGGGTAACACTCAAGGTTGCTTTCTCCATCCCATGGAAAATGGAGAGCACATCATTATCTCCTGAATGTTGCATGTCCATCACTTCATCCTTCTCAATTTGTTCCTCGGCTCCTGCATCTTCACTAACAGTTTGTCTGATACCATGAGCCCCCCTTGATTGCTGTAAGCCACCCTCCCATGGCACCCACCTGTGCAACAATAGTCCACATATTTGAGATATTGTTATCCCTTCCACATCCTCCAGCTGCTTCCAACTCTTCATCTGTGAACACCACCTCTTCAAGCAGTCTTAAAAGTATGATCCAGCATGAAGATGACCATAATAGTGATACTGACTACGGCATTGTGAGCTCTTACCATCTTAGTAGCAATTTCAAAATTGTGCAGAAGGATGCAGAGGTCGTACACCTGTGCCCACTGTGCAAGCGTGATTTGCACCACGTCTGGACTGTGTTGGCACAGGCTATGCAAAAGGACATACTGCACCAGGGATCATCACTGCTGCCACAGTCGCTGTAACATGTGCAGAGTGGAATTCCACCAAGTCAGAACATCGCTATTCAAATGATTAACCAGTAGGTTGAAATACCTCTGTAGTGATACAAGTCTATGACCTGAGGGGTATGAACGTTGGAAGTGAACACACAGCACCGTGCTTTCTGTATCAGCGCATGCAGGCCTAGAGAGTGGAGTGGAAATTGCTGTACCATTAGCTTGAGGACGTGAGCCATGCAAGGCCCGTGTGTGAGTTTTCCACGGCATAGGGTCACTACCAGGTTTGCACCGTTATTGCACAAGGCCTTCCCTGGCTCCAAGTTTAGTGGAGACAGCCATAGCTCTAACTCAGCCTGGATACCTGTCCAAAACTCTTGAGCTGTGTGACTGCGATCTCTGAGGCACGTTAATTTAAACACTAACTGATTGTGGTGAGCCATGGTTGAAAAGCACTGAGGTGGGGGAGATTCCACTGTTGGAATGCATGTCTGATTAAGGGCGAGGTTAAGGGCATGAGTGGAGACCCTGGCGGAGGTGGAGGAGGCAGAAACAGTGGAGGAAGTATTAGATACAGAGGTTTGTCTTTCAAGTCTTGGGGATTCAAAGACTTGTGGATCAGCCTCTTGACCGCCTGCCCCCACAGCCACCAGAGTCACCCAGTGCTCAGTAAGTGAGATGTAATACCCTGCCCTTGTTTGCTCATTCAGGTGTCAGCGGTGAAATGCACCTTGGCAGACACAGATTTTTTCAGGCAATAGGGATGTTGTCGGCAACATGCTGGAGACTGGGCAAATGGTACGGGGGGACTGCGACGGTCATCAACTTGTGGAAACTGTCTATATCCACCAGGTAGAAAGGCAGCATTTCCGTGGCCAACAGATTGGAGATGTAGAAGTTCAAGCTCTTAGCTTTGTGTGTAGGGAGGAAACATTCTTTTATGTGACCACAACTGCAGGACTAAGAGCTGGATGCTGTGCCTAGAGAGGGCAGAGTACAGAGAACAGAAGAAACAGCTGGACTGTGAGTGGGGTGCAGGTGGAGATGTTATTTTGGATTGAGAAAAATGTGTTGTACTAGGTTACACAAAAGCAGCATTCATATCTACTTCTGCAACACCTGTCCAGCTCTCACTCACACCGACTGTGGAGGATAAACAATTGTAGTTTCTGCGGCCGGAGAAATGTGTGTGAACACTTGGAATGATGAGGGATGAGGAAGAAACAGCAGATGGAATTTATGAGACAGCCGGTGGTTGGATAAACCCACTAGTCCACATGTGAGCACAATGAGATTCTCACACTAAGGCATGTTGATTGAGCATGAGCTGGCTCATGCGTACAATTGTCAAATTATTGCAATTTTTGCCTCTATTATTAAGATTTTTTGAAAATTTAAAAGGTAATGTGTGTTGGGTCATCCTTTCAGGTCTCAAAAAACGCCCAGGCAAGGCAAGCCTTGCGCTCTTGTGACCTGCACAATCGTGACCGGTGGTGGCCACAGACAGAGTTGGAGTTGAGGATGCAGTGCTTGTCATAGTTGTGTCACTTTGTGACTGTGTGGGAAGCCGCAACATAACCTCATCTTTCTCTTCCTCCACCTCCTCAGCTGAGCTACTCAGCTGCATACTTCTTGGTTCACACAAAGTAGAATTTACAATCTCATCGCCATCCATTCTTTTCTCACACTTCTAACCTTGAAATTCACCCTCCTCCTCTTCTTGTCCTGACTCCACACTACAGTCTGCATGCGCATCTGCTATCTGAGTCTCATCAGGATCACCTCCACCCTTGGTGGTTAACGTCTGGTGATGAAGGTCTGGATTCTACTCGTACCCTACTTCATCCAGCCCCGGAGTCAACATGAAATAATATGGGGCATCTGTGCAGATGCTTTCCTCCTCTGAATTCTGTGATATTTTGGAGAAGATCTCTGATGTCCATGGAATACAAGGTTTGAGCAGCTTTTCAGAATGGCACATCTGAGGTTCCCCACAGTCAGTTGGGCGTTGGGAAATTTTTTAGCCCAGGCAAAAACAAGGGTAATGGGGGTGCCACCTCTGAGGATTGTACTGTGTGTGATGTTAAGGTGAAGAAAGAAGAAGAGAGGCCACTTAATGCAGCACTTGCCATACCCTTGAACACATGCTCTTTCTGAGCGTGATTTACAAGGCATACCGCTGAGGCTGCCAAAGAAAGGGAGTCGAGTAGGCCAACAAGTAGCAAATGTTTTCAATGGTCTTTGGATAGGATGAGACTTTGTTTGTTTAGATGAGCTTTCATTCATATTAACAGCTAACCAATGTACATGTCCAACACCAAGCCTATTCCCTTTTCCCCCTTGCTTTTTCCCACTCATGTTGTAAGTAGTCTTTCTCTCTTGTATCCTGCTGTTTCACAACCTTAGGCCCACAGCTTTCAGTCACCTGTTACTAAATGAACAATCACTATTTATTTTCTTAGATAGTATGCCTGAACAACACTGTTATGCATAACGATTTTAAAGTGGAAATATAGCCTTCTGATTTGCCATTGAAACACAATTTTAGCACAAGCAATTTGTAGTAGCTAATTGTTCCTAGTGTCTGCACCACTATGTTATGCCTAACAATTTTTAAGTGAAAATCTGACCTTCTGATTTGCCACTGAAACTCAGTTTTTGTACAAACGATTTGGCCTCATGGCTGCACCACTATAGTAGGCCTAAAGAATTTTATGTGGAAATCTGGCCTTCTGATTTGTTACCTAAACACAGTTATAGCACAAATGATTAGGAGTAGTTAATTGGCCCTACAGGATGCAACAACATTTTTAAGTGAAAATCTGACCTTCTGATTTGCCACTGAAACACAATTTTAGTACAAACGATTTGGAGTAGCAAATTGGGTTGCGTGGCTGTAAACTATATTGTCATGATCCCAGTGCAGGTTTTTGAGCTGCACACCAGGGGTTAATGTCTGGAGCTCGGTGCAGGTTTTGACCTGCATACCTGGGGTTAATGATTGTGGCCTCTTTCTTGTTCTGGGAGAGCTTCTCAAACCCCTGGGAAGCTTCAATCCCTGCCAGTTAAACTTTTGCCTTTGGCCTAGTGTGCTGACCCTTGTGTGCCTGTTTGTTGCTATAGCTTGTTTATATGGTTCTGACCCAGTTCTGTTTCCCGTTGTGAGTTTGCCTCTTGATTTTATACTGCGTTATTATCTGTGTGTATGACTCATTGCCTGTGACCTGACTACTCTCTGCTCACCCCTCTTGTACCTTTGCAGCTATCTCTGTGTGTGACTCATTGGCTACGTCTTGACTATTCTCCCTGTCTATGCCCCCTGGTAACTTTGTCTCGCAGTTACCCTGCTAGGAGTTATCTTGCAGCTCCTAGCTCTGTGGAGTTTAGGCCACGCCCCTAGCATTCACGTGCTTCAGGTCCTGCGACTCTGAAGTACGCATCTACTCAGCTGCTGCCCGCTCCACCGGTATCTTTGAGCACTGTTCGCTTTACTCAGGACATGCGCACTGGCTCAGTGAGCAAGTTCAGTGCGGTGTTCCTGACATTATAACTGGCCTACAATTTTTTTTTCTCTCCTCACTTCTGCAGCATGGACCCAATGTGTGCTTTATCTGAGCAGGTGAAATGCTTGACTCAGTCACTGCAGAAGCTTAGTTTGGAACACCAAGCTCTGGCCCAGTCCCAACGGCGGGTGGAGGACTCAGTTCAGGGGGTGCTTTCCGCAGGCTTCCAGCAGGTGGGGAATAGAGATGTCATTTTAGTCCCACCCGAATCCCCGGTTAAATTGCCAGATACATTTTCTGGTAACAAGGATGATTTCAGGGCACTTAAGGAGGGCTGTAAGCTCTTTTTCTCTTTGAGACCCCGCTCCTCTGGGGATGAGAAACAGAGGGTGGGGGTGGTTATGTCCCTGCTTAGGGGGTCCCCACAAGCCTGGACATTTTCGCTTTCCTCTTGTGCCCCTGAGAGAATGTCTGTGGATGCGTTTTTTGAAGCCTTAGGGCTTATTTATGATGAGCCTGATAGAGTGCGGTTGGCTGAGGACAAGGTGATGAGTGTCTGTCAGGGGGAGCACTCGGCCGAATGGTTCTGTACTGAATTCAGACATTGGGCAGCCGAGATTTCCTGGAGTGATGCTGCCCTTCGGGGGCTGTTCCACAGAGGCCTGTGTGAAAGTCTGAAGGATGCTTTGGCACTTCATCCTCCGCCTGACTCCCTGGAGGATGCCATGATCCAAGCGGTTCGCATGAATCACAGGCTGCGGACTAGAGGCATTATGCAACGGGATACACCATTATTCTTCAGTGGAGATGAGACCAGGACTCTTCCTATGGCTATGGAGGTGAGCGCTGTCACCTGTGAGGGAAAAGAAAGAAGATGCTGCCGGGAAAAGCAGTTGTGCTTCTATTGTGGGAAATCTGAACATTGGAAGAAGGACTGCCCCTCCAGTCCATCATCCTCCAAGATGGCGGGAAACGACTAGGTCTGGGTAGTAGTCGAGGAGGCTACCCAGACCTTCAGGTACAATTTTCCTCATGTGCAAAAATGGTGCTGCAGGTGGAACTGGAACTTGGTTATGGTCCTGTTCAGACTACTGCTTTTATTGACTGCGGTTCTGCTGTGAACCTGATTGACACCAAGGTTATGACTCTTAATAAGATAGGGACAATCAGGCTTCACGATTCTGTTAAACTTGTGGCAGTTGACTCGTCGCCTCTTACCCAAGACGGTATCTGTTGCAGGTCTGAACTTTTTTCTCTAAAAGTGGGTTCCACTCATGTGGATAAACTAAGTTGTCTTGTGCTAGATAACTTGCCTGCAGGACTGGTACTGGGGATGCTTTGGCTTCAATGCCATAATCCTACCATTGATTGGGTTACAGGGGAAATCACTCAATGGGGATGCAATAATAAATGTGGTAACCTGGGACATCTTGTTAACGCTGTTAAATCTGTGTCTGTGTCGTCTGTCTGTCTGGAAGGTATTCCAAAGTACCTGAAGAATTTCGAAGACGTTTTTTCCGAAAGTGAGGCTGAGGCACTGCCACCACATAGACCCTATGATTGTGCCATTGATTTAGTACCTGGAGCCAAGTTACCTAAGGCACGATTGTTCAATTTGTCTGGGCCTGAGTGCCAAGCCATGAAGGAGTACATAGCTGAGAGTCTCCGCAAAGGGCATATCAGGCCTTCTGTGTCACCTGTGGCAGCAGGGTTCTTCTTTGTGAAGAAAAAAGATGGTGGTTTGCGGCCGTGCCTTGACTTTCGGGAACTGAACAAGATAATGGTTAGGAACTCTTACCCGCTTCCCCTCATCCCATACTTATGTAACCAATTAGCTGGGGCCCAATGGTTCTCCAAGTTAGATCTGCGGGGGGCCTACAATCTGAAAAGGGTTCGGGAAGGGGACGAGTGGAAAACTGCATTCCTCACATCAGAAGGACTCTTTGAGAACCTGGTAATGCCGTTTGGGTTAACTAATGCACCCGCTATTTTCCAAAATTTCATCAATGTTGTGTTTTCCGATCTGATAGGCCATTTTGTTATTATTTATTTGGATGACATTTTGGTGTATTCCTCGGACAGTCAATCTCACTTGCAACATCTAAAGACAGTTCTCCAGATACTCAGGGAGAACCAATTGTTCGCTAAATTGGAAAAATGTTCATTTTTTGTACATGAGCTGTCTTTTTTGGGGTTGATTGTGTCCTGTGAGGGGTTTCGTATGGATCCTAAGAAGGTGCTGGCGATCGCTGACTGGGTTCAGCCTCGAGATCTCAAGGGGCTCCAGCGCTTCTTAGGATTTGCAAACTATTACCGGAGGTTCATTAAAGGTTTCTCACTAGTGGTTAAACCACTCACGGATCTTACCCAGAAGGGCGCTGATGTAAAAAATTGGTCTGTACTCGCTAAGGAATCCTTCTCAGCGATTAAGAAATGCTTCATGTCTGCCCCGGTGTTGGTACAACCTGACCTGTCCAAACCATTCATTGTGGAGGTGGATGCTTCTGAAGTGGGGGTGGGGGCTGTGCTGTCCCAGGGTCCGGCCACCCTTACCAATCTCAAACCCTGTTCCTTCTTCTCCAAGACGTTCTCTTCAGCTGAGAAAAACTATGATGTAGGCAATAGGGAACTTTTTGCGGTCAAGCTGGCGTTTGAGGAATGGAGGCACTTTTTGGAAGGGGCGGCTCACCCTATCACGGTTGTCACGGATCACAAAAATTTGGCATACCTTGAATCTGCTAAGAGGCTTACTCCTAGACAAGCGCGTTGGTCACTTTTTTCACGATTTCAGTTCTCCATTACTTTTCGACCGGGGTCCAAAAATGTTAAAGCGGATGCCCTGTCCAGAAGTTTTGATCCAGTGCCTCCCCCTGAGCCGCCGTCCTCCATTCTTTCCCCAGGGGTGGTAGTGGCGGGGGACCTCAACTGAGTTGGAGCAAGAAATTCTAAGGGCTCAGGCCCTAGCTCCGGCAACCAGGCCAAGGGATAAACTGTTTGTTCCAGATTCATTGCGGCCTAGACTTCTGCAGGAGTTTCATGAGTCTAGGCTGAGTGCTCATCCAGGTATCACGGCCACTAGAGAGGCAGTAGCCAGGGGTTTTTGGTGGCCTTCATTAAGGTCTGATGTCAAGGAATTTGTTTCTGCTTGTGGCATGTGTGTCCATTCCAAAAGCTCGCATAACCGACCGGCTGGGGAACTCATACCTTTACCGGTTCTTGATAGGCCATGGACTCATCTTTCCATGGATTTTATTACCGGCCTTCCACCTTCCAGGGGCAATACCTTGCTCTGGGTGGTGGTGGATAGGTTTTCTAAACAGGCCCATTTCATTCCCTTGGCAGCATTACCCTCAGCAGAAACATTGTCAAGGTTGTTTGTGCAGCATGTGGTCCGATTGCATGGGGTACCCCTGAATGTTGTGTCTGACAGAGGTGTGCAGTTTGTGGCCAAATTTTGGAGGGCGTTCTGTATGAAATTGGGTATCTCACTCTCCTTCTCGTCGGCATATCACCCGGAGAGTAATGGTCAGACAGAACGCACCAATCAATCCCTGGAACAAATTCTCAGGTGTCTGACCTCCGCCAGACAGGAGGAAAGGTGTGATGCGTTACCGTTGGCTGAATTTGCTTTTAACAACCGTGTGAGTCAGTCCACCAACATGTCCCCATTCCTGATTAACTATGGGTTTAATCCGCATTTTGGGGAGTTTTCTCGGGTGGATTCCGGTTGTCCAGGGGAAGAGGGGTCCGTTCAACGGTTAAAAAACCTCTGGGCTGAAGTCAGGCGTAATATCTCTCGGGCCCAGGGCAGATACAAATATTTTGCTGACAAAAAGAGAGCCTCAGGAGACATGTTTCAGGTGGGAGAGAAGGTTTGGCTCTCCACATGTAACATCAACTTAAAGGTACCATCAGCTAAGTTGGGACCAAAGTTCATTGGTCCATACGAGAGTATGGAGATAGTCAACCCAGTGGCATATAGGTTGCGTCTTCCCGCCTCCTTAAAAATATCCAATGTGTTCCATAAATCTCTGTTGAAACCCGCAGGATCTGTCAAAGAGAACTCTGAGTCTGTTGTTCCTCCAGTGCTGGTGGAGAGTCAATTGGAGTATGAGGTCGGACATATTGTGGACTCTCGGCGGATGCGCCGCTCTTTGCAGTACCTGGTCCACTGGAAGGGATATGGACCAGAGGAGCGCTCATGGGTCCCTGCTCGCTCGGTACATGCAGATCGCCTGGTTCGGGTTTTCCATGCCAAGTACCCGGGGAAGCCTGGGGGTCCAGAGGCCCCCCATTGAGAGGAGGTACTGTCATGATCCCAGTGCAGGCTTTTTAGCTGCACACCTGGGGTTAATGTCTGGAGCTCAGTGCAGGTTTTGACCTGCATACCTGGGGTTAATGATTGTGGCCTCTTTCTGGTTCTGGGAAAGCTTCTTAAACCCCTGGGAAGCTTCAATCCCTGCCAGTTATACTTTTGCCTTTGGCCTAGTGTGCTGACCCCTGTGTGCCTGTTTGTTGTTATAGCTTGTTTATATGGTTCTGACCCGGTTCTGCTTCCTGTTGTGAGTTTGCCTGTTGATTTTGTACTGCGTTATTATCTCTGTATGACTCATTGCCTGTGACCTGACTACTCTCTGTCGCCCCTCTTGTACCTTTGCAGCTATCTCTGTGTGTGATTCATTGGCTACGTCTTGACTATTCTCCCTGTCTATGCCCCCTGGTAACTTTGTCTCGCAGCTACCCTGCTAGGAGTTATCTTGCAGCTCCTAGCTCTGTGGAGTTTAGGCCACGCCCCTAGCATTCACGTGCTTCAGGTCCTGTGGCTCTGAAGTACGCATCTACTCGGTTGCTGCCCGCTCCACAGGTATCTTTGAGCACTGTTCGCTTTACTCAGAACACGCGCACTGGCTCAATGAGCAAGTTCAGTGCGGTGTTCCTGACATATATTAGGCCTAATGATTTTTACATGGAAATCTGGCCTTCTGATGTGCCACTGAAACATAGTTTTAGCTCAAACGACTTAAAGTAGCTAATGGGGCTTCCGGAGACTGCCACACAGTTTTTGCACAATCTACTTCGATGTTGGAAGATTGATTTTACACAAGATAAGTTGGCTTTCAGCACCAGCACTAGCGCAGGAGTGACCTCTCTGCGCTGTGACACTGAGCAAATGGCACCAGCAAAACCAGATGTCCACTTTTCATATGGGCAGGGACATGGAACTTTGACAACCATTCACAGACGTCCTTGTATCATGATGTTGTGGATGGTTTATGTGACCTGATTGGTTGACAGAATCAACACACATAAAATTAAGGGAAGAAAAAAAAGCATGCGCACCTGCTGTAACCTCTCCACATGCTCCTCTGACCTAGACACACCCTCTCCCCTCATTAAACTTGTCTGCATTGTACAGCACCACTATCATAGCCAAAGTAATAACAAAAGCATTAGTAGAAACATGATGATTTAGCAAAGTGTGACCGACTTTTGCAGATTTTGAGTAAAAATGCTTTTGAAGGCAAACACGAAATCGATTGTGCTACATTCGTGCCAAATTTGAGATTGGCGAGCGTTTTCTGAACACATTCGCTATCTCTATTCATCACCAGTATGTAAATACAAAACCAATATCATCATCAGTAAATAAATAGAATACTAGAGCCATCAATATTACACAAACACAGTACCAGAATCACAGAACGATCATCAGTAAATAAATACATAAACAGAACCACCATCAGTTGGTTAATTTTTTTTGCTGCTCTAGGCCTTTTGTGTATGCCAATCTGGACCATTTCTCCCTTGCGAGTCTAAGCTTGTAGTGGTGCATATTTTGATATACTCATCTGATCTCAAGTTAAATCAGCATCAGGTACACGTCAGGCAGGTGTTGCACATTTTGCAAGATAGTACACTGTATGCCAAATTAGAAGAATGTATATTCGCCATATAAGTGGTTCAGTTCCTGGGTTTCTTAATGCCTGCTGCAGGGTTCCGGATGGATCCTTTAGTTCTGAAGGATAAGATCCACGCAGTTTGGGATTGTGATATGCCAGAAAATCTGAGCGTTTTACTATGCTTTTTGGGGTTTGCAAACTGTTATCGAAAATTTATCAAAAGCTTCTCTCATGCATCCATCATGCATTTTCTTCATTGAAGAAATGCTTTTCTTCTGCTCCTGTACTTATCCAACCCAATGTTTCCGAACCATTTATTGTTGAGGTGGATGAATCTGAGATGGGGGTCGAGCCTGTGCTGTCTCAAGGGCCAAGTGGTATCCATGTGCCATTTTCTCAAAAAAAATATCATTGTCCAAAATAAACTATGACTTGGGCCATAAAGAACTTTTGGCCATCAAGTTGGCCTTTGAGGAGTGACA
This sequence comes from Dendrobates tinctorius, assembly GCF_039654945.1. Classification (NCBI taxonomy): domain Eukaryota; kingdom Metazoa; phylum Chordata; class Amphibia; order Anura; family Dendrobatidae; genus Dendrobates; species Dendrobates tinctorius. The sequence goes on along the minus strand of NW_027361732.1, from coordinate 37,402,464 downwards.
TCACTTTTTGGAGGCGGCAGTTCACCCTGTCACTGTCATTACTGATCATAAAAATCTGCTATACTTTGAATCCGCTAAATGTCTTAATACTAGACAAGCTAGACGGTCTTTGATTTTTACCAGGTTTAATTTTTTTGTCACTTACCATCCTGGGATTAAGAACTGATGCTGATGCTTTATCTCAGAGTTTCCCTAGGAATTGTAATTTGTTGACTATGTCAATATTTTACAGGAAGTGATGTTAATCTCTGCCTTGTGTACTAAGCTGGAGAGAGAGGTATTTAAAGCTCATGGAGATAACAATGCATGTCCTTCAGGTAAATTATTTGCACCATTGCATCTGCATCTCAAAGTTTTAGAGGCACACCATAGCTAAGCTTTTGCTGGTCATCCAGGTAGTAAAGCAAACTTGGACCTCCTTTCTTGTCATTTTTGGTGGCTAAGGTTGCATTGCAATTTAGTTGACTTTGTGTCTTCCTGCAATGTCTGTGAGCTTTCAAAAACCCTGCATGCTTATATACTCATCTGTCTATGGATCTTCTACCATTAACCAAACATGACTGGCTATGGACACATTTATCTATGAATTTTATTTCAGCTATTCCTTCCTCCACTTGTGAGACTGTTCTCTTAGCTATGGTGGATAGGTTTAGGAAAATGGTGCACTTCATTGCTTCACCTGCTCTCCTCAATGTTAAGATACTGGCCCGAGTGTTTGTCACCGAGATTGTGAAGCTCCACAGGGTTCCATCCAGTGTAGTGTCAGATCAGAGGACTCACTTTGTATCTAAATTCTGGAGGGCATTTTGTACTCGTTTGAGGATGCATCTATCAGTTTATTTGGCATTCCATCCTCAAACTAAGGGTTAGACTGAACATCTAAGCAAATGTTTGGAGACATACCTTACATATTTTGTGGCAGATAGCAAAGCACGAAGTTTTGGTGAAATCTTTCACTGTGCTCATCGTTAGCAGCAGCAGGAAAATTGGCTGTAAACAAGTCCAAGTGACAATATAGAAAATGCATTTTTAGTGACATATTGCATTTCATCAAATTATATGTGTTATGAATGAGTCACCGTAGGAGGCAAAAACAGAAATACTAGCTAAGTCCAGAAAACCAGAGAAGTTGGCAGCTATCGGATTGCAGACCCCTGAACCTAACAACAACAACTAGCAGTAGCCGTGGGGGGTTCCTACGGTGCCCTAGACCCCTCGATCACAGCCGGAGAACTACATAGCCTAAAGACAGAAAGGGAAATCTAAACTGCCCCAGAGCAGACCTCAAAGCAATAGGGAGCGCCCAACATATAATGACGGTGAAGCAAGATGAAAAAACACTCACACAGATAGAAAGATAGGCTGAGCAAATGATGGGGCCCAAGCTGACTAAATAGGACAGGAAAGAAAAGCTGCTGTCTGCAATCCGCCAAAACCCTATAGAAACAAGAGCCAACAGACTGATAGGGAAAAAAGCCCTGAAGACGCTAGGCTTCAAAAAGACTATATCAGTACCCAGGTATTTTCTGAAGACAGAGCAAAAAGGAATTCAGCTCACCCCAGCAGGGAATGGCAGAAATCCAGCAAAACAAGGCAAAACAAAACCAAAACAAAAATGCAAAAAACAGAGAAGAAAACTTAGCTTTTGAGGAGCAGGAATCAGACTGGTCTCCAAGAATCCCTCAGAGAAGTCACCCGCAAGGCAGAAGGGTGTCGGCTGCCTTATATCCAGTCAGCAATTCCAGTCACCCAGTCATCATCATTCTGCTCAGCTGTTTGGTAATCAGCCTCACTACCTTCCTTCACCAGAAGAGGGAGTTCATCAGACCTCAATGGTGAAGGGGAAAATGAACTCACAACAGATATGCTGTGAGAATGTTGCCCATGAGATGTTCAAAGTTCGGTGCCCTGCTGTTGTCAAGGAAGTTGAAGGTCACATCTTTAAAGGCTCTCCATGCTACTTGTTCAGCACCTTGAAAAAGACCAACAAAGCTACTGTCATTCATTATATCTCTGATCTGTGGGCCAATAAAAATACCTTCTTTACTCTTTGCATCACTTATTCTTGGAAATTTCTGTTGCAAGTAAGAAAAGTCCTCCGATTCTTTGTTCATTGCTTTGACAAAATTCTTCATAAGCCCAAGTGTAATTTGAAAAGGAGGGAGAAATTTCTTTACTGAATTAACGAGAGGATTATTTTTAACATTCTTCTGTCCAGCAACCAGGTTTTTGCGGAGTGGCCAGTCCTTTCTGAAATAGTGCATTTCTCGTGCACGACTGTCCCACTCACAAATAAAACAACAATACTTGGTATATCAAAGTTGCAGTCCAAGAAGTGCAACAACTTTTAGATCACCACATATGTTCCATTTCTATAATTAATGTGGGTAAACAGTAACTCCATATTCTCATATGTTTCTTTCATGTGTACAGCATGTCCAATAGGTATAGAAGGATAGATATTTCTGTTGTGTAGTAAAACAGCCTTCAGACTTAAAACTGATGAGCCAATGAACAGTCGCCATTCCTTCCGGTCAAGTTTGCATCCAAAAACCCCAAAGAACACCAAAACATCGTTGCAAAGGGTTAAACTGTCGACATGGTTGAAAAATTGATTAAGGTCTTCTTGACTACTGCGAAAAACAGAAACTCTTGTTCCTGGTAATAAGAGATTCTGTTCTTGTAACCTTGATCCCAATAATTCTGCCTATCTCTTTGACAATTTCAAATCTCTGACTAAGTCAGTCAGATCAGCTTGACTGAACAGATGTGGATTAGATGTAGAAGGCTCAAAGTCTGGGTCTGCAGCAGTTTCATTTTCAACTCACATTGTTAGTTCATTTTCGTCGCCCTCCATTGTCCATACTTTAGGCGGCTTTGGTACACGAAGACTTTCATCATGTGGAAATGGTCTTATGGCTGAAGGAAGATTGGGATATTCTATTGATTTCTTGTTCTTTGTTGAATATCCTGTTACATTTGTAAGGCAGAAGTAACAATATATTACTTGATCTATCTGCTCTCTCCATATCAATGGGACAGCAAATGGCATTGAAGGTCATGATTAGTGTTGAGCGATACCGTTTGATACCCAAAAATATCGTATCGGATGGTATCGCCCAATACGAAAAAAATATCGGGTATCGCCGATTCCGATACTGGAAGTCCCATTCAAGTCAATGGGACTTCCGGTATCGGAATTAAAAAAAGCCCTTTATTTCCTTGTTGGCTAATTCTACATAATTGAAAACAAATAAGAATCATGTAGAATGTATTGTGGGAGGTGGAGGAGACATTAAAAGCATAGTGGTTTATTCAAATCACATGGCATAGCATTAATTCCAATTTTTTTTTTCAAGACGTTCGGAGTTAAAAAGATATTGACTATGTTAACTTTTTTATATTTAGTCAGATATGTATGTTTCGCAACTTCCATGCTCTTCACCTTCTTTTGTACTTCTCCCACACTTTCTCCTTCATGATCCGCAGCAGTAGCATTTTTTTCATCAACTTTTTCTTCACCTTATTCATCTTCTTCTTCACCTTCTTCCCATTAATTTTTTTTTCCATTCTTCATATTCTTCTTATTCAGCTATTATTAATTTTCATATGCTATTTCTTCATCTTCTTCCTATTCTTCTTTTTCTTCATTTTCTTATGGTAACAGGCATTCCTGTAGTACTTATCTATAAAAGTTATAAGATTACACCTTACGTTCTGCCTGTCACAAAAGATTTACAACAGGATTTGTCCGCATTCAGTTTGGCCTGCAGCAGCAGGCATTTTCCAGGGGCACCACGAGGAGGAACGGACTCACCCCCATTTACTGCTTAGTCTTCTTCTGCTTATAATTTTGATTTCTTTTGCTTCTTCTGCTTCTTGTTATTCTGTCTTTTGTTCTGTATCTTGGTGGTTGTCTTCATGTTCTTTGTCCTCTTGGTCTTATTATTTAGGGTCATATTTCTGGTCTTCTTTGGTGTGGTCTTCAGGGTCGTCATCATCAGGGTCATCGTCATGGAGATCAATAAGGATTACCAAAGACAATTTCAAAAAGCTTGATCTTGGAAATGTAGCAGAAGGTACAAGAAGGCTGAGAAACTGGCGAGAAGCAGCAGACAGTGCTGGCACCCGGATGGGTAGCAGAAGGAACAAGAGCCAATGGCACTACCGAGGACCAACTGACGGTGCTGGACCACGGTTACTAAGCAGAAGGTACCTGTGCTAAAAAGCACTACCAAGGACCAGCTGATGGTGCTGGACCTCGGATACCGAGATGGAGGCACCTAGGCCAAAGGCTCTGGCGAGAACCAGCAGACAGTGCTGGAACCCGGGTGGGTAGCAGAAGGTACCCATTGAAAGCAAAGTAGCCAGGCCGCAAGCCGGCCGCAGTTACCGAAACCCACAGTCCTACAGGGGGTCCATGTCCCATTGGCACTACGGATCCAGCCTTCAGTGCCAGTTCCCGCAGCTGACATAGGAGTCACCTAAACTGCAGGCACCGTAGAGTTGGCTAACCTGGCCGCAAGACGACAGGACAACGGATTGGTGGCATAGTGACCTTGACACTACCAGGAAACAGCAGGTGTGCTGTAACCAGGCTGGGCAACAGGAAGTCCCCGTGCCAAAGACACTGCCGAGAACCAGCTGACGGTGCTGGAACCCAGATGGGTAGCAAAAGCTAAAGAGCCAATGGCACTACCGAGGAACAGCTGACGGTGCTGGACCACGGTTACTAGGCAGGAGGTACCTGTGCTAGAAAGCACTACCAAGGACCAGCTGACGGTGCTGGACCTCGGATACCGAGATGGAGGCACCTAGGCCAAAGGCTGTGGCGAGAACCAGCAGACAGTGCTGGCACCCGGATGGGTAGCAGAAGGAACAAGAGCCAATGGCACTACCGAGGACCAACTGACAGTGCTGGACCACGGTTACTAAGCAGAAGGTACCTGTGCTAAAAAGCACTACCAAGGACCAGCTGACGGTGCTGGACCTCGGATACCGAGATGGAGGCACCTAGGCCAAAGGTTCTGGCGAGAACCAGCAGACAGTGCTGGAACCCGGGTGGGTAGCAGAAGGTACCCATTGAAAGCAAAGTAGCCAGGCAGCAAGTCGGCCGCAGTTACCGAAACCCACAGTCCTACAGGGAGTCCATGTCCCATTGGCACTACGGATCCAGCCTTCTGTGCCAGTTCCCGCAGCCCACATAGGAGTCACCTAAACTGCAGGCACCGTAGAGTCGGCTAACCCGGCCGCAAGACGACAAGACAACGGATTGGTGGCATAGTGACCTTGACACTACCTGGAAACAGCAGGCGTGCTGGAACCAGGCTGGGCAACAGGGAGTACCCTTGCCAAAGACACTGCCGAGCACCAACTGGCGTTGTTGGAGCCCAGGGACAATCATGGTGTAGGCCGAGGCCTACTTGGTGGTAGTTTTAGATTGTTTGTAGGCTACAACAGACTGTCAACGTGCTCCAATTAGGCATCTGTCTCCACTCTGTTTCCAGGATTTCACGTGACCAACAACACCGCCAGTTTATGCGTACAGCAGCCGTCTGCCCAATCCACACGTGATGCTGTGTTACTGGGATTCTGTAATGTCAGCAGATCCCCTGATGTGTGTCTGCCACTGTCTCCTGCTCTGTCCACATTCCCACCGCTTGCAGTGGGAAGGTGGACAGCGCAGGAGACAGTGGCAGACACATATTGGGGGATCTGCTGACGTTACAGAACCCCAGTGACACAGGAACACGTGTGGAATGTGTGGACGGCAACTGTGAGCAGGAACTGGCGGTGTTGGAGGTCAGGGGAAATACTAGAGACAGAGTGGAGACAGAGGCCAAATCAGAGAATGTTTAAATCTGAAGTAGCTAAAATTTGGAGGCAGCAGCAGTTTGTCCGCCACACAGCAGGGGATCAGCTGACGTTACCGAACCCCACTTTCACATGAACGAGTGTGTTTTTCTGTGTGGACAGCACTTCCGAGCACCAACTAGCGTTGTTGGAACCCAGGGACAATCATGGTGCCGGCCGAGGCCTACTAGGAGCCAGGTGTAAAGCTGAGGTATTTTGACTTTGGAGGGAGCAGGACACTTTGCCCTCCACACAGCAGGGGATCAGCTGACGTTACTGACCCCCACTTTCACATGAACGAGTGTTTTTCTGTGTGGACAGCACTTCTGAGCACCAACTAGCGTTGTTGGAGCCCAGGGAGAACCAGGGTGCAGGTCGAGGCCTACTTGGTGGCAGTTTTAGATTGTTTGTAGGCTACAACAGACTGTCAACGTGCTCCAATTAGGCATCTGTCTCCACTCTGTTTCCAGGATTTCATGTGACTACCAACACCGCCAGTTTATGCGTATAGTAGCCGTCTGCCCAATCCACACGTGTTGCTGTGTTACTGGGATTCTGTAATGTCAGCAGATCCCCTGATGTGTGTCTGCCACTGTCTCCTGCTCTGTCCACATTCCCACCGCTTGCAGTGGGAAGGTGGACAGCGCAGGAGACAGTGGCGGACACATATTGGGGGATCTGCTGACGTTACAGAACCCCAGTAACACAGGAACACGTGTGGAATGCGTGGACGGCAACTGTGAGCAGGAACTGGCGGTGTTGGAGGTCAGGGGAAATACTAGAGACAGAGTGGAGACAGAGGCCAAATCAGAGAATGTTTAAATCTGAAGTAGTTACAATTTGGAGGCAGCAGCAGTTTGCCCTCCACACAGCAGGGGATCAGCTGACGTTACCGAACCCCACTTTCACATGAACGAGTGTGTTTTTCTGTGTGGACAGCACTTCCGAGCACCAACTGGCGTTGTCGGAGCCCAGGGAAAATCAGGTAGTAGGCCGAGGCCTACTTGGAGCCAGGTGTAAATCTGAGGTTGTTTGACTGTGGAGGGAGCAGGACACTTTGCCATACACAAAGCAGGGGATCAGCTGACGTTACCGAACCCCTCTTACACATGAGCGAGTGTTTTGTCTGTGCGGACACCACTTCTGAGCACCAACTGGCGGTGTCGGAGCCCAGGGAAAATCAGGTAGTAGGCCGTGGCCTACTTGGTGGCAGTTTGCAATTGTTTCTAGACTACTACTAACTGTCAACGTACTCCAATTAGGCCTCTGTCTTCACTCTGTTTCGAGTATTTCCGCTGGCTTCCAACCACGCCAGTTGCTGCTCTGAAATGCCATCTGCACAACCCACACTTGTTCCTGTGTTACTGGGGTTCTGTAACAGCAGCTTCTCCCTAGAGGTGAGTCAGGCAATGTCTCCTGCTCTCTCCACATTTCCACTACAAGTAGTGGGAATGTAGACAAAGCAGGAGACATTGCCGTGCTCAACTCTGGATATGAGCAGATGTTACAGGACCCAGGTACAACAGGATCAAGTGTGGATTGTGCAGATGGCACTTGAGAGCAGAAACAGGCGGTGTTGTAGGCCGGAGGAAATACTCAAAACAGAGTGGAGACAGAGGGCAAATCAGAGAACATATTAAATCAGAGGTAGTCAGAAGTTGTAAGCAGCAGGAGAGTTTGCCGTACACACAGCAGGGGATCAGCTGACGTTACCGAACCCCACTTACACATGAGCGAGTGTTTTGTCTGTGCGAACAGCACTTCCGAGCACCAACTGGCGTTGTCGGAGCCCAGGGAAAATGAGGTAGTAGGCCGAGGCCTACTTGGAGCCAGGTGTAAATCTGAGGTTGTTTGACTGTGGAGGGAGCAGGACACTTTGCCATACACACAGCAGGGGATCAGCTGACGTTACCGAACCCCACTTACACATGAGCGAGTGTTTTGTCTGTGCGGACAGCACTTCTGAGCACCAACTGGCGGTGTCGGAGCCCAGGGAAAATCAGGTAGTAAGCCGAGGCCTACTTGGTGGCAGTTTGCGATTGTTTCTAGACTACTACTAACTGTCAACGTACTCCAATTAGGCCTCTGTCTTCACTCTGTTTCGAGTATTTCTGCTGGCTTCCAACCACGCCAGTTGCTGCTCTGAAATGCCGTCGGCACAACCCACACTTGTTCCTGTGTTACTGGGGTTCTGTAACAGCAGCTTCTCCCTAGAGGTGAGTCAGGCAATGTCTCCTGCTCTCTCCACATTTCCACTACAAGTAGTGGGAATGTAGACAAAGCAGGAGACATTGCCGTGCTCAACTCTGGAGATGAGCAGATGTTACAGGACCCAGGTACCACAGGAACAAGTGTGGATTGTGCAGACGGCACTTGAGAGCAGAAACAGGCGGTGTTGTAGGCCGGAGGAAATACTCAAAACAGAGTGGAGACAGAGGGCAAATCAGAGAACATATTAAATCAGAGGTAGTCAGAAGTTGTAGGCAGCAGGAGAGTTTGCCGTACACACAGCAGGGGATCAGCTGACGTTACCGAACCCCACTTACACATGAGCGAGTGTTTTGTCTGTGCGAACAGCACTTCCGAGCACCAACTGGCGTTGTCGGAGCCCAGGGAAAATGAGGTAGTAGGCCAAGGCCTACTTGGAGCCAGGTGTAAATCTGAGGTTGTTTGACTGTGGAGGGAGCAGGACACTTTGCCATACACACAGCAGGGGATCAGCTGACGTTACCGAACCCCACTTACACATGAGCGAGTGTTTTGTCTGTGCGGACAGCACTTCTGAGCACCAACTGGCGGTGTCGGAGCCCAGGGAAAATCAGTTAGTAGGCCAAGGCCTACTTGGTGGCAGTTTGCGATTGTTTCTAGACTACTACTAACTGTCAATGTACTCCAATTAGGCCTCTGTCTTCACTCTGTTTCGAGTATTTCCGCTGGCTTCCAACCACGCCAGTTGCTGCTCTGAAATGCCGTCTGCACAACCCACACTTGTTCCTGTGTTACTGGGGTTCTGTAACAGCAGCTTCTCCCTAGAGGTGAGTCAGGCAATGTCTCCTGCTCTCTCCACATTTCCACTACAAGTAGTGGGAATGTAGACAAAGCAGGAGGCATTGCCGTGCTCAACTCTGGAGATGAGCAGATGTTACAGGACCCAGGTACCACAGGAACAAGTGTGGATTGTGCAGACGGCACTTGAGAGCAGAAACAGGCGGTGTTGTAGGCCGGAGGAAATACTCAAAACAGAGTGGAGACAGAGGGCAAATCAGAGAACATATTAAATCAGAGGTAGTCAGAAGTTGTAGGCAGCAGGAGAGTTTGCCGTACACACAGCAGGGGATCAGCTGACGTTACCGAACCCCACTTACACATGAGCAAGTGTTTTGTCTGTGCGGACAGCACTTCCGAGCACCAACTGGCATTGTCGGAGCCCAGGGAAAATGAGGTAGTAGGCCGAGGCCTACTTGGAGCCAGGTGTAAATCTGAGGTTGTTTGACTGTAGAGGGAGCAGGACACTTTGCCATACACACAGCAGGGTATCAGCTGATGTTACCGAACCCCACTTACACATGAGCGAGTGTTTTGTCTGTGCGGACAGCACTTCTGAGCACCAACTGGCGGTGTCGGAGCCCAGGGAAAATCAGTTAGTAGGCCGAGGCCTACTTGGTGGCAGTTTGCGATTGTTTCTAGACTACTACTAACTGTCAACGTACTCCAATTAGGCCTCTGTCTTCACTCTGTTTCGAGTATTTCCGCTGGCTTCCAACCACGCCAGTTGCTGCTCTGAAATGCCGTCTGCACAACCCACACTTGTTCCTGTGTTACTGGGGTTCTGTAACAGCAGCTTCTCCCTAGAGGTGAGTCAGGCAATGTCTCCTGCTCTCTCCACATTTCCACTACAAGTAGTGGGAATGTAGACAAAGCAGGAGGCATTGCCGTGCTCAACTCTGGAGATGAGCAGATGTTACAGGACCCAGGTACCACAGGAACAAGTGTGGATTGTGCAGACGGCACTTGAGAGCAGAAACAGGCGGTGTTGTAGGCCGGAGGAAATACTCAAAACAGAGTGGAGACAGAGGGCAAATCAGAGAACATATTAAATCAGAGGTAGTCAGAAGTTGCAGGCAGCAGGAGAGTTTGCTGTACACACAGCAGGGGATCAGCTGACATTACCGAACCCCACTTACACATGAGCGAGTGTTTTGTCTGTGCGGACAGCACTTCTGAGCAACAACAGGCGTTGCTGTAGCCCAGGAAATAAAGTTCAGGTCATAGAAACATGAACACAACAGGAGACCTGGATCCTGTTGCCAGCCAATTATTTATTCTGGGAGAGGACTGGCAAATTCAGGTGAGATCCAGGCCTTGTTCATTTTCACAAAAGTAAGCCGGTCAACATTATCGGCGGATAGTCGCGTGCGACGGTCTGTTACCACACCACCTGCAGCACTAAAGACACGTTCCGATAATACACTGGCAGCAGGGCAAGCCAGCACCTCCAATGCATACTGGCTAAGCTCTGGCCATGTATCCAGCTTAGAGACCCAATACTTGAATGGGGAAGAGCCGTCTGGGAGAACACTAACAGGGCACGACAAGTAGTCTGTCACCATCTGACGGAAATGTTGCCTCCTGCTGACTGGAGCCGTCTGTGATGGTGTAGCCGTTTGTGGCGGTCCCACAAAACTTTTCCACATTTGGGCCATACTGGCCTTGCCTTGTCCTGCGGCACTGCCTCTGCTACCTCTTTGTGCAGAGCTTCCTCCACTGCCTCTACCCACATGGCTGCTTTGAAAAGCACTACCAGCAACACTTGTGGGGGGAATGGAGAACATGATGGCCTGCACAAGTGTTTCTTGGTACTCCCGCATTTTTCGCTCCCGGTTCATCTGTGGTATGAGGCTTTGTAAGTTGTCCCGGTAGCGAGGATCTAGGAGGGTGTACACCCAATAATCAGCCGTGTGGAGAATGTTGGCGATGCGGCGGTCATTTAACAAGCACTGCAGCATGAAATCAACCATGTGCTGCAGACTGCCAACTGGACCGGAAACGCTGTCCCCAGCTTGAGGCAGCATCTCTGCCTGCTCAGCATCACTCCACCCTCGCTGTACACACTGACTACTAGAGCCTTGTGTACCTCCCTCCTCTGGAGAGATGTGTTCCTCCTCCTCCATTGACTCCTCGTCATCCTCCTCACTAAGTGTCCCCTGGGCCTTTGTGTGGAAGCACGTTGCGCAGACTTGCCAGAAGCAGATGGCATTTCTGTCTGCTCATCCTCGACCTCTTCAAAAACCTCCTCACTTAGTGCTTGTAAGGTTTTTTGAAGCAGACAGATGAGGGGGACAGTCATGCTGATTAGTGCATCATCTGCACTGGCCATCCGCGTGGAGTCATCGAAGGCACGCAAAACTTGGCAGATGTCCCTCATAGTGGCCCACTCAGTGGTGGTGAAGTGTGTCCGGCGCACAGTGGGACTTGTTTGCGCCTGATGCAGCTGGTACTCCATTACTGCTGCCTGCTGCTCACACAACCGCTCCAACGTATGTAACGTTGAATTCCACCTGGTGGGGAGGTCACATATGATGTGATGTTCTGGCAGGCTGAATCGGCGTTGCAGAGATGCAATGCGCGATCTTGCCATGCTGGAACGCCGCAAGTGAGCACACTCTAGGCGAACCTTGTGCAGCAGTGCATCAAGATCCGGATAGTCCCTCAGAAAGCTCTGCACGACCAAATTGAGCACGTGTGCCAGACATGGTATGTGAGTGAGGTTGCCTAGGCCCAGAGCTGCCACTAGATTTCGGCCATTGTCACTCACTACCAAACCTGGCTGGAGATTCGCTGGCACAAACCACACATCGCTCTCCTGCTTGATGGCATTCCAGAGCTCCTGTGCTGTGTGGTTCCGATTCCCCAAAGAAATTAATTTAAGGACGGCCTGTTGACGTTTGGCCACACCTGTGCTCATCTCTGGCCTAACAGGCTCACGCAGTGCTGATTCCGAGGAACTAGAGTAGGAGGAGGACTCAATATGTACAGACTGCATTCCTGCAATCCTTGGAGTTGGCAGAATACGTACAGAGCCACTCTCCAGATCAGTACCCGGCTCCACAACATTGACCCAATGGGCAGTGAGGGAAAGGTATCGTCCCTGTCCATGGCTACTGGTCCACGCATCGGTGGTCAGGTGGACCTTGCTACTGACGGCATTTAGTAGCGCATTTTCAATTTTTCCCTCCACATGCTTTCGCAGGGCAGGGACAGCTTGACTGCTGAAATAAAAGCGGCTGGGCACATTGTATTGTGGAACTGCCAATGACATAAAGTTCCGGAATGTGTCAGTCTCCACCAGCCTGAATGACAGCATCTCAAGGGCCAGTAGTTTGGCAATGCCGGCATTCAGAGCCAGTGCTCGGGGATGGTTTGCCGAGTATGGCCACTTTTTCTCCCATGCCTATGCTACCGATTGCTGGTGAGTGGCCTGGGAGGGTGCTGATGACTGCGAACGTGGTTCAGTGAGTGGAATTTCACTGGGTCTCTGGACAACAGTGGCAGTGGTTCTTCCATGGCGTTCCAGTGAGGAAGCCGAACCAGCTGTGTGTGAGCTGGAGGAATAGGCCCCAACACGAGCTGAAGAGGTGGTAGGTGCTGCTGAAGGTTGGCCTACATCTTCAGTGTGTCTGTGTAACTCCACCTCGTGCTTGGTACGCACATGTTTCCACATATTTGTGGTATTGAGGTTGGTCACATTTTTGCCTCGTTTCACTTTCTGATGACACAGCTTGCATTTACATAGTAACATAGTTATTAAGGTTGAAGGGAGACTTTAAGTCCATCTAGTTCAACCCATATCCTATCCTAACTTGCCCTAACATGTTGATCCAGAGGAAGGCAAAAAAAAACCCATGTGGCAACAGTAAGCTTCACATTGGGGAAAAAAATTCCTTCCCGACTCCACATACGGCAATCAGACTAGCTCCCTGGATCAACGCAATATTAAGGAGACTAGTGTATATACCCTGTAATATTATACTTTTCAAGAAAGGCATCCAGTCCCTTCTTAAATTTTAGTAGTGAATCACTCATTACAACATCATATGGCAGAGAGTTCCATAGTCTCACTGCTCTTACAGTAAAGAATCCGCGTCTGTGAGTATGCTTAAACCTTCTTTCCTCCAGACGTAGAGGATGCCCCCTTGTCCCCGTCACAGGTCTAAGAGTAAAAAGATCATTAGAAAGGTCTTTGTATTGTCCCCACATATATTTATACATTGTAATAAGATCACCCCTAAGCCTTCGATTCTCCAAACTAAATAACCCCAAGTGTAATAACCTGTCTTGGTATTGCAGACCCCCTAGTTCCCTAATAACCTTGGTCGCTCTTCTCTGCACCCGCTCCAGTTCAGCTATGTCTTTCTTATACACCGGAGACCAGAACTGTACACAGTATTCTAAGTGTGGTCGCACTAGTGACTTATATAGAGGTAAAATTATGTTCCCCTCAAGAGCATCTATGCCTCTTTTAATGCATCCCATTATTTTATTTGCCTTTGCAGCAGCTGCTTGACTCTGGCCACTAAATGTGAGTTTGTCGTCCACTCATACACCCAGGTCTTTTTCAGTGACTGTTTTGCCCAGTGTTTTACAATTAAGCACATAATTATACAACTTGTTCGTTCTACCCAAGTGCATGACCTTACATTTATCCCCATTAAAGCTCATTTGCCATTTATCAGCCCAAGCTTCTAGTTTACATAAATCCTCCTGTAATATAAAATTGTCCTCCTCTGTATTAATTACCCTACAGAGTTTAGTGTCATCTGCAAATATTGAAATTCTACTCTCTATGCCCCCTACAAGGTCATTAATAAATATGTTAAAAAGAAGCGGGCCCAAAACTGACCCCTGTGGTACCCCACTGCTAACCGTGACCCAGTCCGAGTGTGCTCCATTAATAACCACCCTTTGTTTCCTATCCCTGAGCCAGCTATTAACCCACCTACACATATTTTCCCCTATCCCCATTGTTCTCATTTTATGTATCAACCTTTTGTGTGGCACCGTATCAAAAGCTTTTGAAAAGTCCATGTACACCACGTCCACTGCATTCCCTTGGTCCAGTCCGGAACTTACCTCTTCATAAAAGCTTATCAGATTAGTCTGACAGGAACGGTCCCTTGTAAACCCATGTTGATATTGGGTCATGAGGTTATTCTTCTCCAGATACTCCAGTATAGTATCTCTTAGAAAACCCTCCATGATTTTACCCACAGTTGAGGTTAAACTTACTCGCCTATAATTTCCAAGTTCAGTTTTTGTCCCCTTTTTGAATATTGGCACCACATTTGCTATACGCCAGTCCTGTGGTACAGACCCTGTTATTATGGAATCTTTAAAGATTAAAAATAATGGTCTATCTATGACTGTGCTTAATTCCTGCAGTACTCGGGGGTGTATCCCATCCGGGCCCGGGGATTTGTCAATTTTAGTAATTTTTAGACGCCGCTGTACTTCCTGCTGAGTTAAGCAGGTGACATTTAACAGAGAATTTTTCATCCCTGATCATGTTATCCGTCATGGGATTTTCTTGTGTAAATACTGTTGAAAAAAAGTTATTTAGCATATTGGCTTTTTCCTCATCCTCATCCACCATTTCACCCAGACTATTTTTAAGGGGACCAACACTATCATTTTTTAGCTTCTTACTATTTATGTAGTTAAAGAATATTTTGGGATTATTTTTACTTTCTCTGGCAATGAGTCTCTCTGTCTCAATCTTTGCTGTCTTGATTTGCTTTTTACAGAATTTATTTAATCTTCTGTATTTATTTAATGCCTCATCACTACCTACTTACTTTAATTCTCTAAATGCTTTATTTTTATCTCTTATTGCGCCCCTTACTGCTCTATTTAGCCATAGTGGTTTCCTCCTATTTCTCGCATGTTTATTCCCATACGGTATATATTGTGCACAGGTCCTATTCAGGATGCTAATAAACGTCTCCCATTTTCTTTGTGTATTTTTGTGTCTCAGGATATCGTCCCAGTTAATTGCACCAAGATCATCTCTCATCCGTTGGAAATTTGCCTTCCTGAAGTTTAGTGTCCTTGTAACCCCTCTACTACACATCTTATTAAAGGATACATGAAAACTTATTAATTTGTGATCACTATTACCCAAGTGACCCTCAACCCTTACATTTGATATGCGGTCTGGCCTGTTGGTTAATATTAGGTCTAGCAGTGCCCCCCTCTTGTTGGGTCCTGAACCAGTTGTGAAAGGTAATTGTCTCTCATCGTTGACAAAGCAAATGTCATCTGCAACTGTGTCAAAAAAAGACCACGCACTGCAAGTCCTGGGAGCGCCCGTTTTGTGTTTTGGAAGAGGATTGCTCCTCATGGGTGCCAAAGTGGAGGCTACAGGCAACCAAGTCTGCCCCCGCCCTCTCCCTCCTCTTTTGGCTGTTCGGGGAATCTCTTCCTCAGAGCTGCTCCCACCACCTTCCTGTGGCTGACGCCATGATGGGTCAAGGACCTCATCATCTCCACTCCCCTCTTCAAGCACCGGCTGGTCCTGGGTTGTCTCGCCAGCACCGTACGCACCAGAAATTGGCAACTGAGTCTCATCATCATCTGATGCATACTGAGGTGTGCTGACCATAGGCACTGGCCCACCCGCCTCTTCAGATTCAGAGGGACAAAGCAGTTGCGCATCACTGCATACTCCCTCTTCTTCACGCTCTAGAATGCTGCTTGGCTGGCCACCTCTTTCCAAGCCAACAGATTCTGAGAACAGAAGTAAAGATTGAGATGGCTCCTGTCCAGGGCTCTCAGACTGCCTGGGCAATTTGGCAGGTGGTGAAGAGACAGATGGTTGCTCTTCAGTGCTCTGGCCTTGGGAGGATGCGGAAGTCATTGAAGTGGATACGTTAGCTGCCATCCATCCGACAACGGCTTCAATTTGTTCATCACGCAGCAGTGGGGTACGGCGAGGTCCTACAAAGCTGCGCATGAAGGACTGTTGCCTGGTAAAAGTGGGGGATGCCGGGTCACTGGTGGCCGCAGCAGATACCGAATCCCCACGTCCTCTCCCTGCTGAATCCCCCCGTCCTCTCCCTGCTGAAACTCCACGGCCACGACCACTTGCCTTACTCCCTGCCTTCTTCATCTTGGTAGACTGATAAAGATAGGCAGAAAAGTAAAAAAGGGGTGGCTTAGTGTTCTTATTCCTGAACACCTGCTAACCAGTATAAGAAACACTAATTTGGCTAAGAGTGTGTGTACTACACTTTAATATGATCTAATGTGGCCTAGACAACTGTAAAGTGGAGTGTTTGGTGAACTTTATTTCCTTTTTTTTTTTTGAGTGGGGGGAAAGGAAAGGATGTGACCAAAGTTTGAAAGCTATAGTATTACAAACTTTTTGGAGCGATTACAATGCAGGAAGCTAACCTACAATGCAATTGATGAGGCTCCAAAAAATAGGGTGATACTAGTCTGGCTGGCCCTGAAGGGCACAAGCCAGCAAAAAGGCTCCTCTATCTAATCCTATATAGTGTTTGCAACCAACCAATGACAATGGATGCGGTTGGAAGCACACTAATATAGGAGCAAAAATCTGGCTAAATTTGCTGCAAAAAAAGGACTATGTATGAGGCAGTGACGCACGCTGAGCGGACTACAGCTAGCGGTGGCTGTAGAACACACTGCAACGTGAGCTGCACTCACACACAGAGAGACCTATCAGACAGCCAAAAACAGTGCAGAGAAATGGGCTATAGCACTGAAAGGCTGCTGAAAGGCTCCGCTGTCCACTCCTTTAGTGTTTGCAACCAACGTATATGGATACGTATGGAAGCACACTATACAGGAGAAAAAAAAAGCAGCAATAAAAGAAAAATGTGTATGAGGCAGAGACACACGCTGGGCGGCCTACAAGCAGACGTGCCTGCAGGACACACTACACAGCGTGGGTCTGCACTCACACAGCGCTTGCAGACAGCTGTGAAAACAGCGCTGCTAGGGAAAAGCAAGCTACAGTGGTGGTTTATGTAGCCTGGATAAAGCACAATATTGTTTTTAGAATCGCTATTTCTAACTGTCCCTCACAGTCTTCAACAGCAGCCTGTCCCTAACTGAATTCACAGCAGAGTGACCAGAAATGGCGGCTGCAGCGCTTTTTATAGTGCATCATGACATCATTTCAGCAGCCAATCACAGCCATGCCAGTAGTTAACATGCCTACATGCCTAACAGGATATGCCCACACTTCTGAGGATCCCCATTGGCTGAATCAAATCGAGCGGGCTCCTAGCATTATGGGAACTTCCGATTCCGGTATTCGATATGAAAAAAGTATCGGAACTAAGTATCGGAATTCCGATACAGCTAATATCGGCCGATACCCGATACTTGCGGTATCGGAATGCTCAACACTAGTCATGATCCATTCAGTCATGCTCTAAATATGTCTACTGTCTTTTGATTCCTCCCCTGCCTAGGAGATGTGGTACGGTCAGACAAATGATTCCCTGTGCCTGCATGGAATTCAGATAATAAGTGCTTGCATATTTGTAGATCAGCGATTTATGTTATTTCATTGGAAAATTCAGAATATCCTGTTTCAGAAAAAGTTCATATATGAGTTTTTAGAATTATAATGTTATAATGTTTCCTATCATTTCTCAAAAACCTTGCGTGATAGGAAAAATCTGAAGTTATTTCTGAAATCAGCATGAAAAAATCTATCAGGAACACTCAACATTGTCCGAGGAACAAAACTTTGGTAACACAGTGGGATTGGTAATATTTTTTTACCATTAGCTGAGTTTGCTTTAACCAATCCTCACATTAAGTCGCCATTTTTTGGTGCACATGGCTTCCATCCACAGTTCTATACCTTCAGTAAAGATGGGTCTGCAGGGGTTCCTGTTGAGGAACGATTTTATTCATCACTCTCATCTGTATGTCAAGGGGTTCAGAAGAATTTAGATACAAATGCATGGGTGAATGGGTGATAGGAAACGATTGTCAGGTTTGGACATAGGTGTCAATGATTTAGCTTTGGCTGTCTATCAGAAATAGTAAACTGAAAATTCCTTCATGAAAATTAGGTCCTAGGTTTATTAGTTCTTACAAGGTGGTCACCGTAATTAACCCTGTGGCTTTTCATCTTCATCTTCCTCTAACTCTCAAAGTCCACAATGTTTTTCACAGGTCGTTGCTCAAAAAATATGAAGCGCCTGTGGAGCCGTCACCCTTGCTGCCACCACTAGTTATTGTTGATGGTGATTTGGAGTTCCAGGTGGCAAGATTTGTGGACTCCCATATGGTTCCCCGGTCTTTACAATACTTGGTACACTGGAAGTGGTATGGTCCTGAGGAGAGGGTGTAAATACCGGCATCAAAAGTTAATGCCAGTAAACTAATTAGGTTCCTCCATGTAGCCCAGATAAGATGGGTCATGGCTGGGTATTCCAGCATGACAATCACCTGATGCACACATCTAGGACAACTAAAGAGTGGCTCTGTAAGAAGCATTTTAAGGTCTTGGAATTGCCTAGCCAGCCTTCAGACCTGAACCTAATAGAAAGTCTTCGGAGGGATCTGAAACTCAATGTTTGAGCCCCAGCACAGCCCCCCTGCCCCAGCACAGTTCCCCTGCCCCATCACAGAGCCCTAGCACAGCCCCAGCTCAAAGCCCCAGCACAGCCCTCCTGCCCCAACACAGAGCCTCTGCCCCAGCACAGAGCCCCAGCCCCAGTACAGAGCACCAGCACAGAGCCCCAGCCCCAGTACAGAGCCCCAGCACAGAGCCCCTGTCCCAGCACAGTACCGCCACCCCTGCTCCAGCACAGAGCCACTGCCACCTCACCAGCTTGGGATGGGATTTCCCGGAGGACACTGCACCAGCCTGGACCATCGAACAACCCCTGTGACCACTCTTTCATCTGTGCCGATCACTTCAATGGTAAGCTGAATTCGAACTGTAAGACGGACCCCGATTTGACACATTATTTTTTTTCCCTATTTTCCTTTAGAAAATTTGGGGTGGACCGGTGCATCTTAGAGTCTGAAAAATATAGTACTTTTGTCAGATTCAAATTATTTCTGTTACATTGTGGGTTTTTCTGTCGTTAAACGAGGGGTACAAACAATTTTGACCGTGTGTATATTCTACTGGTTGTTCTACAGTTTATTTGACTTAAAAAGCAGTTGTTTGACTTAACATTTATATTTGCATTTATAATATGTCATGATATTAAAGCATAGGCTAACACATTATTGAAAGAAAACTGTGAAAAATAAGTCTATCCTATAATATGACTATTTTAAAAAATGTACATTTAATCACACTGTTTTGAAGTTGGAACAATTGAGAAAATTATTCTGTTAAATAGATTTTAAGTTTTAACATTTATGAACAATCCTGATTCATATAATCGTTTCTATTTAAATGCCACATCAAAATCATCCATGGAACAGAATTACAGCACAGTGACTTATCAATACTCCCTGCAGAGTTTCCCGTTAGCCATATAAACAGACTGTTTGACTCATATGAGAAGAGTATCAACTAAATATAAAGAGGTAAATGGACATGTACAATGTATACCATTATACAGGTTTCTTTTTATGCATGAGAATTGATCTTTTTAACTTGTACGGAAATATCTTGACAGAAATGGCATTTAGAGTCAAATAGACCAGATAAATAAGACCTCTGCTGTCAGTAGATGATAAGTCCACAAAGAGCAGCTCATAAATGTTAAGTGGACACGTTATGTCAAATCAAGACAATGGAAGCCAAACAGCCTGGACTTCAAACTTATGTGTTTCAAAGTAAATTTGTGGTCTGATTTTAAAGTTATATATGTATATGTATACAGTATATATATATATATATATATATATATATATATATATATATATATAAAAATAGAAAAACAGCACAAAATAGAAAAAGGATTCATGTGCAGGCCCTCCAGGTACAGTGGGGAAAAAAAGTATTTAGTCAGTCAGCAATAGTGCAAGTTCCACCACTTAAAAAGATGAGAGGCGTCTGTAATCTACATCATAGGTAGACCTCAACTATGGGAGACAAACTGAGAAAAAAAAATCCAGAAAATCACATGGTCTGTTTTTTTTTCATTTTATTTGCATATTATGGTGGAAAATAAGTATTTGGTCAGAAACAAGCAATCAAGATTTCTGGCTCTCACAGACCTGTAACTTCTTCTTTAAGAGTCTCCTCTTTCCTCCACTCATTACCTGTAGTAATGGCACCTGTTTAAACTTGTTATCAGTATAAAAAGACACCTGTGCACACCCTCAAACAGTCTGACTCCAAACTCCACTATGGTGAAGACCAAAGAGCTGTCAAAGGACACCAGAAACAAAATTGTAGCCCTGCACCAGGCTGGGAAGACTGAATCTGCAATAGCCAACCAGCTTGGAGTGAAGAAATCAACTGTGGGAGCAATAATTAGAAAATGGAAGACATAAAAGACCACTGATAATCTCCCTCGATCTGGTGCTCCACGCAAAATCCCACCCTGTGGGGTCAGAATGATCACAAGAACGGTGAGCAAAAATCCCAGAACCATGCGGGGGGACCTAGTGAATGAACTGCAGAGAGCTGGGACCAATGTAACAAGGCCTACCATAAGTAACACACTACGCCACCATGGACTCAGATCCTGCAGTGCCAGACGTGTCCCTCTGCTTAAGCCTGTACATGTCCGGGCCCATCTGAAGTTTGCTAGAGAGCATTTGGATGATCCAGAGGAGTTTTGGGAGAATGTCCTATGGTCTGATGAAACCAAACTGGAACTGTTTGGTAGAAACACAACTTGTCGTGTTTGGAGGAAAAAGAATACTGAGTTGCATCCATCAAACACCATACCTACTGTAAAGCATGGTGGTGGAAACATCATGCTTTGGGGCTGTTTCTCTGCAAAGGGGCCAGGACGACTGATCCGGGTACATGAAAGAATGAATGGGGCCATGTATCGTGAGATTTTGAGTGCAAACCTCCTTCCATCAGCAAGGGCATTGAAGATGAAACGTGGCTGGGTCTTTCAACATGACAATGATCCAAAGCACACCACCAGGGCAACGAAGGAGTGGCTTCGTAAGAAGCATTTCAAGGTCCTGGAGTGGCCTAGCCAGTCTCCAGATCTCAACCCTATAGAAAACCTTTGGAGGGAGTTGAAAGTCCGTGTTGCCAAGCGAAAAGCCAAAAACATCACTGCTCTAGAGGAGATCTGCATGGAGGAATGGGCCAACATACCAACAACAGTGTGTGGCAACCTTGTGAAGACTTACAGAAAACGTTTGACCTCTGTCATTGCCAACAAAGGATCTATCACAAAGTATTGAGATGAAATTTTGTTTCTGACCAAATACTTATTTTCCACCATAATATGCAAATAAAATGAAAAAAAAACAGACAATGTGATTTTCTGGATTTTTTTTTCTCAGTTTGTCTCCCATAGTTGAGGTCTACCTATGATGTAAATTACAGACACCTCTCATCTTTTTAAGTGGTGGAACTTGCACTATTGCTGACTGACTAAATACTTTTTTTCCCCACTGTACATACCAAAACTTCATATAGTCCATAAAAAAAGAAAACAGCACACCATAGTAGTTTTCAATAAAGTGCTTTTTTAATAGCCCATATGGCTATGTGCCCATGCAGCAATGTTTCGGTTCAGTGAGTGTGAACCTTTTACAAGCTATATATAAAAATCAATGTGTGTGTGTGTATCACCAACCAATCACGAAGCATCTTTCATTTCACCAGAGCTGTTCAAAAGAAGCTAAGCTGTGATTGGTTGCTATAACCAACAGTTTTCCTTGCAACCAATCACTAAGCATCTCTCATTTCACCAGAGCTGGTTAAAAGTAGCTGAGCTGTGATTGGTTGCTATGCGCAAGTTTTCCCACTTGACAACACCTCAGCAGACACTGACATGGTGGGAGAAATCTAGCAATCCCAGGAACATAAGCTCCAGCCATTGTCTGTCCCCCAGAAAGGAGCAGTGAGTACATGACAGAAATGAATCCCCCCTCCTGTGTGGTATCATTAAGTGACACACATGAATGTAGGAAAGTGCACATATTAAATGTCATGTGGATTTAATATTTTCTCACAGACACTTTTATGCATTATTAATGTGTTACTGTGTTCTGATGCTGTCAGTTTTTTTAAAGTGCTACTTTCCCCATAATTCACCTGAATATACCCATATAACACATAATGCTTTTCCCATAACAACCCATTAAATATGATATATATATATATATATATATACAGTATATACAGTGGTAGTGGGCATTCATATGCATGAATGCTTGAAATAATAGGTAAACTAAAATTACCTACCAGATTATTTCTAAGACTAAATTTAGTTGCACAATGTGAAAAGTATATGTTAAGAGATGAGCAAGCCTGAATTTAAAAGTCTGGGATTTACACCAGGTAGTTAGTGTCAGGTTCTCCCGGAAGTCTGTTGCAAAGTTCGGTGTTCCGAGGGAATTCTGTTGCAGAGAGAGAACAAATTTTTTTTTCCAGATCCAAAGTTTGGGTCTCCATTGTTTTCAATGGGGTTCTGGTTCTGGTTCAAGTTCGGGTACAGTTCTGGTACCCGAACTGAACTTTAGACTAAAATTCAGGTCTGGTAGTAGAACCCAAACTTCCCCAGATCCACTTATGCCTATACATGCCCCCTTACATTTGCACCAATGCTTTTAATAATCCGCAGTGAAGAAAGCGGATAGACACTGACCGTACCATGCAAAATAATCCTTTATTGTGGAATCATCATACCAACAGCAGGCAGATAAAACAATGGAGCAGAAAACAGACGACAATCGTTTTGCGCTATATAGCACTTCCACAGGTCATAAGTAGGACAAAGCTCACAAAGTATATAAGCAACCATTGCCCTTGTCCCTCCCATCTCACAACAGGTGAAAACATCTAATTAATTATGAACAAGTGAACAGCAAATACATGCAATTCAAAAAACTGCTAAAAACAATGCATAAAATCACAAAAACACAGCCATGTCGATTTTGTCATTGAAACGTTATGGACCTTGAGCACAAGTATGAATAATCCATTTAGCCTCCTTTCTTAATAATAATTTATTTAGGTCCCCTCCTTGTGCAGACATTTTTAACGGTTTCAATGCCAGCTAATCGCAATACTTCAGGATTTGCCTGCATGTTTTTTCCTAACATGTTCAATTAGTCTAGGGACCCCTTTGCCCGAGGTGATGGAATTAAAGTGCTCATGGAAACGTAAAAATAAGGGACGGATAGTTTTTCCGATGTAATGAAAACCGCACGGACAAAAAGCAACGTATACAACGTAATTTGTGCGGCATGTTATAAAATCTTGGACTTTATGTGAAATACCTCCCATCTGTAAATATTTAGTAGTAAGATGGAAGGAGCAGAAAAAACAATTACCGCACTTATGTTTACCTACAGGAATATTTTTTTGCAACCAATTGTTAGATTCAATTTTAACATGATTCTGGACTAAAACGTCTTTTATATTTTTTGTCCTCCGATATGTAACAAGCGGACCCCTAGATGCTATATCCGCAATTTCTTTTTCTCCCTCTAGTAAATGCCAATTCTTGTTAATCGCAGATCTAATTTGACTGTCCATAGGACCAAGCCTAAAATTAAAATTAAATCTTTTTTCCTGTTTGTTCCGCTTTTTCCGGTGTTTCTTTTCATGTGAGACAGAAGAATTATCCTCAACCCTTTTTAACGCCATATCTAGAACAGATTTGGGGTAACCCCTGTCATTAAAATGGTTATAAAGATACATAGATTGTTCCTTGAACCTAACAGGGTCATTATTAATCCTTTTCAACCATAAAAATAGGCTGTAAGGAAGGGATTTTTTTCAAAAACATAGAATGAGCGCTGTTGAAATGCAGCAGAGAATTGGTGGAAGAAGGTTTGCGGCATTCTTCTGTTCGCAGAGAGGAATCAACAATATGCAATTGTACGTCCAAGAATTCAAGACTATCTCTTCCAAATTTGGAAGTGAAGCTCATATTCATATGCGACATGGTGTCCGCTAACAATTGCAGCTACAGTAATTTTCCATTCAAAAAGTCAAATGGCGCTCCTTCCCTTCCGATCCCTGCCATGAGCCCCAACAGTGGTTTGTGACCACATATAAAGTATTGGTGTACTCAGGAGAAATTGCCTGACAAATTTTAAGATCCATTTTATCCTGTTGCCCATGATAAAATGAAAAAATTGAGGCTAAAAGAACAATTTTTGTTGGAAAAATGAAAATGTCCATTTTTTCCTTCCACGTTGCTTTAGTTCCTGTGAAGCACCTGAAGGGTTAATAATCTTCTTGAATGTAGTTTTGAGTAGCTTGAGAGGTGCAGTTTTTGGAATGATGTCACTTTTGGGTGTTTCTGTCATGTAGGCCCCTCAAAGGCACTTCAAATGTGATGTGGTCACTAAAAAATGTTTTTTTTAAATTTTGCTGGAAAAATGAGAAATTCCTGATAAACTTTGAACCCTTATAACTTCCTAACAAAAAATGCTTCTCAAAATTGTGCTGATGTAAAGTGAAATGATAGAAATGTTATTTATTAACTATTTTGTGTCACATAGCTCTCTGGTTTAACAGAATAAAAATTCAAAAATTGAAAATTGCGAAATTTTCAAAATTTTTGCCAAATTTCTGATTTTTTCACAAATAGACACAAAAATTATTGACCTAAATTTACTACTACCATGAAGCCCAAGATGTCATGAAAAATCAGTCTCAGAATCGCTAGGATCTGTTGAAGCTTTCCTGAGTTATTACCTAATAAAGAGACACTGGTCAGAATTGCCAAAAATGGCCAGGTCAGTAAGATCAAAAAAGGCTGGGTGGCGAAGGGGTTAAGTATAGCCGATACAGCATTGATTGGTCAGTATTGAAATACATGGTGACAAATCCTGATGCTTCCTTTTATGATATGATGGGTCAGTCAACTTTGTATTGAATTTACATTTTTTGTTGCTATTGTTTAGTGTTTAGAATAATACCAAAGTCTATGCTAGATGTAAATACTTATGTCCCCCCCAAAAAATTGAGAAAAGTATTCAAGCAGTGATACCTTTATTGGCTAACCAGAGAAATTATATTTGCAAGCAAGCTTTCAGGGCTCAAAAGGCCCCTTGAATACTTTTCTCAAATTTTTTGGGGGGACATAAGTATTTACATCTATTTTTCTGGCTAACACAGTACCACAATATTATTTAGTATTGTACGTCGTAAAGTCTATGCTACAAACATGATAGAACTAGTGCTTATGTGACTAGACTTATAGGTATGTACGGTGTTAGGAACTGAAGTGTGTTTTCTGTTTCCTGTTCAGTGACTAAGCTGTACTAATATCAAAATAGAAAAAATGTTTTTTTTGTAAATCTTCCCCTCGGCTATTCATAACAGATGAATAGAGCACATATTCCAAATGTAATGTCCAGACAATGTGTGAATTGAGCCAGGCAAAATCAATGTAACTTTATGTACACATGGAACATAAAATGTGAAAAACACTTCTGAATGTTATATACATAGTGCCAGATTGTGACAAAATGTGTGACCATACACATTTCAGTTTAGCTTTGAAATAATCAACCTGCCTAAGTTCCAGGTAATATGTCTATATCTCCAATGAAGATGAGTGAATTTGACAATTCAAATTTGCCTGTTCAAGCAGATTTTACCAGGAGATTTAATTTACAGAGAAAAAATACTCCACAAATTTAATGTACCTTATTACACTGTGGGGTCTGTCTAGACCAAAACCATAATAAACCTAACATGCAGAAAATATGAAAAATACTTATACTTCCCTCATCTCTCTGACCGCACCCGCAACTTTCTCCCCGCTGCCCTCTCATCCACACCACCATCGCATTGCATCTTTGGCTCCGTGTTCACTATAGGCAGGGTGCTTCCAGCCACAAGTGCAAGCTTCCCACAACCACAGTGCACACTGCTCTCTCCCAGCATCGTTACATTTATACTACTTGCAATCCACTATGATGATGACGGTTGCATGACTGAAATATTTAACATTTTGGATTGACTGAATTTTAAATAAATGATTCAAACATTAAAAATCATCTTCTTTAACTTCACTACGACTGCAAAGTTTTGACACTACTTTTCAAGTAAACCAGAAAAAAACAGCCTTAACAACACCAAGTCAGATCACAAATGCACAAGCAGCATGCAGCAAATCCCAACTATAATACAGGCGGGGGCAGCACATGTGCAAACTTCTGATGAAGACAGCCACTCACAAGCCTACCAATTCATGTAAGGGGTGGCTGCCTAGTAAAAAATGCACACAAATGAGGATTGGATAGAACGCTAGTCACACAGGTACGTGTGATGCACATTATCCGGCTTACAGCCTATTAATGACACCCATAATATTATGTCAGGTGGGCTGCCCAGCACTATATGAGTGCACTCCACAAGGACAGACACCCCAGTTCACCCAATCAAAAAAAAAAGGACCTGGCTGCATCCTGCAAAAATGGTAAAATGTGCAATAAAAGATGAAAAAATGGAAAATAATTTATATGATAAATAAATTAAATGAGGTAATGGTTGACATTTTGGCAAAATAGACAAGCTCGCAACCCACGTCAAGGGTCCTCACACTTCCGAGTCCTAACACTAATCTCAAAACTTGCAACATTATTTTTAATTTTTTCATCTTTTATTGCATATTTTACCTTTTTTGCAAGATGCAGCCAAGCACTTTTTTGTTGGCTGGGTGAAGTGAGGCATCTGTCCTTGTTGGTTGTACTCATATAGTGCTGGGCAGCCATCCTGACTTAATATTATGGGCGTCATTAATAGCCCAAAAGCTGGACACTCTGAATCACTCGTACCTGTGTGGCTTTCGTTCTATTCACGCCTCATTTGTGTGCATTTTTGTACTAGGCAGTCACCCCCTCCATGAATTGGTAGGCTTGTGAGTGGCTGCTTTCATCAGTAGTTTGAACCTGTGCTGCCCCTGCCTGTATCATAGTTGAGGCCTGCTGCATCCTGCTCCTGCAATTGTGAGCTGTCTTGGTGTTGGTAAGGCTTTTTTTTCTGGTTTGTTTTTTGAATTTATGTCCTTTAGGTTGTTACTTTACAAGTAAGCCCCGGAGCATGAACAATAAACTTCAGGGCCTACTTGCTGCCAGAACCCTGGCTTGGAATGAACACCGGGCTGGAGACACACTGTGATAGAGGGACAGAGGTCTGGATTGCAGCCAGGAAGCAGCGACGGTGGCTGGAGAGGTAAAGCCCCCGTTACACACTGCGATATCGCTAGCAATATCGCTGTAAAGTCACCGATTTTGTGACGTTGAAGCGATATTGCTAGCGATATTGCTGCATGTGATACTTACCTCCGACCGGCTCCCCCGCTGGTTATCGCTGATCGCGCGAGAAGCTGCTGGACCATTCCTCGTCGTCCACTTGCTGCGGCGCTTCCTGCTGTGACGACGAGCGACGCGTGGAGCCGGGCGGGAGGACGCAGGATCGCCGCGTCTGACAGGTAAATAGCGATCCCCGTCCCCAGCGATGTCGCTGGTGAGATCTGCCTGAGTGGCAGCTCACTAGCGACCACCCAGCGATTCACCAGCGATCCTGACCGCGTCATATCGCTGGTCGGGATCGCTGGTGAGTTGCTAGGTGTAACGGTACCCTAAGTGACCAGCTAAAGGTTAAAGAGAAAACAAAACATGCCTCAACTTTGTGTCAGTTCCTTCTATCCCCTCACAGCTGCTCCATCATGTTGCATTTCTGGCCCTGCATTCATTTTAGGATGGGACTATCGTCCGTGACTAGGCCACAGAGCATACACGTCGAACTCTGGGCCTGCTTGTGCCTCTAAGCCTCAGCCTAGAGTGAACAATGTGCCAAAGATGCAATGCAGCGGTGGTAGGGGGATCAGACAATGGGCAGGGAGAAGGCCTGCGACTGTAGACATTACCAGTGAGGTTTTTTTTAACTTTTGAAATTCTACTAAAAAAAACACTCTTTCTCTGGTCTTCATTTTACCATCTAGTTCTCAATAAGTGAAGCAGAATAATAGCTAACAGAGCTGCTTTAATAGCTACTAGCCATAGCAGA
Source organism: Dendrobates tinctorius (assembly GCF_039654945.1). Classification (NCBI taxonomy): domain Eukaryota; kingdom Metazoa; phylum Chordata; class Amphibia; order Anura; family Dendrobatidae; genus Dendrobates; species Dendrobates tinctorius. Next base: position 37,374,434 of record NW_027361732.1, on the reverse strand, counting down.
TGCTCACGTTAGTATCCAGGATGGTATGTTTTTCTACTAACACTTGGGTAAGGATTGAGTAAAATCACAGTACTGCTGCAAAGAGAATTGCAGTGTAACCATGTACTGTAGCTTATCTTATATTTTATAAATCATTTATCTATAATCAATATAAAAGGCACTCGGAGCATAGCCCAATAAACTCCACTTCTTTTTAGAACAGATGTATTCACCTTAGATGACCCACTGTGCTTTCATGCTATTCTTTTTGATTTAGTTAGGACAAAATGATTTTTGGAAAGACTTGACCTAAATTGTGCGGCTTTGATTTATGTTTCTTCATAAAGAGATGACATTAAAAAAATTGTATTTTGACACTGTGATCTATTTCATTTTTTTCCTTTTCTTCAGACACTGTAGTCATCACAGAGGCTTTTAATTGTTTCACATAACCTAATGCAGATGGCTTTCATTTTGAAGCTTTTAAAAGAAACATCTTATCTTGAATGCTTCTGAGATGAATAGATTAAAACAACATTGATGTTCTGCTTTTAGAAAGTCTGTTTGTTCTATCACATAAAAAAATAACTGTTCAATCCCCTTATCGCCTCAAGACCCAAGAAAAATACACGTACTACCGGGACAGATTGTGTTAAAGCCATGATTTTTATTCAGATATTGAACATTAATGTTTGAAGTATTATTGCATTTGGATAAAAGGATGGGGAATGGCATAGGTCATTTCGGGGACCTCTTGCATGGTTCTGTCTCATTATGTTAACAAAGCGACAAGTGTCAGATCTTAAGAACAGGTTGGATTGATTTACTGTGCAGGACCTTCTTGCCAGCCTAATTATTGCATTAGAAATGGCAATTCTTTCACCCCTGTAATAGAGCAATTTGGCTAGTGCCTGCAATGCAGGAGCTGAGCCGGATAAGTGCATGTCAACTTGCTGCCTTCATCACATTATCAAACTGCAGAAAACAGTCCCATACACAAGGGAAATGATGATCCTTTTGCTCAGAACCATAAACTGATGAAGTAATAATGCCGCTGTGAATAATGCTGCTTTTTGCCATGCAGTTAATGACGATACAACCATAAGGTGTCTGTAATGGAAAATGAATAATTAAAATCAAGTAATTGATTATTTTCTGGACACAATTTACAACTGTTCAACAAGTTTGTAAGGAATTGAATAGGAAAGTATTTTACTCCAGGGCATGCATAATTTAAAGATGCAAGGTACTTGAGTGTACTGTATGCTTGCTAAACAGGAATGGGCGCATCAAGAACTGATTGTGCAGCAGGGAATATCGTGCTAGAAAATAAATATTGATTGCCATTGAATGGCAGAAAATACCAGGAAATTGTGTACCTTGCAATCCATATAGTACATAGGTATTTCCTGAAATGAAAACATTTCACAGGCCTTTTCCATATTTATAAGAGCGGCACAAATACAATCAATCTCAGAGTTTTTTCAATTGATGCCTCTGTCTTCAACTGCAATTTTCATTTCACAAAGTAATTATAAGCGTGGCAGATGCAAAATCCATGTCAACCTGTGAAATGCTGTGTTTTGCATGTATCATCAACAGTATAATTATTACTGTTTTCTCTAAAGAACATTTATAAATTTCTACAATAATTAGATATAAGATTTCCTCATGACTAATTATGTTCTGTAAGCTGTTATCAGGCTATTGTTATTGTTATTATTATTATTACACCCACACTAATTCTTACTTTAAAAAGTTTAATTGCTATACATGCAATTTTATAAAGACCGCTTAGTGCTACTCTAATGATGGTCTTTTCTGATGACCATTTGATAAATGACAATAACGTATTCTCCTTGTGAATGTGATGTATATTGTTATTAAGTTTCCAATTCCATCTTGAATTCCGTGTTATAATTTATAGAAAATATCAAATAAAAATAAAGCAAAAAAAAGGATGCTTAGCTGCCTCAACAATGTCGGTGGTGCAAAGTGTCAATCAATCAGGGGTGCGCCACTGCCTTGAAAACAAAAATGCAGAACACCAGGGAACGGTTTAATCCTGAAGACTGTTGCTGAGAACAATCCTAAATAGGGAATTAATTATTAAATATTTTTTTGCTTCAAAAGTTGACCAATGATAGCCTTAACATGAAAAATATGGAATTATTCTGCATCACTCCTCCATATTGTTGCCATTATACTACAGTCCCCTTGCGTCCTATTCACATTCCATATGAAACAGAAGAATCAGTCATCTAGATCTTTCTTCCAGATGCAGTAGCCAACTGATAATGCCCACTGGAATATTAACCCTTGACACTGGCAGTGATACAAATGAGCAGTAGTCTTGTTAGTTTCCCGCCTTAATTCTGTACCATGCTGTCTTGTGGATAATCCAGAAGTAAGAAAGGCTCATATAGAAGGTAAAGGGCTCATATACTCAGTGAAGGGAGTATGTTGTCTTTAGCACAAACCTGTATGCAATCCTGATGACTGTGGTAACAACATCTCACAGACTTTCTTCACAGCTCTATTCATTTGTTATTGCTCTATGGAACTTTTCTTTATAAGAAATCTTAAAGATTTCCAGCTCATACCTCAGGTTTAAACACATTAGTGCATTCTACAAACTCATTACCTTTATTAACATAAGCATAAAACTTTCAGCATTAAAAACTTTGCTCGAGTTTATTACAATTTGCACTACATGGTGGTACAATTCGCAATATACTAACGGTGTGTGACAAAATCCCCTAAAACCCGTCTCGTGCATACATTACAAGGCTGCAAGAATTCTAAATTACTCAGTTAAAGTCATTTCCATTTGCATAGTAAAATGTTTCTTATTTACCAATTTTCAAAGCGATATTCTGGACAGCCACCATACAGAGAGGAAATCCTGTTACATTTGTCTGAAGGAAGGAAAGGTTTTAATTAACAAACATAATTACAGAAGTTTTACAATTTAGCATAGATCATTTTGCCACATAAGAAGCGTTACGCCAACTGCAAGCTACTTTCTATAGAAGTAAGTGAAAATGAATTAACGGTTGTCATTTGTGAAGGCCTGCAATCAAGCATGACATACAGTCAGCTGTTCCAATAAATGCAAAGCAAATTAAGTTTTACTTATTTTTTATATTGTTTCAGTTCACTGAAGAAAATTGATTTATACAAACATTTATATGAAGGTAGCTTCTTAGCTGTCAAGTACTTTGTACTATCTCCCCTGTGGTTTTAGTAAGAAGAATGCTGCGTCGCTCTCTGCCAAAGCTGCAATTATACTTGTTTGAATAATAATGCGTTTTCACTACTAGTATTGTCAGCATTGTCTGTGGAACTTAGGAGTCTGGATGGGACAGGCTGTATGGCTTTAAAACCAAAGCATCTGCCTTTATGGCAGCACAGGAGCATATTGTATCTGCTAAGTTATATTGCCCTGTTCATATTCATAAAAAAAATTTCTGACAGACAAAACATTGCTAACTATAGTGTATCACTGTCTAACATTGAAGGACATTTCCATGTAGAATCCCAAAAGCAATATTGTTATGTTGAGCTGAGGAAATGATTACAAAGTCCAATGCAAAAAGAGTATTGGCCTTATTACTCACTTACACCCCTGCATGAATCAGGAGCAACAACCGAGTGGCATAAGCCTCTGTTTGCGCCTCATCACAAATCCTATTTCAGCCTGTACTGGAGTAAGATTTGTGGCATAGTGAATACAGCAACGCATCATCTATATTTATATGCTTGTATATACAATGTGTATTTAACACTAAAGGTGTGCAGGCCCTATTTTTTTGTTTTTAAAGTATACTAGCTGAAGAGCCCAGTGTTGACTGAGCATAGTAACCAACTGTGGTTAGTTATAACAAATTATAATGATTACATTGCACATAATAACCATGTATCTAATCCTATTCTGTGTGATGCTGTCTGCAGAGCCATGTATCTAATACTATTCTGTGTGATACCGTCTGCTGAGCTGCATATCTAATCCTATCCTGTGTGATACTGACTGCTGAGCCATGTATCTATTCCTATCCTGTGTGATACTGACTGCAGAGCTGTGTATCTAATCCTATCCTGTGTGATACTGACTGCTGAGCTGTGTATCTAATCCTATCCTGTGTGATACTGACTGCTGAGCTGTGTATCTAATCCTATTCTGTGTGATACTGACTGCTGAGCTGTGTATCTAATCCTATCCTGTGTGATACTGACTGCTGAGCTGTGTATCTAATCCTATCCTGTGTGATACTGCCTGCTGAGCCATGTGTCTAATCCTCTCCTGTGTGATACTGACTGCTGAGGCCTCTTTCACACTTCAGTTTTTTACAATCAGTCACAATCCGCCAGGTTTTGAAAAAAACGGATCCGCAATTTTCTTTTGAGGATCCGTTTTTTTCCCCATTGACTTCCATTATTAGCGGATTGTGACGGATTGCCGTCCGTTGCATCCGTTTTTTTGCGGATCCGCCAAAAGTTCCTTTCCGTCACCATCCTCAAAGATTTCAAAACGGAGCTTGCAACGTTTTTTTCTGTGGCGGATCCTCCAGACACTCATTTAACCCGAAATTCTTTCTGGGTGCCGGACAAAAAATTCTCTCTCTCTCTCTCTCTCCTTTTCCAGGCTGCGATTCCTTTAAAATTCTTCATTTGTCGGATCCGTCAAAAAACGGACGGGTGCCATCCGTTGCCATCAGTACTAAAACGGATCCGCCATCCGTCCTTTTGGCGGATTTTGACTGATGCAAAAAACTGAAGTGTGAAAGAGGCCTTAGCTGTGTATCCAGTCCTATCCTGTGTGATACTGACTGCTGAGCCGTGTATCTAATCCTATCCTGTGTGATACTGGGCTCCCCCTGCAGTCTGTGTCAGAAGGTGGTCTGTGTTGGCACGGTAATAAATTGTGTTATTTCCAGCTTTACAGAAGAATGATAACACCATAGAAATGATAAGAATAATAGGCCTCAGTTACCACAACTGTCTACAAAGAAAACCGTTGCTGATTGCAACCAATCACAGCTCATTTTTCATCTTTTAAACAGCTCTGGGACAGCGTGATGAGTTTTGAGTGGCGACTTTTGTGTTTCGACTTTTATTTGGCGAGGTTGGTGTATGTGTGGTGAAATGTGTGCTGAGGGTGGTATATGTGTTGAAGCACGTGGTAGTGTGTGGCGCATTTTGTGTGTGTGTTCATATCCCCATGTGTGGTGAGTATCCCATGTCAGGGCCCCATCTTAGCAACCGTACGGTATATACTCTTTGGCACCATCGGTCTCATTCTTTAAGTCCGCCTTGTTCACATTTGGCAGCTGTCAATTTGCCTCCAACACTTTTCCCTTGACTTTTTCCCCATTATGTAGATAGGGGCAAAATTGTTTGGTGAATTGGAACGCGCGGGGTTAAAATTTTGCCTCACAACATAGCCTATGACGCTCTCAGGGTCCAGACGTGTGACTGCAAAATTTTGTGGCTGTAACTGCGACAGTGCAGATGCCAATCCCGGACATACATACATACATACATACATACATACACACCCACATTGAGCTTTATATATTAGATATCAGAGGATTGCGGCTCCATTCAGGGCTCAGTAATCTTATCCACCAATCTTTCACATACAAGGTTTTAATTGAGAGCTACACCTGGTTTCCTTTTCACTCCTCATTCAGATGTGGCCTGGTTTGGCACAAGGAGAGGTAGGACATATAGTGGTTAAGTACCTGTAATGCCAGTGTGTTTGTATCTTGTTTCCCTGGCGTTACTCGGCATGTCTCTGCTTTAACCCTTTGCTCCTTTACCCCTAATCAGCTGGGATACTGTTGTCTGTTACCTGTATGGATGCTGCTCAGTTCCCGGCTCTGCTGTGCAGCCATACATTTGCTGTAAAGTTCTTGCTCAGCTGCATGACCCTCAGCATGAGCAGTCCCTGACTGCCTCTGTGGAAGCTATCCGTGGGTTGTGAGGTCCTCTGCAGCTGGTGCATGACTTTCCACATGTGTCCAGGCTTGCAGCCGCTGCCAGGTGCCCTAGACCTTAGTGCCTGTGCTGGCCATGCTCTACTGTTTCTGTCTGTGCATAGGGTGCGCACAGCCACATATTCCCTTATTTTGTTAGTGGCAGTGTGTGCGCTTGAATTGCTGTCCCCAGCCTATTGCTGAGGGGCAGCTCCTATATAAATTTCCTCTTTCCTGTTGGGTGGGGCCAGAGCTTCACATTAGGTTCTTGAACCTAGCCATGTGTGTTTGGTCCCCCATGTTGCTCCTGGTCTGCCTTGTGATCAGCTCCTGTTCTGCTTGCAATCAGTTCTAGGAAAGCTGATGTCTTTTGTCCCTGGACCTGTCCTGTCTATGTGTTGGTACCAAAGTCCTTGCCTTGAATGTGTATTCCTGCTGTGTGAAAATCCTGAAGTCCTTCTGTGTCTTGAACCATGTACCTAGTGACTGTGAGTTACCTGTAAGCTGTGTCCAGTGAATTAACGGGTGTTTGTCTGTTGAAAATGGAGTCCAGTGTTTCTGCTGAGAGTCTACTAAGCTGTGTTCTGCCTACTATGCGGTGCTAGCTTTGACCAGCCCCGGTCCAATCCTGTGGTGCTTGCACCAATCCGCTTGAGTTCATTCCTAGGTCTAATGTCCGGAGTCTGACGACCGCAGCCTGGTGCCTGGAGCCTGATCGCTGTCTGGTGCCTGGAGGTCGTTTCCGATGTCCAGAGTCTGGCGACTGCTGTCTGGTGCCTGGAGCCTGACAACCACTGTCTGGTGCCTAGAGGTCGTGTCTCATGTCTGAAACCTGATGACTGCTGCCAGAGGTCCTGCCTTTGTCCAGATATCCTGCCTGTATCCAGATGCCCTGCCTGTGTCCCAATATCCTGCCTGTTTCCAGATATCCTGCCTATGTCCAGATGTCCTGCCTGTGTCCCGATGTCTTGCCTGTGTCTTGATGTCCTGCCTGTGTCCAGATGTCCAGTACGTGGTCCTGGTGGTCCAGCCTGTGTTCCAGAGTCAGTCCCACTCATGTTCCTGGATGGACTCCTCCTCCATGTTACTGGGGAGTCTCCAGTCTTGTTTTCCAGTGACGGCTCTGCCTGTGTCTCCTGGATCTGACCAGCCGATGTCCTGAGCTGCCATGCTGATGTTCCTGGACCTGTGCTGTCTGTTTCTTGCCTGTGTCCTGACATTCCCTGCCTGGAGCCATGTCTGTAGGCCAGAGTCCAGATGTCCTGCCTTTGTCCTAGATGTCCAGCCTGTGTCCAGATGTCCAGTCCATGGTCCTGTTGGTCCAGCCTGTGTTCCAGAGTCGGTCCCACTTGTGTTCCTGGAAGGGCTCCTCCTTTGTGTTCCTTGGGAGTCTCCAGTCTTGTTTCCAGGGGATGGCTCTGCCTGTGAGTCCTGGATCTGAACAGCTGATGTCCTGAGCTGCCATGCTGATGTTCCTGGACCTTTTCTGTCCATGTCTTGCCTGTGGCCCAATGTCCTGCCGGTTCCCTTGTGTCTGACCTGTGATGACATCTGTTCGAGGTCGGTGTCTGATGTTCTCCTGCTGTGCCTGCGCTACGCTTGATTCCTGAGAGAAGTTCTCCTGATATGCTCGTGCCAAATGACCCTGGACTGCATCAACCCGTGAAGACATCTTTCCATCATCTGACTGAGGTTGGTTTCTGATGTTCTCCTGCTGTGCCTATGCTATGCTAGAGGTCTGATAGAGAGGTTCTCCTGGTAAGCCCGTGCCAGATGACCCTGGACTGCATCAAACCATGATGACTTCCTGCCATCATCTACTAACTTGGGATGTGTGCCCTTCCTTGATGTGCGGAATCGGGAGCCTGGCATTGTGATGTCTTGTTTTTGTACTGACTTTGTTTAAGTAAACTTTATGTTTCTTCATACCTGAAGTTGTGCCGTGTCTTCTAGTCCTGCATGTCGTCACCTTGCCAACATGCTCAGCTGCCACAGACCCCGGTCGCTGCACTTCCCTATTCTGGGTAGGCCTGGGTCCCCCTCTGTGGTCCAGAGGTTCCACATTCCATTACCACCTGGGACGCAAGCACCACGTCATCATGGCCTGGTGACGTGCGAGCATAAGCTAAGCTAACCAAGCTAAACCCCATCCTCCCATCCCGATCGTGACAGTACCATCCATATTAAAGATACACCTTGACCTCGTTGGATGTCTTTTGCACTGTTTGATCAAAAAATGCTAATGCAGCACCATACTTTTTTAATACTTGCAGCAATATTGGCGTTCAAGTATTCATTAATCAAGGTGCTGACTCACTGTGTATGTATATGTTCATATATTGTCCATATTGCCTATTTGTGTACCTGTGCATTAATTTAATACTGTCCCAGCACCGTCCATTTTGTTGAGGCTGAGAGGAACTTGTGAGAGAAATAAAAAAAAAGCTAAATTTTGGTGCAGCTCTAAGTTACGCCTAAATTTGGCTACTTTTCAGGAAAGGTCCTCTACCAAAAGGAACCATCCTGACCACCATGCATGTGGAATCTTCATACCGTGTTAGCCAGTAGATAGCAAAATATTCAGAATTAAGGGTCCTCAGTTGCTGATACCTTTTAATGGCTAACTGAAAAGATGGTAACAAATTGCAACTCCTCAGGTCTCTTCATCAGACATTGACTAATACATAATCTGAAGAATCACATGTTTATGCACAACACAGAACATAAATAATGCAATAGATAAGACAAATGACGTGAAGCAGAACTATCATTTTCAAGATTCAGAAAACACTCAGACTGAAGGAAAAGGGATAATAACAACCAAGAAGAGGTCAGACTGGACACCTCCACATGGACACAACTATTATTTGCATAAATATATAGACTCCTTTAGACAAGTGATTAAAATCCACCATCATAGACACCAACAGGAGACAAACATCCAACATCAGTGCCAAGGAGAGAAAGGCCATACAGTCTTTGAAAACCAACAAAGAAATCATCATTAAACCTGCTGACAAGGGAGGTGCAATAGTCATGATCAATAAGTCAGACTACATGAAGGAAGCAAATAGACAACTTATGGACACACGCTACTACAGAATATTGGAGTCGGATCCTACACAGCACTATTACAAGGAAATAAACATCTTGTTTGCGTGACGAATCTATAAGAGTCGATGACCTGATACCAGAGAGTCCAAGAATAGGGACATTCTACATGCTTGTCAAAATCCACAAATCTTGAAATCCAAGAAGACCAATTATTTCATGTGTGGACACCCTTACTAACAGCAATAGTTCCTCTACCAGAAGGAACCATTCTGGCCACCATGGATGTGGAATCTTTGTACTCTTACATCCTACACCAGGATGGATTAAATGCCTGCAAATTCTTCATGGCAAATACAGGGTCTGATGCTGATTCTGTGGTGAAACTTATAAAATTCATTCTCACCCACAATTATTTGGAATTTGACAACAAGATATATCTACAGGAGACTGGCACAGCTATGGTGAGGTATAATGGCTCCACAATATGCAAATCTTTTCACGGCCAAGCTTGAAGGTGACTTTTTGTCCTCATGTCCCATCAGGCCTCTTTCCTACTACTGCCACATTGATGATATTTTAATCATCTAGATGGAGTCTGAGCCACAGCTAACGGTGTTCCATGAACGGTTTAATCAAATTAATCCCACCATCAACTTAACACTCAACTACTCCAGCACTGAAATTAACTTTTTGGACATCATCATTAAGGTAAAGAACAATGAAATAACACATAAAAAACTCTATTGTCTACATCCAAGCCATCAGATATAATCGTATATGTTCCAACCCCATAGATAGAGATGAACACCTTGGTCACCTCAGAAAGACCTTTTTGAATCAGGGCTACCATCCAAGAACAATTTAAAACCAAATTACAAGAGCCACCAGAATGTCAAGGAATCACCTGCTACATTGCAAAGCTAAAGAAGAAAAATAATCGGGTGCCTCTACTAGTCACCTACAATCCAAATCTGGAAGTGCTAAGGGGGAGCTGAACAGAAATTACAGCCTTTACTACAAAAGATGCCCGATTACAATCCATTTTTCCAGACCCCCCACTATTGAGCTTTAGGCAGCCCTCCAATCTAAGAGGCATCATTGTCAGAAGCTCCCTGTCCTCCCCAACAGCTGCAGGAACCTGTTGTCATGGTCTACCTGGAATTTCTGTTACGGTCCTACTAGGATTAATCCAATGTGGCCTCTCTTTGGTTTGGGGAGGGCTATAAGTAACCGCACTGGTGTTATGCTCGTTGTCAGTGATACATCCATTCCAGGCTGAGTAGCTGACCCTGGTAAACCTGTGTATATTGCCTGCTTCTGTACAATTGCTCTGTGTATGACCTGGTCTGTTTCCCGTTTGGTATTCGTCTGCTGATTCTGTAGTTTCTGTGATACTCTTGGTTCTACCCTGGCTACGTCCCTGACTTCCCTTCTGACTGTTCCCCTGGTTCTGCATTGTACTCTCTGGCATCTGACTTCCGGCTTGCTTCTTACCAATCTATTTGTGTTACCCGCTTGTTACTGTGCTGCCCTCTGGTCTGACCTTGGATTTAATGACAATGTTCCTGGCTCTGCTGGATCTCTCTATCCCTGCTAGGAGTTCGGGACCTAGCTCCTCCCCATTCACTCCCCCTGTGATCATGTGTTGCAGGTACTGTTCCTCCTGCAGCACACTTTCAGCCATGTTCATTCTACTGCAGGAGTCCTCGGGTTTCCCCAGCATGTCTTTGGACACACATACAGTCTCTGGTGGTGAGTCTGATACGGTATCCATCACATCTTTCCTTGCAACCAGAAAAAATGCAGCACCTGTCCGTTTGTAATGACCACGGATAAGGTAAAGATCCCAAATTCACATCAGGACTACAATATCCCAGGTACTTTCAGCTGCATCATAATGTGATGTATTTAATTGTTTGTACTAAATGTCCAACTTGAGGTTCTGTATGTGGGAGAGATCAGGCAAAAACTGAGAACAAGTATGAATTCTCATCGCCACACAAAAAGAGAAGAAAGAGAATGGATCTACCTGTGGCAAAACATTTTTGTATGACTGATCACAGAACCATAGACATGAAATTACTTGTTTTGAAAGGTAATTTCAAATCTCAGAAACACAGAAGGGTCTGGAAGCATAAGCTTAAAACAACATTTGACACACCCAGAGCAGGAATGAATACTTTGCATGGATTTATGTCTTTTTACATCAGGTAAGGAATTTGCTCTTAAGACCTTGTGTGGGCATCACAATATATTGTAGAACCAGAACCCAATCAGAGGACAATAAAACATTCACACTTCTTATCTATGAACTGATCCAATATTCATGGACAAAACTATCACTCTCCCATAATATTGTTCTGTCTCACGTCACTTGTCTTATCTATTGCATTATTTCTGTGCTATGTTGTGCATAAATACTGTATGTGATTCTTCAGATTTTGTATTAGTCAATGCCTGATGCTGATGAAGAGACCTGAGTAGTCTCAAAAGCTTGCAATTTTTTACCATCTTTTCAGTTAGCCATTAAAAATTATGAACCACTGAGGACTCTCAATTCTGAATATTTTGCTACTTTTCATAGCTTTTATGTTGGAATTCTGGTGGGATAGCTTTGATATAGAATTTGCTATAGATTTTTTCTATAGTTTCGTATACAGTTGTGGCCAAAAGTATTGACACCCCTGCAATTCTGTCAGATAATACTCAGTTTCTTCCTGAAAATGATTGCAAACACAAATTCTTTGGTATTATCATCTTCATTTAATTTGTCTTAAATGAAAAGACACAAAAGGGAATGAAGCAAAAAGCAAAACATTGATCATTTCACAGAAAACTCCAAAAATGGGCCAGACAAAAGTATTGGCACCCTCAGCCTAATACTTGGTTGCACAACCTTTAGCCAAAATAACTGTGACCAACCGCTTCCGGTAGCCATCAATGAGTTTCTTACAATGCTCTGCTGGAATTTTAGACCATTCTTCTTAGGCAAACTGCTCGAGGTCCCTGATATTTGAAGGGTGCCTTCTCCAAACTGCCATTTTTAGATCTCTCCATAGGTGCTCTATGGGATTCAGGTCTGGACTCATTGCTGGCCACCTTAGAAGTCTCCAGTGCTTTCTCTCAAACCATTTTCTAGTGCTTTTTGAAGTGTGTTTTGGGTCATTGTCCTGCTGGAAGACCCATGACCTCTGAGGGAGACCCAGCTTTCTCACACTGGGCCCTACATTATGCTGCAAAATTTGTTGGTAGTCTTCAGACTTCATAATGCCATGCACATGGTCAAGCAGTCCAGTGCCAGAGGCAGCAAAGCAGCCCCAAAACATCAGGGAACCTCTGCCATGTTTAACTGTAGGGACCATGTTCTTTTCTTTGAATGCCTCTTTTTTCTCCTGTAAACTCTATGTTGATGCCTTTGCCCAAAAAGCTCTAATTTTGTCTCATCTGACCAGAGAACATTCTTCCAAAATGTTTTAGGCTTTTTCAGGTAAGTTTTGGCAAACTCCAGCCTGGCTTTTTTATGTCTCGGGGTAAGAAGTGGGGTCTTCCTGGGTCTCCTACCATACAGTCCCTTTTCATTCAGACGCCGACGGATAGTATGGGTTGACACTGTTGTACCCTCGGACTGCAGGGCAGCTTGAACTTATGTGGATGTTAGTCGAGGTTCTTTATCCAACATCCACACAATCTTGCGTTGAAATCTCTTGTCAATTTTTCTTTTCCATCCACATCTAGGGAGGTTAGCCACAGTGCCATGGGCTTTAAACTTCTTGATGACACTGCACACGGTAGACACAGGAACATTCTGGTCTTTGGAGATGGACTTGTAGCCTTGAGATTGCTCATGCTTCCTCACAATTTGGTTTCTCAAGTCCTCAGACAGTTCTTTGGTCTTCTTTCTTTTCTCCATGCTCAATCATTTTCAGGAAGAAACTGAGTATTATCTGAGAGAAATGCAGGGGTGTCAATACTTTTGGCCACAACTGTAGAAACTAATTCTTGTGGCATGCATAAAATTGCAGCTGAATGTTCCAGGCATGGACACATACACTTTATGTCTGTCTCCCTCAAAATTAAATTTCTCACCCCATGAAGTTTGCATTAAAAATGATTGTGACGATTGCAAACATGCATATATTTTTAATTTAATTCAGAAGTTTGCAAAATGAGAATTAAGTTTGCGTCTTTTTTCAAGACTTGTTACATTTATATTTTTTTGCTGACTGAGTTTTGTGAAGGTTTATTTTTGTGTTTCATGCTGACAGCTTTAGTCATACCAGTCATACCATTTTATAGTGGATACAGTGTCTGGATAATTTTTTTGTTTTATTTTTGGAAGTGTAATCTATTTCACAACATACTGAAAAACCCCATTACTGCAGAACATAGTCAAAATGATGTTCTCCTATAAATCTCTGCATATGAATTCAGGAGACCTCATTTACCATCTATGATGAGGGGGGATGTGTTTTATAGGGGGAGGGGGTGGGTAGAGTTCAAAGGAGCGGCGGAGTGTTTGGTTAATTTAGTTGCAGGTGACTGGCAGGTCTTGGTCTGGGTTGTGAAACAGCTGGTTAAGAGAGTGGAAGGGTACATCTAACATGAGTGGGAAAAAGTGATTCCATAGTGAAAGGGGGAATAGGTTTGTTGTTTGATGTGTAAGTGGGTTAGGTGGTAATGTTACTGAAAGCGCTACTGAACAAACACAGTCTTGTCCTTTCCAAAGACCACTGACAACATCTGTTAGTGGATGGGCTTCTCATCTCTCTTTCTTTGTCAGCCGCACAAAGGAATGTATAAAACAGCATGTGCTCCTGTGGATGGCAAGTGATGCATCAAGTAGCCTCTCCTCCTCTTCCTCCAACTTAACATCATACACAGTATAATCCTCAGATGTGGCACCTCAATTACTCATGTTTTACCCTGCATCACAACTGTAAAACTGAGTTTGCATAGCTGTTCACACATTCCACTCCATGGGCATCAGTGGTCTGCTCCAAAGATTCACAGATTCCAGAGGGAAAAACACTTTACTGATGCTCAAAATATTTTCTTGTTAGATTCAGGGCAGGATGAAGTATGGTCCGACCAGAATCCAGACCCTTGTAACCAAATGTTAGCCCCTTGGGGTGAAGGTGATCCTGATGAGACTCGGATACCTAAGGTACACGGACTGTACTTTGCTGTCAGAACAGGAAGAGGAGGAAGGTGACTCTCAGGGTTAAGTGTTGGAGAAAAAAGAGGATAATGAAGAGGTTGTAGATCCCATTTGGTGTGAACCCAGAGGCACACAGCTGAGTAGCTCAACAGAGAAGGTGGAGGAGGATGAAGATGAGGAGGTTACATCACAACTTGCCGCGCAGACACGGAGTGATGCAACAAATCACTGCATCCTCACGCCCAACTGTGGCTGTGGCCAGCACCGGTAGCGAGTCTGTAGTTTGCAGGGGTGGCAAGTGTTGGCTAGCCTGGCCCGTTTTGTGACCACAAGTGATAACCCAACTCACGTTATCTGACAAATTTGCAAAAAATGACTCAGTAGAGGCAAAAATTGCAATAACAGAACTGTTTAAAACCATTTCTTGACCCTTGACTCTCATCAAAATTGCAATAAGTTGACTACTACATACATGAATCAACACATGCATGATGAACATGCGTTAGTCTGGGAATCTCATTGTGCAAACATAAAATTAGCAGATCTCGCCAACCACCATTGTCCCATGAACCGCATTTGCTGCTTCCTTCTTCACCGTGGCAAGTGTTCTCACACAGGTCTACAAATGTAGAACCTATGCTTGTTTACCCCCTACAGTTGTGGTGAGTGGGAGCTTGTCAGCTTTTATGGAAGTGGATATGTCTGCTGTTTTTGTTTCACTGCGCACTCCACATCTTTTTCAATCCACAATAACATAACTGCCTGCTCCACACTCAAAGTCCATCAATTTGTCAAGTTAACCCTACTCTGCCCTATGTCAGCACAACAGTCCCACAGTTGTGGTCATGTAAAAGAATGTCAAATCTTAGAGCTTGAACGCCACCATCTCCAATCTGTTGGCTACAGAAATGCTGCATTTCCGCCTGGTGGATACAGACAGTTTCCAAAAGCTGATGGCCATCGCAGTCCCCCACTACCAGCTTCCCAGTTGCCATTACTTCTTTAAGAAAGCTGTGCCTGCTCTACACCAGCTTGTCGCAGACAACATCACATGTTCATTGAAAAAAACTATGCCTCTCAGGGTGCATTTCACCACTGACACCTGGACGAGAAAAATGGCCAGGTGCATTTTATCTTGCTGATTGGACACTGTGTTACTCTGGTGGCTGTGCTGGCAGGTGGGCAAGGGTCTGATCCACAAGTCTTGGAATCCCCAAGACTTGCAAGAGAAACCTCTGGTTCTAACACTTCCTTCACTACTTCACACCATATGTGTATGGTTGTATAATTTACCTGATGAAGGCATTTGCTCTTTTCAAGCCGAAACGTGTTGTTTTTACTTGGTATATGTAGAATAAAAAGCTTTTTTAATCAAGCCATTTTAGTACATGATACATTTTTCGGGAGTGCCTGCACCAGACTGTTTTTTTTGCATCTTTCCTACCTTCCCCTATGGACGATTGTGGATCTCCTCGTGGACCAGGAGCAGTGCAGCAGGCCGAGTAACCGGAGCCTTAGTTTTTTCCATCTATAATCTGATGAGCGCATGAGCTTTGTATTTTCATTTGTGTCATTTTTAATACTGTGCTTAGATCCTTTGCAGCATTGTGCTCTTTATATTCCCTGTCCTCAGGGTATTATATGAAAGCTCTAAATGTTTAACATTTTCAAACCATACAACCACAGTAATCAGAGGCATTATTCTCTCTTACCAAAATTGCATTATTTTGCTCATTTATCTCTCTAATTTAGATTGAGAGCATCGTTTATTTATAATTTGTGTTATTAAATTGAGGATATTGGATGCTATTAATTAGTTACCTCATACAATTATGTGCCCAAGCCTTGTTTTTATATTGGGATAAATCTTACTTAGCATGGAAAAATAAAAACAAAAGACTATTCAGTTTGTTATTCTAATTTACTTTCAACTAACAATTAAACCTTTTGCCACAATGCCTGTTTTCACCTTCCTGACAAGGCTAATTTTTACAATTATGACCACTGTCAATTTATGAGGTCATAACTCTGGAACACTTCAATGAATCCACTGGTTCATGGGAAAATTGATTATTTTCTTGTGACATATTGCACTTCATGATAGTGGTAAAATTTCTTTGATGTTTTTCATTTGAGAAAAAAATAGAAATTTGGCAAAAATTTTGAAAATTATATCAAATTGCACAAAATAGTTGCTAACTAACATCTCCAACATGTCTACTTTATACAGTTGTGGCCAAAAGTATTGACACCCCTGCAATTCTGTCAGATAATACTCAGTTTCTTCCTGAAAATGATTGCAAACACAAATTATTTGGTATTATTATCTTCATTTAATTTGCCTTAAATAAAAAAAACACAAAAAGAATTGTCCTAAAGCCAAATTGGATAAAATTCCACACCAAACATAAAAAAGAGGGTGGACAAAAGTATTGGCACTATTTGAAAAATCATGTGATGCTTCTCTAATTTGTGTAATTAACAGCACCTGTAACTTACCTGTGGCACCTAACAGGTGTTGGCAATAATGAAATCACACTTGCAGCCAGTTGACATGGATTAAAGTTGACTCAACCTCTGTCCTGTGTCCTTGTGTGTACCACATTGAGCATGGAGAAAAGAAAGAAGACCAAAGAACTGTCTGAGGACTTGAGAAACCAAATTGTGAGGAAGCATGAGCAATCTCAAGGCTACAATTCCATCTCCAGAGACCTGAATGTTCCTGTGTCTACCGTGCGCAGTGTCATCAAGAAGTTTAAAGCCCATGGCACTGTGGCTAATCTCCCTAGATGTGGATGGAAAAGAAAAATTGACAAGAGATTTCAACGCAAGATTGTGTGGATGTTGGATAAAGAACCTTGACTAACATCCAAACAAGTTCAAGCTGCCCTGCAGTCCGAGGGTACAACAGTGTCAACCCATACTATCCATCGGCATCTGAATGAAAAGGAACTGTGTGGTAGGAGACCCAGGAAGACCCCACTTCTTACCCCGAGACATAAAAAAGCCAGGCTGGAGTTTGCTAAAACTTACCTGAAAAAGCCTAAAATGTTTTGGAAGAATGTTCTCTGGTCAGATGAGACAAAATTAGAGCTTTTTGGGCAAAGCCATCAACATAGAGTTTACAGGAAAAAAAAGAGGCATTCAAAGAAAAGAACACGGTCCCTACAGTCAAACATGGTGGAGGTTCCCTGATGTTTTGGGGTTGCATTGCTGCCTCTGGCACTGGACTGCTTGACCGTGTGCATGGCATTATGAAGTCTGAAGACTACCAACAAATTTTGCAGCATAATGTAGGGCCCAGTGTGAGAAAGCTGGGTCTTCCAGCAGGACAATGACCCAAAACACACTTCAAAAAGCACTAGAAAATGGTTTGAGAGAAAGCATTGGAGACTTCTAAGGTGGCCAGCAATGAGTGCAGACCTGAATCCCATAGAACACCTGTGGAGAGATCTAAAAATGGCAGTTTGGAGAATGCACCCTTCAAATATCAGGGACCTGGAGCAGTTTGCCAAAGAAGAATGGTCTAAAATTCCAGCAGAGCATTGTAAGAAACTCATTGATGGTTACCTGAAGCAGTTGGTCGCAGTTATTTTGGCTAAAGGTTGTGCAACCAAGTATTAGGCTGAGGGTGCCAATACTTTTGTCTGGCCCATTTTTGGAGTTTTCTGTGAAATGATCAATGTTTTGCTTTTTGCTTCATTCTCTTTTGTGTTTTTTCATTTAAGACAAATTAAATGAAGATAATAATACCAAAGAATTTGTGTTTGCAATCATTTTCAGGAAGAAACTGAGTATTATCTGACAGAATTGCAGGGGTGTCAATACTTTTGGCCACAACTGTATCAGCACAATTTTTAAAACATTTTTTTTTGTTAGAAAGTTGTAAGAGTTAAAATTTGACCAGCGATTTCTCATTTTTACATCCAAGATTGCAAAACCCTTTTTTTAGGGACCATCTCACATTTGAAGTGACTTTGAGGAGCCTATATGACAGAAAATGCTCAAAAGTTACACCATTCTAAAAATTGCACCCCTCAAGGTACTCAAAACCACATACAAGAAGTTTATAAACCCTTCAGGTGCTTCACTGGAATTTTTGGAATGTGGAAAGGAAAAGTAAAGATTTACTTTTCTCTCACAAAAATTTTCATTCAGACCTAATTTTTTTTACTTTCGTAAGGGTAACATGAAAATGGACCATACAGTTTTTTGTAAAATTTCTTCTGAGCATGCCGATTCCCCATAAGTGGGGGAAATCTACTGTTTGGGCACACGACAGGTCTCGGAAGGGAAGGAGCGCATTTCACTTTTTGAATGTAAAATTTACTGACATAATTGGCGGACACCCTGTCATGTTTGGAGAGTCACTGATGCACCTAGAAAGTGGAAACCCCAAAAATGACACAATTTTGGAAACAAAACCACTTAGTAAACTTATCTAGATGAGAACTGAGCACCTTGATCCCACAAGTGCTTCACAGAAGTGCATAACGTTAAGCAGTGAAAATAAAAATATCACATTTTTCCCAGATAAATCTTTTTTAGCTCCAAATTTTGCATTTTCATAAAGGTAACAGGAGAAACTTCTCCATTCAATTTGTTGTGCAATTCCTTCTGAGTGTGCAGATACCCAAAATGTGGAGGAAAACAAATGTTTTGGTGCCAGGCTTGGCTTGGAAGTGAAGGAGCACCATTTGACATTTAAAATGAATGTAAAATTTGCCTGAATAATTAGCAGATTCCATTTTGCATTTAGAGAGCACTTAGTGTGCCTAAACAGTGGAAACTCCCAACAAGTGACAAGATTTTGGAAATTAAACCCCTTACGGAACTTATCTAGATGTGTATTGAGCACCTTGAACCCACAGGTGCTTCACAGAAGTTTATAATGTTAAGCCATGAAAATAAAAAAATATAATTTTTCTCGCAAAAGTCTTTTTCAGCTTCAAATTTTGTATTTTCACAAGGGTAACAGGAGAAAATGGATGCAAAAAATTGTTTTGCAAGTTCTCCTGAGTTCACCAATATCCCATTTGTCATCAAAAACTAATTTTAATGCACAGTGCAAATCTCAGAAGGGAAGAAATGCCATATTACAGTGCAGATTTTGCTGCACTTGTTTGAGGGTGCCATGTTACATTTACAGAGCCCCTGAGGTGCCAACATAGCAGAACCCCCCATAAGTGACCCCATTTTACAAGCTAAACCTCTCAATTAATCCATCTAGGGATGCAGTCATTGTATTGACACCACAGGTATGTCAAAGACTTTTATACCATTGAGCATTGAAGATAAAATTATTAACATTTTTACCACCAAGGTTGTGTGTTAGTCCCAAGTTTTACATTTTCACACTGGGAAATGGGGAAAAATTGGCACCAAAATCTGTCCCACATTTTCTACTGAACATAGCAATACCCTATATCTCGCTGTGCAGTACTACTTAGCCATATTGAGAGATTCGGGAGGGATGGAGAGCTATTTGCCTCCTGGAATGCAGATTTTCCTTGAGTAGTTTGCAGATTCCATATAAAGAGACCCTACATGCTAGAAAAGCAGAATCCCCCCTCAAGTGACCCCATTTTGGAAATTATAATCTTTGGGAATTTATCTACAGATGTAGTGATGATTTTGACTCCATGGGTGTTTTCCAGAAGCAAGCAGCAGTGAATGTTGTTGAGTAAAAATTGCAAAATGCCATTGTAGTGACCAGTACAGTATGCGCAGCTCATGCTGGAGAAGCACACTTGTAAATTAGGCAGGCTCTAATCACTACAGTAATGCCAAACAAGTGGGTGCTAAACGTGGTTTAAGCACACTGGGGCTCGGGAAGGGAAGGGGAGCATTTGGATTTGGGAGCAAATAATTTTCTGAATTTATTTTTGGGCAAGGAGCCATTTTGCTTTTCCAGAGCCTTTCCAGTTACATGGAAGCCTTATATTTCCATTAACCAAAGACGGACCAGAGTGAGCGCTTGCATTTTTTGTGGATGGAGTTGAAGCTTTTATTGAGAACATTTTACATAACATTTAAGTCAACTTTTATTTGGCGCTCTACGCTGAGCACTTACATCGGGGGTTCCATCTAAATCTCTAAGTGATGTGACAGATGAAACCACCAATGGATCCATTCACTATAATGAGGTAGCAAAGTTACTCTGGATGCCATCTGGCCTCTGTTCAGTGGTGTATTTTATGCACTCCTAAAATGTCAGACACCGCTGGATCACCGGTCCTATAGTGTCTACAGTGCCTCCATCTGCCTCATTACAGGGAATCTTCTGCTGGTGGTTCTGTCTGAATCATGTATTTCAGAGATTTATATGGAAACATCGATGTAAGCGCTCAGCGCAGAGCGCAGGATAAATGTGCACCGAGCGTTACTGCAATCTTTGGTAGGCGGAATGAAAAACATCAACAGCATGTGAAGAATTGATTTTATTTATTTCTTATGCCGTTCCTCATTTTCGGGCACATGACATTTTTGAGATCGCTTTCAATTCTGATATTTAAGACAGAATGAACAAAAACCAACACTTCAGCTATTGCTTTTTTTAATACTGTCCCTCTTGTGGTAAAATTGGTAAGGCAGCTTTATTCTTCACGTCAGTATGATTTCAGCGATACCCAATTTATATATTTTTATGCTTTGGCCCTAATACACAATAAAAAATATTTTATAGAAAAAAGTAATTATTTTTGCATCGTTTTTTTCTGAGAGCTATAACTTTTCTATTTTTCTGCTGATGGAGCTGTATGATGGCTTGTTTTCTGCTGAACAAGCTGATGTTTTCAAAGGTACCATTTGTTTTCACATTCGTCTTTTAATTTGCATTTTAATGCTCTTTTTGGTCAGCAAAATGATGATAAAGCATTGTTTTTTGCCTCATTTTTATTTATTTTTCACAGTGTTCACTGAAGAGGTTAACTAGTGGGATAGTTTTATTGAGCGGTTCATTACTGACGTGGCAATATTAAATATTTGTACTTTTATTGCTTATTTTTTATTTACATAAATAAATATATTTATTGTAAAAGTATTTGTTCTTTTTTTAATTTGGGAATTTTTTAAATTTTTTTTACACTTTTAATTTTTTTTTTCCTTTTTTTTATATTGTCCCAGTGTGGGATATTACTGTTTATCATCAGATCACTGATCGGATGCTCTGCAATGCATCTGCAATGCAGGGCATCAGAACAGTGTCTGACAGGCAGGGAAAGAGGCGTCTCAAGTCCTGCTCTGAGCAGGCACTGTAACGCCACCTTCACTGAAGGACCTTACGACCACCTTCGCTTGGAGTTCTCCATGGAGACCATCAGGACAATGCAATCACATCACCATTTTCCTGATGGAAGCGCGCAAGGAACTCATTCCCTACAAATTCTCTGTGTCGCTGTCACTACTAACAGCGGCATCGAAGGGGATAAATGCCCATGATCAGTGCTAGCACCAATGATGGGTGTTGTTGTGGGGTGTCAACTCTCACACGGAGCTGACATCCACACCCAATTGCTGCGGCACTCAGCGTAAGGCCGCATAACCGGTGCACTGTACCTATACTGCTGTTTGCGAGAACGCAGCTCCCGCAGAGCCATATGTGTGCAGTGCATATCAGGAAGGGGTTAGAGAAGGAGATGGTAGTTTTGAGTACCTGGATCCTCCTGAGCAGTTTAGCGAAAACATCAGATTTTATGATTTTGGCCTTTCCTAGTTCATATCAGTATATGAGATAAAAAAATATTTCACTAATCTGTCATAACATGTAAGATGGCTTTCAGTCATGGCCAAAAGTTTTAACATGCTTGAAATTGTTCCATAAAATGAAATATATCTACCAGAAAATTTTTGCAATTATACATGTTTTATTATACACATGTTTATTTCTTTTGTGCGTATTGGAACAATACAAAAAAAAGGGGAAAAAGGAAAATTTGACATAATTTCACACAAAACCCCAAAAATGGTCCAGGCAAAATTGATGGCACTCTCAACTTAATATTTGTTTGGAATAAATAACAGCAGTTAATCACTTGATTGTAGCATGGTGGCTAATTGGCTAGCACTGCAGCTTTGCAGCGCTGGGTTCGAATCCCACCAAGGACAACATCTGCAAGGAGTTTGTATGCTCTCCCCGTGTTTGTGTGGGTTTCCTTCGGGTACTCCAGTTTCCTCCCACATTCCAAAGACATACTGATAGGGAATTTAGATTGTGAGCCCCATCGGGGACAGTGATGATAATGTTTGCAAAACTGTAAAGCGCTGCAGAATATGTTAGCGCTATATAAAAATAAAGATTATTAATAATTACTTCCTGCAACCATATATAAACATCTTAAACCTCTCAACTGGAATTTTTGACCACTCTTCTTTTGCAAACTGCTCCAGGTCACTTATATTTGAAGGATGCCTTCTCCCAACAGTAATTTTAAGATCTATCCACAGGTGTTCAATGTGATTTAGATCTGGATTCATTGCTAGTAAGTTCAGAACTCTGCAGTGCTTTGCTTCAATCAGTTTCTCGGTTCTTCTTGATGTTTGAAGTCATTGTCCTGCTGGAAGACCCATGATCTGAGACACAAACCCAGCTTTCTGACACTGGGGCACTACGTTGCGGTTCAAATTCCTTTGGTAATCTTCAGATTTCATGATACTTGCACACAGTCAAGGCACTGAGTGACACAAGCAGCAAAACAATCCAAAAACATATTTGAACCTCCACCATATTTGGCTGTAGGTACTGTGTTCTTTTCTTTGTAGGCCTCATTCCATTTTAGGTAAAAATTAAAGTTATATAATTTACCAAAAATCCCCACAGTACACTTTCCCAGAAGGACTTTAGCTTGCTCATGTACATTTTGGCAAACTGCAGTATAGATTTTTATGCTTGTGTGTCATCAGTTGGGTCCTCCTGAGTCTTCTATTACAGCATTTAATTTAATACAAATGTCAACAGATAGTTCTCACTGACATTGATGCACCATGAGCCAGCTTAAATTCCTTGATATTTCCCTACACCTGTTACTTGCCACAGGTGAGTTTGAATGAAAATCACATGCTTGAAACAAAGTTGTTTACTCACAATTTTGAAAACATGCCAACAGTTTTGTCCCTAAATATGACATACAAAGCCTTCCACAACCTGTCTCCTCCATACATCTGTGACATGGTCTCCCAAAGTCTGATGGGGTCATAACTTCTTCTACGCAAACCAAGTGTGCTGTCAGCAAGATGTACCATCCCTGCCTACAAGAACTTATCCACTGGTCCGGTTAGGTGCACTTTCCTTGTAACAGCATTGTTGATGGCCCGGGTAATGTTGTGGGACACGTGCTTGCTTGTGTAATGTCATGATGGCAGACCCGGAGAAATAGTGGCATGTGGGGACCAAGTACCTTGTTACTGTCACCTCCATCAGGTTGAGGAAAGCATGCGTCTCCTACGAGCCTAAAATGCAACATTTAGAGAGCAAGCAGATAAGAAATTTGTGAATTTAGTACTTTAGCCTATGGGCCGTTGGCTGCATCTTTCCGCTTATGGTCCAATGACTGTGGTATGGACAACTGAAGGCTGCGCTGGGACAAGGACGTGGACGTGCTTGATGATGGTGCTATTTGGCTATGGTCAACGGCAGGTGTAGGGCAGGAGGCATCTTCACATGCACCATGGACAGGGGATTGGCTTGCATGCACAACATTGGAAGAAGCAGTGGAAACACCCGCTGACACTGTTCATAGAGCTTGGTGTTCAATCACCAAAGTCGGGTGCTTTGCTGCCATGTTCCTTATCATGCTGATGGTGGTAAGGCTGGTAGTTTTTCTACCCCTACTGATGCGGCCATGGCCGGTGTTGCAAATGTCCTTTTTGGGGCTATCGGCAGATTCTTTAAAAAACAAGTCTGGTAGGGGGACATTCATTGTCTCCCTCTCCCACACGACCTCCTCACCTAGACACCTGTCTTTCGGTGTTCCCCAAGGCTCTGTTCTAGGATACCTACTCTTCTCCATCTATACCTTTGGCCCGGGACAGCTGATGTAATGGCACAGTTTGCAATATCATCACTATGCCGATGACATGAAGATCTACCTATCTGTACCTGACATCACCTCTCTGACCAAAATCATGTCTTCCCGCTATATCATCCTTCTTTTCTGCTTGCTTTCAAAAAGTGGACATGCACAAATCAGAATACACCATCTTTCAAGCATCTCACGCTAAGTACAACTGAGTGCTGTGTATGCCTTATTCGGTACCACTTTAGTAAGAGGTAAACTTTGCCCTAGAGAAAATGATTTTCCAGACATTCACTGCTTTTTTGCACATTTTTTGCAGCTGTGATCTTCATCTTATTGGTGTGGATGTGGTAAATTTGTAAGTCGTCATCAATACCATCATCATCCATATGTTGTAAAGAGGAAATCAGGTGTTTCCAAGGGTAGTGGTTATGTACGTTTTCTGCCATTCCTTTAACAGTGTTCATTACACTAGGACAATTCATTTTAGACTAGAACAATAGGATATTATTGGTAATATGTATGGGTGAAGATGAAGAAACTTATTGCATGGATGTGTTTATAGTTACGGACGGTGCACTCCTCTTTAAACTTAGGTTTTCATGAGCATCCATTAGTTTGTTTGGTTTTCCTCCAACATTGATCTGCTTTCTCTAATTCAGCATCTCAAAAACATGTTGCACTTGGCCCTTTATACAGACACGTGCATCTTTGGCAACATATTTTGGACAGGCATTTCTTAGGCCGAGTCTCACACACGCATCTGTTACACCGATCTTCAAAAGGGCATGAAACCGATTCTGATAATTGATGGTGGCTAAATGGTGAATCATTGTTGGCTCTATCCTGGATATCATACCTCCCATAGCCACTGCTGTTATTAATCATGTACTTTCCCATTCCTGTCATCACCATGCCCCTTTTCCAGATCACTGCATCCAACGATTCGTACGCCATATTGTTTCTAAAAACATGCACCTTCCCAGCAGCAACAGTGAAGGAATCCACGTTACAGTTTTGCAAGGTGTTTATAATGCCCTTAAAAAAGTGTACATACTTTGTTGATATCTATCCCCAGGGGAAAATGTTTGTCAGGCCATACACTTAGTGTATGGGCATTCCAAGTCTAGGAGACCCACTCCTTTAAATTGGGCATAGTTTTAAATCAGGCCTTCTTTCATGTCTCATCATGCACCGCCACTAGATCACCAGTAATAACGTGTTCCTTGCTGCTACAGCCAGTGTTGAAATCCTAACAAGGGTGAGGTTTTTTGCTAGGCGTTAAATATTTGTTATGGAAAAGGTTGAGGTGTACCCCACAGGGGAAAATGTTTGACAGCCAACACGCTTAGTGTATGGGCTTTCCAAGTCTAGGAGACCCGCTCCTTTAAATTGGGCATAGTTTTTAATCAGGCCTTCCTCCTAGCCTCATCAGCCGCTGCCACTAGATAACCAGCGTTAACGTGTGCCATGTTGCTACTGCCAGTGTCGAATTCCGAACAAGGGTGGGTGTTTTTGCTGGGCATAAAAGAATTGTAATGGAACAGGTTGTGGTGTACCCCACAGTGGAAAATGTTTGACAGCCAGCACACATAGTGTATGGGCATTCCAAGTCTAGGAGGCCCGCTCCTTTAAAATGGGCGTATAGTTTTTAATCAGGCCTTCCTCCATGCCTCACCATCCGCTGCCACTAGATCGACAGCGATAACATGTGCCATGCTGCTACAGCCAGTGTCGAATTCCAAACAAGGGTGGGTGTTTTTGCTGGGTGTAAATGAATTGTTATGGAAAAGGTTGAGGTGTACCACACATGGGAAAATGTTTGACAACCAACACACTTAGTGTACGGGTATTCCAAGTCTAGGAGACCCACTCCTTTAAATTGGGCATAGTTTTTAATCAAGCCTTCCTCCAAGTCTAATCATCCACTGCCACTAGATCAAAAGGATTTACGTGTTCCGTGCAGCTACAGCCATTGTGGAATTATTACCAAGGGTCGGTGGTTATGCTGTGCATTAAATACTTCTGAAAAAGGTTGAGGTGTACCCCACAGGGAAAATGTTTGACAGCCAATACACTAAGTGTATGGGCATTACAAGTCTATGAGACACGCTCCTAGAAATTGGGCCTATTTTTTAATAAGGCCTTCCACAAAGTCTCATCATCCATTGCTACAAGATCAAAAGGGTGCCAGTGTCAAATTATTTACAAGGGTGGGTGGTTATGCTGTGCGTAAAATACTTGTATTGAAAACGGTTGAGGTGTACCCCACAGTGGAAAATATTTGACAGCCCATACACTAAGTGTATGGGCATTCCAAGTCTAGGAGAACCGTTCCTTTAAATTGGCCATAGTTTTTAATCAGGCTTTCCTCCATGTCTCATCATCCCCTGCACCAGCGTTAACATGTTCCATGCTGCTACAACCAATGTTGAAATCCAAACAAGGGTGGGGGATTTTGCTGGGCATTAATTACTTGTTATGGAAAAGGCTGAGATGTACCCCACAGAGGAAATGTTTGCCAGCTCAATGTACTTAGTGTATGGGCATTACAAGTCTTGGAGACCCACTCCTTTACATTGGGCATAGTTTTTAATCAGGCCATCCTCCAAGTCTCATCATCCACCGCCACTAGATCAAAAGAGTTTACGTTTTCCGTGCAGCTACAGCCAGTTTCAAATTATTAACAAGGGTGGGTGGTTATGCTGTGCGTAAAATACTTGTTCTAAAAATAGTTGAGGTGCACCCACAGGGGAAATGTTTGCCAGCCCATACACTAAGTGTATGGGCATTCCAAGTCTAGGACACCCACTCCTTTAAATTCGGCCTATTTTTTAATCAGGCCTTCCTCCAAGTCTCATCCTCCACCCCCACTAGATCAAAAGGGTTTATGTGTTCTGTGCAGCTACAGACAGTGTCAAATTCTGAACAAGGGTGGGTGGTTTTTCTGGGTGTAAAATACTTGTTATGGAAAAGGTGGAGGTGTATCCCACAGGGGAAAATGTTTGTCAGCCCAATACATTTAGTGTATGGGCATTACAAGTCTAGGAGACCCGCTCCATTAAATTGGGCATAGTTTTTGATCAGGCCTTCCTCCACGTCTCATCATCCGCCGCCACTAGATCACCAGCGTTAACGTGCTCTGTGCAGCTACAGACAGTGTCAAATTCTGAACAAGGGTGGGGGTTTTTGCTGTGCGTTAAATATTTGGGGAAAATGTTTGTCTTCCCAATACACTTAGTGTATGGCCATTACAAGTCTAGGAGACCCGCTCCTTTTTAATAGGACATTTTTTGTTAAGAGGCCCTCCTATATGTTTCCTCCAAGGGGGATTGGGGTTATTGGGGTGCATATGACTTGGTAGCAGGGCAGGCCCTGCAGTCAATGCATAAGAAAACAGAATGGGATAACAAAATAAATACTGTGAAGTGGTTTTTCCTGTGCCAATCCAGTACTTGGGTTCAAAGGCATATTGGGGTGGAAATGACTTGGCAGCAGGACAATACGTATAGACAAAGAAACCATGCGCACTAATGCTGAAGGTGCCAATGTAGGTTCCCACACCATGTGAGAATCTGGTACTCAACTTAATGCTGGTGAATAGTAGCTTTATTTGTAGTGCTAAACAAATATTTTGGTCCCAAGGACCTTCATCAGTTACAGTACTAATAGTTCCAGAGCAAGTGTATAGCGGTACAGACAACTATATCGGCATAAATAAGATAAACAGTCTTAATGCCTTCAATGTTGAAGTGAGTAACAGGCTTAGTGAGTCTGTGTCCTCACATGGCATCCACAGTTTGTTTGGACACCATTTGTTTTTCCTTCGCTATCCACAAATCCCAGCACCCTCTAACCAAGTAATAATCTCTCCTTCCCTCTTGCCTCCCCACCTGACCTCCTCCGCTGACCTGCTCCTCATCCTCAGATCTCTCCTAATAAAACACAAAACAAGTCTCTCTGCTTCTCCTCACTGCTGGCAACATATCTCCCAATCCTGGACTCCCACAGCTCATACATTCCATTATTAACCCCTTCTATCGCTCCCAACCCAATATCAACACCCAAAATCTTTCCAAGCGCCAATCCTTGCCCCTCACGCTCACCACCCTGCTCCCTCTCTCTGGATCACTCTGGAATGCCCGCTCCATGTGCAATAAACTCCATGTGATTCACAACCTCTTTACCTCTCGCAATTTTCATTCCTTGGCCTCACTGAAACATGGCTGACACCCTCCGACACCACCTCCCCTGCTGCGCTATGCTACGTCGGCCTCCACTTCACCAACACTCCTCGCCCTGGCAACAGACATGGTGGAGGAGTGGGCCTTCTCCTTTCTTTCAACTGCACCTTCAAGGAAGGTAAGCTTTATAGCTTCTCTAATCAGCCAAATTGTTTTCAGCTGTGCTAACATACTTGCACAAGGGTTTTCAAGGGTATTCTAAACATCCATTAGCTTTCCTGCACAGTTAGCAAACACAAAGTACCATAAGAACACTGGAATGATGATTGTTGGAAATGGGTCTCTAAACACCTATGAATATATTGCATTACATACCAGATGTTTGCAGCTAGAATAGTCATTTACCACATTAACAATGGATAGAGTATATTTCTGAATCATTTAATGTTAGCTTCTTTGGAGAAAAACTGTGCTTTTCTTTCAAAAATAAGGACATTTCAAAGAGACACTAAACTTTTACATGGTAGTGTATATGATATATTCATGTATTCTTACAACATGGACCCATATTTTCTATATGCATAAAGTAAAGATGAGCAGATCTGAAAAATTAAAATTTATGTGCTCATGCAGATTTTCCCAGTAAATTCAATTTGCAAAAAAGTCTTCCGCCTTCTAATGCAAGGTCTCTTGTTATTTCATGGAAAGGATACAGGAGCTGGGTAGCCAAAAAGCTCTACAGGATATTATCCAGATTTACATTTTTTATAATAATAAGTTATGCTCACCTGATGGAGTTGTGATCACACAACATTAAAAAAAAGTATGAGTATCCAACTGCTGCACATCTGCGGGTCATCAGACTAGTACAATGGATATAGGAGAAGAAAGTAAACTTTCCGCACAGCCAATAAATGGAAAAGAAGATCCAAAGTCGGAATGCTAATGCATTTTTTAATTGATGCATTTTGAAATATTTACACTTCTTCCTCAAGATACACTCACATGTGGTTATTTCCTGAGGAAGAAATGTGTGTACTTAAAAACCGCATTAATAATAAAACCACATTACTACAGTTTCTGGCTTTGAATCCTCTTTTACACTTTTCAGCAGCAGGGAAAGTCCACTTTCTTCTCCGATATCTAATATTTCATGTTGACATTCTCTATTTGCATAGGGCAACAGATCACTTAAATGAAATCTGACAGCAGGTTTAAGTTTCCCAAACTGATCTAATTTGTGTTAGGTTGCTGTAATGCAAATTAATTCTGTACTTTTGTTTTTTCAATCCTTTTCTCCATTACCAAGTAACTGCCTTTCAAATGTTTATGTAAATGAGCTGAAAGTGCAGTGGGCTTGACCCTTGGCTTACAGCTCTCAGTCCTCTCCTCATTTTTCTCCTTCCCACTGCCATCCTCACTGGCAAACAGGTCAAATTGGTTTGAGTAATAAATCACAACTTATCTACAGCCAATCTCACAAAAATAAAGGGTATTTTCTAACAATAGCATAAAATTACAGAAAGCAGAAGCATGAACCAAATAAAACAATAATATTTTTTATGAATGAAAGACATGCATAATTTAAAGTACAGGAAAGATGTATATCTTTGTACCGTAATTTAAAGTATGAACTATAAAATGATATCCCATAAAACAATAATATGATAAGCCACAGAAATAAACCATTATTGCACAAATAAAACCAATTGGTCAAATATGAGAAGAAGCACAAGCAGATAATTAAATCCAAAGTTGTATGCACCTAAAAAATTGATGAAGTGAATGGGCATAAAAGGAATAAAACGTACAATATTTTCTCTAAAGGTACGCCCATACTGGTGTATAACATGACCAAATGCTACCTGATGTCTTATCACATAGCACTCAACTGAACTTTATTCTATAGGGCAGTGCAGATCAGTGAATTAGCTTGAGAAAACAGTCACACCATGCTGCTAGTGCCTGAACTGATCTGATCACACTCATCCATTCAAGTTAATTGGTATGTGTAAAACATTAGACTTCACTCCCATGTCATTTGCGTACAGTCCAATGTATGCGTACTTAGACAATGGATAAGATGGAGAAATTAAGTTCTCCATCTTATTCATACCTCTGATATGATTCTCTAATGTGAGAAAATCAGATCACACTCGGATGACACTAGGCTCAAACTCTGACAAAGTGTCATTACTTTATTTATGAGAAAATCTGTGCAAGGGTGATAGTACCCATATCTGGATTTCTACCTATAAATACTTTAGAAACCAAGAACCTGAGGATGAATGGTGTGGTGAGATGATGTTATAGAGACTTTTGTTTCCTCACAAGGTAAGTATAATATTAGAGAAACTAGGTGGAACAGATTGTGCCTAAAGATGAATTTTATGTTAGCTTTCATCAGGTTGGATTATAATTGCAATGCTATATCATAGTTATAGTAATGGATTTATGGTGATATTGTAAGGGGAAGGAACTAGTTAGGCATGTCTCCTCCATGATGGGTCCAGAACCATCAGGACTGTCACCTTAGTCGCAGGGGAAAAGCTTAAAACGTGAGACCGCTCCCTGTACTCGAGCAAAGGGGGTATGGCCAAGCTGAGAGTAGGTTCGCGCTTCAGAATTTAAGCAGTCTGGGTGGGAATGTTGTGTGTGAGAGAGACCTATGAGATAAAATCAGCTGAGAGGCGACTGGGTAAAGAAGAGCAGAGCCTGGGACGGCAGAGCGCTTTGACATGAGACTGCCGACTGAGTACCGCTGAGATACCGCTCTACCTGCTGACATCTCTGCCCTCACTGAAACCGCTGACACAGCTGACAACTCTGCCACAGCCGCCCGAGCCAACAGCACTGACCGTGAGAGGCAAGGTCTGTCAACTGGACTTAGGCATGTGTCAAATTGACACAGTGAACCGGTCTGCCTGTGGTAAACTGTGTTTGGGCAGTGCTGCAAGTCTCCATAGTGTTGGGACACTCATAGCTGAGGAAAAAGAGGTTTCCCTCTTTATTGCTTCATCTTCTGGACCCAAGACCTGCATCAGGATCCCGAGGAGTCACCACCATTATCAGGACCACGAGAGGACACTGCCATCGTCAGGATATACTATAGCAGCTTCCTCAGAACTGTGTCAGACCTCCACTGCGACACATCCTAAGCTGCTCCAAACACAGTCAGGAGTTTAACCGTGACTGACATCTGAGGGATAAGTAGTATTTAATTGTACTGTCTGCCTTAAGGGCCTGTCACACTAAGCGATATCGCTAGCAATATCGCTATAACGTCACTGTTTTTGTGACGTTATAGCGATATTGCTAGCGATATCACTGTCTGATACTTACCTCCGACCGTCTCCCCCGCTGATTTTCGCTGATCGCGTGAGGACATCCTGGGCCATTTCTCGTCGTCAGCTTCCTGCTGGGCTTCCTGTGGCGCCGACAAGCGATGCGTGGACGCGGGCGGGAGGAAGTCAGGATAGCCTCAAATGACAGGTAAGTAACGACCCCCGACCGCTGCTATGTCGCTGGTGAGATCTGCCTGTGTGGCAGCTCACTAGCGACCACTTAGCGATGCACCAGCGATCCTGACCGCGTCATATCGCTGGTCGGGATCGCTGGTGCATCGCTAAGTGTGACAGTACCTTTACTTATACTTGTGCCTTAAGTTATCCCCAATAGTTATTCGCTGTATCTTATAATAATAAATGCCCTAACCAGCTTCCGGTTGTAACAACTTCCGTCCAGTTGTAACCGGTGACGTCACCACACACACGCACATGTTAACCCTCAACACACACACCGCCTCAACACACACTCCTCTCACCTTTCACCTCCACTCATGTCCACTCACTCTTTCACTCCACATACATTCCTTTCTCTCACTCCGTTTCTCATACTCACACCGTCATCGTCGCTGCCCCGACATCTTCCTCCGCCGCCGCGATCCAGGATCCAGACGTTCTCCAGGCCGCCGACATATTCATGCGGGACGCCATCTTGGATATCGTGAAGTCCCGCGATATTAAAGATGGCGTCGCCGCAACAACATGTCGCTGGCGTGGACGACATCGGGATCCAAAAAGATGGCGTCGGCGAAATCTCGCAAGATTACGCCGACGCCATTTTGGATCCCGATGTCGCCCATGCCAGCGACATGTTGTTGCGGCGACGCCATCTTTAATATCGCGGGACTTCACGATATCCAAGATGGCGTCCCGCAAGAACATGTCGCTGGCGTGGGCGACATCGGGATCCAAAATGGCGTCGGCGTAATCTCGCGAGATTTCGCCGACGCCATCTTTTTGGATCCCGATGTCGTCCACGCCAGCGACATGTTGTTGCGGCGACGCCATCTTGAATATCACGGGATTTCACGAAATCCAAGATGGCGTCCCGCAAGAACATGTCGGCGGCCTGGAGAACGTCTGGATCCTGGATCGCGGCGGCGGAGGAAGATGTCGGGGCAGCGACGATGACGGTGTGAGTATGAGAAACGGAGTGAGAGAAAGGAACGTATGTGGAGTGAAAGAGTGAGTGGACATGAGTGGAGGTGAAAGGTGAGAGGAATGTGTGTTGAGGCGGTGTGGTGTGTTGAGGGTTAACATGGCAAGAGGTGTTAACGACGTCGGGGAAATCTCGCGAGATTTCGCCGACGCCATCTTGCATTCGTGAAATTGCGTCATTTACCTCACGCCGACTTGCTGTGCGGACGCTTGGCATTGCCTGTACCACCATAACTACTGCTGCCTTGGTCCTATGCCTGTTTACTGCCGGTGTCTAATTACTGGACCAATTTGCCTCTACCGCCATAACTATTGCTACCTTGCTACTCTGCCAGTGTCTAATTACAGGGCTAATTTGCCTCTACCGCCATAACTACTGCTGCCTTTGTCCTCTGCCGGTGTCTAATTACAGGGCCAATTTGCCTCTATCGCCATAACTACTGCTGCCTTGCTCCTCTGCCGGTGTCTAATTACAGGGCCAATTTGCCTCTACCGCCATAACTACTGCTGCCTTGCTCCTCTGCCGGTGTCTAACTACAGGGCCAATTTGCCACTACCGCCATAACTACTGCTGCCTTGCTCCTCTGCCGGTGTCTAATTACAGGGCCAATTTGCCTATACCGCCATAACTACTGCTGGCTTGCTCCTCTGCCGGTGTCTAACTACAGGGCCAATTTGCCACTACCGCCATAACTACTGCTGCCTTGCTCCTCTGCCGGTGTCTAATTACAGGGCCAATTTGCCTATACCGCCATAACTACTGCTGCCTTGCTCCTCTGCCGGTGTCTAATTACAGGGCCAATTTGCCTCTACCGCCATAACTACTGCTGCCTTGCTCCTCTGCCGGTGTCTAATTACAGGGCCAATTTGCCTATACCGCCATAACTACTGCTGCCTTGCTCCTCTGCCGGTGTCTAATTACAGGGCCAATTTGCCAATACCGCCATAACTACTGCTGCCTTGCTCCTCTGCCGGTGTCTAACTACAGGGCCAATTTGCCACTACCGCCATAACTACTGCTGCCTTGCTCCTCTGCCGGTGTCTAATTACAGGGCCAATTTGCCTATACCGCCATAACTACTGCTGCCTTGCTCCTCTGCCGGTGTCTAATTACAGGGCCAATTTGCCTCTACCGCCATAACTACTGCTGCCTTGCTCCTCTGCCGGTGTCTAATTACAGGGCCAATTTGCCTCTACCGCCATAACTACTGCTGCCTTGCTCCTCTGCCGGTGTCTAATTACAGGGCCAATTTGCCTCTACCGCCATAACTACTGCTGCCTTGCTCCTCTGCCGGTGTCTAATTACAGGGCTAATTTGCCTCTACCGCCATAACTACTGCTGCCTTGCTCCTCTGCCGGTGTCTAATTACAGGGCTAATTTGCCTCTACCGCCATAACTACTGCTGCCTTGCTCCTCTGCCGGTGTCTAATTACAGGGCCAATTTGCCTCTACCGCCATAACTACTGCTGCCTTGCTCCTCTGCCGGTGTCTAATTACAGGGCCAATTTGCCAATACCGCCATAACTACTGCTGCCTTGCTCCTCTGCCGGTGTCTAATTACAGGGCCAATTTGCCTCTACCGCCATAACTACTGCTGCATTGCTCCTCTGCCGGTGTCTAATTACAGGGCCAATTTGCCTCTACCGCCATAACTACTGCTGCCTTGCTCCTCTGCCGGTGTCTAATTACAGGGCCAATTTGCCTCTACCGCCATAACTACTGCTGCCTTGCTCCTCTGCCGGTGTCTAATTACAGGGCCAATTTGCCTCTACCGCCATAACTACTGCTGCCTTGCTCCTCTGCCGGTGTCTAACTACAGGGCCAATTTGCCACTACCACTTCATAACTACTGCTGGGCAATTGCAGGGTCAATTAGTATCTGTTTACTCTACAATACTCCAGGACGCCTTCTTCACTGCCAGATAACTGCCAAATAGACTCCTTTACCTGTGCCAACATGAGTCATAACAAAAAGTATGCCAATGCCAGTGAAAGGAAAGCAGCTTTAGCACTACGACAAAAACAACGCCGTGCTAATGAGACTCCTGAGGAAAAACACCATCGCCTTGAGAAGATTAAGGCTTATAAACGCCGTCGCCTCACACACGAATCCCCTAACTCTAAATCCATAAGATTGGCTGAAGAAGCCTCTGCACGCCGTCACCGCCGACAACAGACGGCCTCTTCCTCATCATTATTATTAGACTCACAACAGGATGCTTCCACATCAGCATGTGGAACAATTTACTGCTACACTTCATCCCATATGCCGTTCACTGACATAACTAATCAGCAATCTGTTTCTGCCCTACCAATACCACCATTCAATACCGATGCACAGTATGCCAATGCCAGTGAAAGGAAAGCATCTTTAGCACTACGACAAAAACAACGCCGTGCTAATGAGACTCCTGAGGAAAAACAGCATCGACTTGACAAGATTAAGGCTTATAAACGCCGTCGTCTCACACATGAATCCCCTAACTCTAAATCTATTACATTGGCTGAAGAAGCCTCTACACGCCATCACCGCCAACAACAGACGGCTTCTTCCTCATCATTATTAGTAGACTCACAACTCACAACTCACAACTCACATCAGCATGTGCAACAAGTTACTACCACACTTCATCCCATATGCCGTTCACTGACATAACTAATCAGCAATCTGTTTCTGCCCTATCAATACCACCATTAGTCAATACCAACGCACAGTTTCTTCACATACAAGCTGCAGTTAGCCCGCAGAAAGTGCAACCAAGACAAATATACGTTGGTCTCAAAACTAGGCGCACCCCATCGGTTGGACATGCACTTCTACTACAACCTCACATTTTCACTAATGATGAAAATAGTATTACCGAACACAGCTGTGGTGACATGACCCATGTATGTGAGCATTGCGAAGCTTTGCATTTTGTAGCAGAGATACCTTCTGATAACAACTTTACGCTCTGCTGTCAGAAGGGTAAAGTCCATGTACCCATACTACAATATCCTGATGTCTTTACACGTTTGCTGAAAGGGCAAAGTGAATTTAGCAAAAATTTCATGGATAATATTCGAAGTATTAACAGTTCCTTTGCTTTTGCCTCCATGGGTGCAAATATTTCACCACCTCCTGGATATGGCCCATACTGTTTCCGCATACATGGCCAGATCTATCATAGAACTGAAACACTACATCCCTCAGATGACCAGCAATGCGCATTTGCCCAACTTTACATTCTCGATACCACTACCGCAAACGAACAACGCTTACGATGTAAAGAAAATCAAAAATGTCATCCTACATTGATGAACATTATTGCCCTTCAAATCCAAACTATTAATCCTTTTGTGGAAGCTTATCAAATGTTACGTGATGTGGAAGAACAAGAAAAAATTAAATCTCTACAAAATGGAACTGTCATGCCAAACATCACTATGGCTATTAAACAAGATCGTACTCAAGACCCTCGACGCTACAATAATCCCACTGTCAGTGAAGTAGCAGTCGTGTTTCAAAATGACAATGGTGAGCCACTAATGTCCACTCGCAGGATTTCAGAATACTCAAGATGGCATGGCCGCAAGAACATGTCGCTGGCGTGGACAATGTCGGGATCCAGGATGGCGCCGGCGGAAGAAGATGTCGGGGATCGTGGAGCAGCGACGATGACGGTGTGAGTATGAGAGACGGAGTGAGAGAAAGGGTCGTATGTGGAGTGAAAGAGTGAATGGACGTGAGTGGAGATGGTGAAAGGTGAGAGGAGTGTGTGTTGAGGCGGTGTGGTGTGTTGAGGAGGTGTGTGTGTATTGAGGGTTAACATGGCAAGAGGTGTGTCACTATCCTCTCGATGCGATAGCATCGGGCCTTAATCTACTATAATAAATGCGCTAAGCAGCTTCCGGGTTGTAACAACTTCCGTCCAGTTGTAACTGGTGACGTCACAGCACACCTCTTGCCATGTTAACCCTCAACACACCACTCCTCAACACACACTCCTCTCACCTTTCACTATCTCCACTAATGTCCACTCGCAGGATTTCAGAATACTCAAGGTGGCATGGCCGCAAGAACATGTCGCCGGCGTGGACAACGTCGGGATCCAGGATGGCGCCGGCGGAAGAAGATGTCGGGGATCATGGAGCAGCGACGATGACAGTGTGAGTATGAGAGACGGAGTGAGAGAAAGGGTCGTATGTGGAGTGAAAGAGTGAGTGGATGTGAGTGGAGATGGTGAAAGGTGAGAGGAGTGTGTGTTGAGGAGGTGTGTGTGTATTGAGGGTTAACATGGCAAGAGGTGTGTCACTATCCTCTCGATGCGATAGCATCGGGCCTTAATCTAGTTAGAGAATAATATCCCTTCGTTTTCTCCCTGCGAGGAGTTTTCTATTGTAAAATAAACCCCTATCACCCTTGGTCTGTGTTCGGTCCATTACTGCATCCTGCGTGCCTGCAGTCTCCTCACAATATCAAATTTGTATGTGTTATAACGTTCAACAAATATATTCTCAGGACCCTGATCCAGCAGCAACACCAGTATTATTTAGCCACCAGTTCAGAGTCTTGAGAACCTCCAACTACCTGCAGGCAAACTGCTGATTAATAGTGTTGACAGGATGTTATGTGTTTTTTTGTCTCAAAAATGACAATTTGGTGGGCTTACTATTAAAAGGATGTACTGGGATTTTATTATGTAGGAGTAATATACTAACAACATGGTT
Organism: Dendrobates tinctorius; assembly: GCF_039654945.1. Classification (NCBI taxonomy): domain Eukaryota; kingdom Metazoa; phylum Chordata; class Amphibia; order Anura; family Dendrobatidae; genus Dendrobates; species Dendrobates tinctorius. Next base: position 37,336,855 of record NW_027361732.1, on the reverse strand, counting down.
ATTTACTTTAATGTTGTTACATATAAACCTATAGAAAATGTAAATATATTGTATTTACATGTGGAATTTTGATCATATTTCTTTACACTCTTCACTGATATTTGTAATGACTTTTAATAACATTGATTTTTTCTCAAAATGAAAAATGTATAAGAATTTTTTGCAAGTTTTTAATAATGAACCTGCATAAATACTTTTCATTATTGATTGTAGTTGGTATATGATGGTTAAGCTGTGAGATAAATAGGTTTTCCCAATTTTTGTGGTTAGATCAAGTCACATAATACACATTGACAGTCCTGCTGATTGTTTAGGTGATCAGATTGCTAAGATAGTATGTTGCTGGTCCTCTGAGGATTCCTGTCTGTGCTATACTAATGATGTGCTGGTTTCCAAGAGGTTAATCATTTCCGGAGTTTTTCAAGTAAGAGTAGTACCAGCAAAAAAAACCCACAAACTTATTATGTTTGCTTGTTGGTAATAATAGATGTTATTGAAATGTTCCAGTTTAAGTTTTTATCTTTTTTATGTAGGCAGTATATTAACGTTGTTTTTCAATATGTAAAATTAACAAAACTGTCTTCAGTGGGGGGCCTGAGACAGTAATTTTGTGTTTTTTCCTGTTTGAACATGCTGACAATTTAACAAGTCTTTTTCTTTATCTTGCAAAGTTTCTCACATCCATCTCATTATACTACAACTTATTTGAACATACTATAAAATGTGAAGAACAGTAAAAAAGATACATTTATCTGTGACTGCTGTGACTCCTACTCCAATCACTTGTACCCCCACCAATTCTAGAGCTTGACAGATGTCCCAGATGGCATGTTCCCTGTACTTTTACATTTAATGGCAACAGTTTTTAACTTTTTGTATTCGATTGTAATTAGTGCCACCCCTAACTGGAAAACATTAAGGTGGGTTATGCATTTATTAAATATGTTATAAACATATTTTCAAAGCAATTTACTTATTATTTTCAAGGCTTTTGCTTGTTGTCAATAGAATAGGAATATAGTTACACAGGTGCAGGAATGATTGCAGATCCATCTATCTATCTATCTATCTATCTATCTATCTATCTAGAAAAACTGTAACAGCACCATCGAAAATACCTCAATGGTGTGCATGCTTACCCAACCAGCAATCAATTGGGTCCTTAGAATAAATAGCATAAAAAAGGGAAACAGCACAAAAATACCAAAAAAGTGAAGTTCAATGCCCAATGGCATGGTGACGTTTTGGATATAAAATCATTTCTCAATCACCCCCCCTTTTTTTGCAGGTGCTGCCTTAATTTTTGATAGATAGATAGATAGATAGATAGAAAAATAGATAGACAGATAGAAAAAAATAATGCATTCAACAATGCTTCAGCAGTGCTGGTAATTGTAAAGTTTTTTTTTTTAAATTGAGAATTGAATCTCAAAATGTCTGAAATTGTGTGGAACTGCAGAGTTCAGGAAATTCAACGAATCTGCTAACTTCTAAACAACATGTATCACCCAGTGAATCACCAGTGCTGCTGCCCCAATAGTCCTCACCAGACCTGAATAATGTCACGAGCGGGCAGCATGGTGGCTCAATGGTTAGTACTGCAGCCTTGCTGCACTGGAGTCTTGAGTTCAAATCCCACCAAGGACACCATCTGCAAGGAGTTGGTATGTTCTCCCCGTGTTTGTGTGGGTTTCCTTCGGGTAATGCAGTTTCCTCCCACATTTCAAAGACATAATGATAATTCGCGCAATACTGTAAAGTGCTGTGGAATATGTTGTTGCTCTATAAAGATTATTATTATGCATCATTCATGTAACCACTGCTGTCAATCACTGGCCTCCACTATGATTAGCACATATGTAACACATGTGCAACACTTGACTGTTGAATCCCATGATTGGCTATACCATTGATGTGATGCTACTTGTGCAGGCTTGACAGGATTTTCAAAGAGGCCAAATTGTTGGTGCTCATATGGCAAGCGCTAGTGTAACAGAAAGTGCCCAAATGCTTGGCGTGTCAAGAGGTACTGTCTCCAAAGTAATGATTGCATTTGAAAGAGAAGGAAATACGTCCGCAGCAAAGCACAGGTCCAGCCGAAAGTCAAAGTTGACTGAGAGAGACTGTCGGACTCTAAAGCAAATTGTGAGAGAGGATCGCGAGACCACTGCTCTGAAAATCACTGCTGAGCACAATGATCACCTACAGAACCCAGTTTCCACGAAAACTGTTCTTCGGGAGCTGCACAAATTTGGATTCCACGGAAGAGCTGAAATTCGAAAACTGCTGCTCTCAATGACAAATGTTTCCAAGCGTTTAGAGTGGTGTAGAAACCTCCAGAATTGGTCCCTCGAGCAGTGGAAACGTGATATTCTCAGACGAATCATTGTTTACCCTATTTCCGACCTCCGGCCGAGTGTACGTTTGGAGAGAGCCGAAAGAAGCATTCCATCCAGACTGCCTTCTCCCAACCATAAAACATGGCGGAGGTTCTGTGATGATCTGGTGTGCTATTTCGTGGAGATCCGCCAGGTCAATGATATCCCTTCATGGAAGAATTAACAGCCGAGATTATTTAGGCATTTTGGGCAACCAAGTGCATCCTATGGTTCAAGCACTGTTCCCGGAGGGGAACGCCATCTTTCAGGATGATAATGCACCAATTCATACAGCTAGAATTGTTAAATCATGGCACGAGGAACATACTAATGAAGTTGAGCATCTCATCTGGCCCCCACAATCCCCAGACCTCTACATTATTGAGCATTTATGGTCGATTTTGGAGATTCAAGTTAGACGTCGATTTCCGCCGCCATCCTCGCTTAAAAAGCTGAAGGGTGTTTTAACTGAAGAATGGCCTAAAATTCCTTTGGAAACAATTCACACCTTGTATGAGTCCATACCTCAGAGAGTTGAGGCTGTAATCGCCCCAAAAGGTGGAGCTGCACCATATTAAACTAAGTTTTGTTGATGTTTCCAGGTGTTTCCATTATTTTGTCCAACCCCTGTAATTGCAAATGCACACAAAAGCAGAGCAGGCTGGTAAACATTAGCTGAAAATTCAATAGTCCCTGCTTTATACGGCAATAATAAAGCATAAATCTAAAGATTAGTAAAATAAAATATTACTTATTACCAGAGATGAGCGATCCATCCATGGTGGACAGAGTTCAAGTTGAATTTCTTGAAATATGTGGTTTCATGCAAATTTAAACACTTTGAGATTTGACTCTCAGGGTACCGTTACACTTAGCGATGCACCAGCGATCCTGACAACGATATGGATCGCTGATGCATCGCTAAGTGGTCGCTAGTGAGCTGCCACACAGGCAGATCTCAACAGCGACATAGCAGGGGTCGGGGGTCGCTACTTACCTGTCAGACGCGGCGATCCTGACGTCCTCCCGCCCGCGTCCACGCGTCGCTCGTCGGCGCCACAGGAAGCCCAGCAGGAAGCGCCCAACGAGAAATGGTCCAGGAAGTTCTCGCGCGATCATCAATAGACAGCGGGGGTGCCGGTAGGAGGTAAGTATCACATGTAGCGATATCGCTAGCAATATCGCTGCTACGTCACAAAACCAGTGACGTTACAGCGATATTGCTAGCAATATCGCTATGTGTAATGGGCCCTTCATATTGCAAAAAAAAATTGACTGGCACCATTTCATACACTACTGAACCAAGCAAAAACAGTCTGGTGTCATTTTGTGTTGATGCATGGGCTCAATTATTTATTAATAGATAAGAGATATTTTCAGACCATTACAGTCGGTACAGAGAGAATTCAGACCCTTTTAAATTTCTCACTCTTTGTTTCATTGCAGCCATTTGGTAAATTCAAAAAAGTTAATTTTTTTCTCATTAATGTACACTGTGCACCCCATCTTGACTGAAAAAACAACAGAAATGTAGAAATTTTTGAAAATGTATTAAAAAAGAATAATTGAAGAATCACATGTTCATAAGTGTTAGGCTCCAGGATTATCCCACTGCACAAGATAAATCCCAAGCCTTGTCTGGTGCAGCAGTCTCCCATTCAGGCTCAGCTGGTGGGATGAATGCTCAGCACAGACACTGGACCCAGCGCCTTGTCCAAGCTCATGCTGCAGGTGTAGTTACTGCTGGCTCCCAGCTAAGCCTATGGTGACTATTGGTATACACGTGCAGCATTGTGCTCTGGAAACTAAGTCCAGATTTCACCTTACTGAGCATGTCGATGATGTTGTGCCTTCTCATTGGTGCTCAGACCTCAGCAGCTCTGGTGAGGTGGCAGCATCTGATTGGTCTACAGTCAAGGTTCTGTCTGTCTGGACTTGAGCTAAAGATATGAAAGGCTCTCTATGGTGCATGCCTGTGTGCTAGTATCATGCTTATTTGCTGTGTGTGTAGGTGGGACAGCTACCACTCTGTGTGCATGTATGTTGGTAATAGCATGGCGAGTGTGTTTCTAGACAGGCAGTGTAGGGTAGGATCTCCCACTTGAACTTAGTGGCTGCACTAGGCATCCTCAGGAGCGGGCTCAAAAGCCACCGTGTGTCAGTGCAGGTTCAATCATCAGCATAGTGGGGGGAGAGTTGTAGGAACCCCACTTGCGTCCATCCCTCTATGCTCCTGTGACATTTAACAGGGCATAGCTTAGAGTGCTCTCAGTTTCTGCACTGTTCTGTGGAGTAACAGAGTCATGTGCTTTGCACTCTGTTCACAACGAGTGTTGTTTAACTCAGTGTGTTTACGGTGCTTACTAATGGCTATGCTCCACCATTGTCCTTTAGCTGCGGTTTTGTCATCACCACATGGTGGACCCCGGGTTGTGAATGTACCTTGTTATAATTTACATTTGGTGTGTTCCACCAATCCTAACAGTATATTAGCGCCAGGGTCTGGCAAGCAATGGCAAATGATCAGGGTCTTCAGCGGTATGTCCAGCAGCTGGAAAGCAGGTTGACCACTCTCGAGCAGGCAAATTTAGCTGTAGATCTTGCTGCTTTGGTAGCAAAAGCAGCCACCAAAGCCACTTCTATGTTTACTGCTGCAGCTCCTGTTTCCTCTGTGCCACATTTTTTGCTGCCCAAAATTTTTTACAGGGACAGCAAGGCTTGTAGAGGGTTTGTAAGTCAGTACTCAATCCACCTGGAGTTACTGGCTTCACAATTCCAAACAGAGCATACCAAGGTGGGATTTATAATTTCTCTTTTGTCACGCATAGCGTTGTAATGGGCTATGCCATTATGGTAACGAGATGATCATTTGATCCTTAGCACCATTCGCTTTTTGGGGCCCTGAAAGAGGTTTTGGGGGCCACAAGTAACCCATGATACTGCACTGCAGCTCCTGGCTCTTACCCAGGGTCCGTCCATGGCTAGTCAATTTGCCATCAGATTTCTTACTTTGGCTACTGAGTTGGAGTGGCCAGATAAAGTCCTGTTACCTATTTTTTGGAGGGGCTTAGCAGATCATGTCAGGGATGCTTTGGCCACTAGGGAGATACCAACTTCCCTGGAAGAGTTAATATCAGTGGCCACTCACTTAGATCTGCGGCATGCTGAGCATGTTTTGAAGCAAGCTCATACTAAATCTAGGGTTCTGTTAGCTCTGAATTTTGCCAATCCCATATGTCCCCCAACTCAGGTTGACGACCCTGTACAGCCTATGGATGTCTCTCGAGCAGAGCCAATCTCCCACTCTGTACGTCTGCAGATGACTAGTGTTGAGCATTCCGATACCGCAAGTATCGGGTATCGGCCGATATCAGCGGTATCGGAATTCCGATACTTAATTCCGATACTTTTTTCATATCGGATTCCGGGATCGGAATCGGAATAGGAAGTTCCCATCATGCTATGAGCCTGCTTGCTTTGATTAAGCCAATGGGAATCCTCCGAAGTGTGGGCACATCCTGTTAGGCATGTAGGCATGTTAACTATTGGCATGGCTGTGATTGGCTGCCGAAATGATGTCATGATGCACTATAAAAGCCACCGCAGCCGCCATTTCTGGTCACTCTGCTGTGAATTCAGTTAGGGACAGGCTGCTGTAGAAGACTGTGAGGGACAGTTAGAAATAGCGATTCTAAAAACAATATTGTGCTTTATCCAGGCTACATAAACCACCACTGTAGCTTGCTTTTCCCTAGCAGCGCTGTTTTCACAGCTGTCTGCAAGGGCTGTGTGAGTGCAGCTCACGCTGTGGAGTGGGTCCTGCAGCCACGTCAGGCTGTAGGCCACCCAGTGTGATCACTGCTGCCTCATACATCTTTTATTTTTTGAGCTGCATTTTTTAAATAATTTCAATCTAGTGTGCTTCCATCCGTATCCATATACGTTGGTTGCAAACACTAGTAGTAGACAGCGGAGCCTTTCTGCAGCCTTTCAGTGCTAGTGTCCACTTTGCTGCACTGTTCACGGCTGTCTGAGAGGTCTCTGACTGTGTGTGAGTGCAGCTCACGCTGAGTAGTGTGTCCTGCAGCTACGTCTGGCTGTAGGACGCTCAGCGTGCGTCACTGCCTCACACATATTTTTATTTGAGTGCAGCTCATTTTTTCTTCTATTAGTGTGCATCCATCCGTCTCCATCTACGGTGGTTGCAAACACTATATAGGAGTACACAGCGGAGCCTTTCTGCAGCCTGTCAGTGCCAGTGCCCACTTAGCTGCACTGTTGACGGCTGTCTGAGAGGTCTCTGACTGTGTGTGAGTGCAGCTCACGCTGAGTAGAGTGTCCTGCAGCTACGTCTGGTTGTAGGACGCTCAACGTGCGTCACTGCCTCACACATATTTGTCTCTGAGTGCAGCTCATTTTTTCTTCTCCTATTAGTGTGCATCCATCCGTATCCATCAACATTGGTTGGTTGCAAACACTATATAGGAGTAGATAGAGGAGCCTTTTTTTCTGGCTTGTGCCCTGCCGGCGCAGCCAGATTAGTATTACCCAATTTTTTTGGAGCCTCATCTTTTGCATTGTAGGTTACCTGCCTGCATTGTAATAGCTCCAAAAAGTTGGTGATACTATCAGTTTCAATTCTTTGTTCTCATACTTTGAGTTTGTTTCAAACAAAGAAACCACATAAAAAGTTCACCAAACACTACATTTTGAACTTGTGTAGGCCACATCAGCTCCTATTAAAGTCTAGTCCACACACACACACTTCATAAAATTAGTGTTTCTTGTACCTGTAACCAGCTGTTCAGGAATAAGCACACTAAGGCCCCCCTTTGTCCTTTTTTGCCTATCTTAAGCAGTCTTGCAAGATGAAGAAGGCAGGGAGTAAGGCGCGGGGGCGTGGGCGTGGAGTTTCAGCAGGGAGAGGACGTGGGGATTCTGCAGGGAGAGGACGTGGGGATTCTACAGGTAGAGGACGTGGGGATTCTGGGCCTGCTGCGGGCACCAGTGGATCAGCATCCCCCAGTTTTAGCAGGCAACAGTCCTTTATGCGCAGCTTTGTAGGACCTCAACGTACCCCACTGCTGCGGGAGGAACAAATTGAAGCCGTTGTCGGATGGATGGCAGCTAACGCATCGACTTCAATTACTTCCGCATCCTCTCAGGGTCAGAGCACCGAAGAGCAACCATCTGTCTCTTCACCACCTGCCAAAGTGCCCAGGCAGTCAGAGAGACATGGACAGGAGCCATCACAATCTCTACTTCTGTTCTCGGAATCTGTTGGCTTGGAAAGAGGGGGCCAGCCAAGCAGCATTCCTGAATGTGAAGAAGAGGGAGTATGCAGTGATGCGCAACTTCTTTGTCCCTCTGAATCTGAAGAGGCGAGTGGGCCAGTGCCTATGGTCAGCACACCTCAGTACGCATCAGATGATGACGAGACTCAGTTGCCACTTTCTGGTGCGTACGGTGCTGGCGAGACAACCCCGGAGAAGCAGCTGTTTGAAGAGGGGAGGGAAGATGATGAGGTCCTTGACCCATCATGGCGTGAGCAACAGGAAGGTGGTGGGAGCAGCTCGGAGGAAGAGATTCCCCTACCGGCCAAAACAGGAGGCAGAGGGAGGGGGAAGACTTGGTTGCCTGTACCCTCCACTTCGGCACCCGTTAGGAGCATTCCTCCTTCCAAAGGCAAACCGGGCGCTCACAAGAGTTGCAGTGCGTGGTCCTTTTTTGACACAGTTGCAGATGACATTTGCTTTGTCAAATGCAAGCTGTGTCATCAGAGAGTCAAAAGAGGGAGAAATGTCAGCAACCTCAATACCACAAATATGTGGAAACATGTGCGCACCAAGCACGAGTTGGAGTTGCAGAGACACCCTCAAGACGTAGGCCAACGTACAGCACCACCTACCACCTCTTCAGTTCGTGTTGGGCCCTCTTCCTCCAGCTCACACACTGCTGGTTCGGCTTCCTCACAGGATCGCCAAGGAAGAACCTCTGCCACTGTTGTCCGGAGACCCTGTCAGATTCCACCCATAACAGCACGTTCCCATCCATCACAGCCATCGGTAGCACAGGCATGGGATAAAAGGCGCCCTTACTCGGCAAACCATCCCCGAGCACAGTCTCTGAATGCTGGCATTGCCAAACTTCTGGCAGTTGAAATGCTGTCATTCAGGCTGGTGGACACTGACACCTTCCGGGACTTAATGGCATTGGCAGTCCCCCAATACAACGTGCCCAGCCGCTTTTATTTCAGCAGGCGAGCCGTCCCTGCCCTGCAGAAACATGTTGAGGGCAAAATAAAACATGCGCTACTAAACGCCGTTAGTAGCAAGGTCCACCTGACCACCGATGCGTGGACCAGTAACCATGGACAGGGACGATACCTTTCCCTCACTGCCCACTGGGTCAATGTTGTGGAGCCGGGTACGGATCTGGAGAGTGGCGCTGTATGTGTTCTTCCAACGCCACGGATTGCAGGACTCCAGTCTGTACACATAGACTCCTCCTCCTACTCAAGTTCCTCAGAAACAGCAGAGCAGGAGCCTGTTACGACCGATATGAGCACAGCCGTGGCCAAACGTCAACAGGCTGTACTCAAATTAATTTCTTTGGGGAATCGAAGCCACACAGCGCAGGAGCTCTGGAATGCTATCAAGCTGGAGAGCGATGTGTGGTTTGGGCCAGCGAATCTCCAGCCGGGCTTGGTAGTGTGTGACAATGGCCGAAATCTGGTGGCAGCTCTTGGCCTAGGCAACCTCACACACATCCCATGTCTGGCACATGTTCTTAACTTGGTCGTGCAGAGCTTTCTGAGGGACTATCCGGATCTTGATGCACTGTTGCACAAGGTCCGCATAGAGTGCGCTCACTTGCGACGTTCCAGCACGGCAAGATCGCGCCTCGCTGCTCTGCAGCGACGATTTGGCCTTCCAGAACATCGCATCATATGTGACCTACCCACCCGGTGGAATTCAACGTTACATATGTTGGAGCGGTTGTGTGAGCAGCAGGCAGCAGTCATGGAGTACCAGCTGCATCAGGCGCAAACAAGTCGCACTGTGCGCCGTTCACACTTCAGCACCATTGAGTGGGCCTCTATGAAGGACATCTGCCTCGTTTTGCGTGCCTTCGATGAATCCACGCGGATGGCGAGTGCAGATGATGCACTAGTCAGCATGACTGTCCCCCTTATCTGCCTGCTTCAACAAACACTGCAAGCACTAAGGGATGAGGTTTCAGAAGAGGTGGAGGATGAGGAGTCCCAAATGCCATCTGCTTCTGGACAGTCTGCGCTACGTGTTTCCTCACAAAGGCCTAGGCAGGGGACACTTTGTGAGGAGGATGAGAAGGAGTCGATGGAGGAGGAAGACATCTCTCCAGAGGAGGGAGGTACACAAACCTCTACTCAGTATGTACAGCGAGGGTGGGGTGATGCAGAGCAGGTCGAGGTCACGCCTCAAACAGGGGACAGCGGTTCTTTGGCAGTTGGGAGTCTGCAGCACATGGTTGATTTCATGCTGCAGTGCCTGAGAAACGACCGCCGCATCGCCCACATTCTCGTCTCGGCTGCTTATTGGGTGTACACCCTCCTAGATCCTCGCTACCGGGACAGCGTACAAAGGCTCATACCAACGTTGAACCGGGAGCGTAAAATGCGGGAGTACGAAGAGTCACTGGTGCAGTCCATAATGTTTTCCATTCCACCCGACAGCATTGTTGCAAGTGCTTTACAAAGCAGCTCTGTGCGTCGAGGCAGTGGAGGAAACTCTGCACAAAGAGGGAGCAGAGGCAGTGCCGCAGCACAAGGCAAGACCACTATGGCCCAAATGTGGCAAAGTTTTGTGTGTCCACCACAATTGTCTACACCATCAGCGACGCCTCGAGTCAGCAGGAGGCAACGCTTCCGTCAGATGGTGTCAGACTACATGTCTTGCCCTGTCGCTGTACTCCCAGATGGCTCTTCCCCCTTCAAGTTTTGGGTCTCTAAGCTGGATACATGGCCAGAGCTTAGCCAGTATGCATTGGAGGTGCTGGCTTGCCCTGCTGCCAGTGTATTATCGGAACGTGTCTTTAGTGCCGCAGGTGGTGTACTAACAGACCGTCGCACGCGACTATCTTCCGATAATGTTGACCGGCTGACTTTTCTGAAAATGAACAAGGCCTGGATCTCCAAAGACTTTGCCATTCCTCTTACAGACTAAATTAGTGGTTGGCAACTGTATCCAGGTCTGCTGGTGTGTTCATTTTTCTACCACCTGAACTATAATCCCTGTGCTTCAACACAGCCAGTTGTCGCTCAGATGTGTCGTCTGCACAGAGAAACACACTAGCTCCTGTGTTACTGGGGTTCAGTAATGCCAGCTGATCCCCTGCTGTGTGGACGGCAGAGTCACCAGCTCCATCAACATTCAAACCACTACTGATTTTTAACCGTGCCCAACTTAGGTCTCTGGCTCCACTGTCTCTACTATTTCCCCTGACCTCCAACCCCGCCATCTACATCTCTGAAGTGGCGTCAGCACAATCTACACTTGTTCCTGTGTTCCTGTGGCTCAGTCCCATCAGTTTATCCCCTGATGTGTGTCCGGCAAGGTCTCCTGCTCTGTCCACATTCCCATAACCAGTAGTGGGAATGAGGACAGAGCTGGCGAACTTGCCGGACAAACATCAGGGGATCAACTGATGGGACTGAGCACCAGTAACACAGGAACAAGTGTAGATTGTGCTGACGCCACTTCAGAGATGTAGCTGGCGGGGTTGGAGGCCAGGGTAAATAGTAGAGACAGTGGAGCCAGAGGCCTAAGTGGAGCATGGTTAGAATCAGTAGTAGTCCACAACCTCCATAAAAACCGCTGCCCATTGGCCTCTGCATGCGGCATGCGTAATCCTGGGCACCAACAGCGTCAGTTGGTGTTCAGAAGTGTCGTCTCCACAGAGCCAAACACATTCGTTCAAGTGTTAGTGGGGTTCAGCACTGCCAGCTGTTCCCCTGCTGTGGAGATGGCAAGTCTCCTGCTGCCTTCACCTGCCCAAATCCAGTAGGCCCCAGCCTGCTCCTCGCCTAATCCTGGGCTCCAACAGCGTCAGTTGGTGTTCAGAAGTGTCGTCTCCACAGAGCCAAACACATTCGTTCAAGTGTTAGTGGGGTTCAGCACTGCCAGCTGTTCCCCTGCTGTGGAGATGGCAAGTCTCCTGCTGCATTCACCTGCCAAAATCCAGTAGGCCCCAGCCTGCTCCTCGCCTAATCCTGGGCTCCAACAGCGTCAGTTGGTGTTCAGAAGTGTCGTCTCCACAGAGCCAAACACATTCGTTCAAGTGTTAGTGGGGTTCAGCACTGCCAGCTGTTCCCCTGCTGTGGAGATGGCAAGTCTCCTGCTGCCTTCACCTGCCAAAATCCAGTAGGCCCCAGCCTGCTCCTCGCCTAATCCTGGGCTCCAACAGCGTCAGTTGGTGTTCAGAAGTGTCGTCTCCACAGAGCCAAACACGTTCGTTCAAGTGTTAGTGGGGTTCAGCACTGCCAGCTGTTCCCCTGCTGTGGAGATGGCAAGTCTCCTGCTGCCTTCACCTGCCCAAATCCAGTAGGCCCCAGCCTGCTCCTCGCCTAATCCTGGGCTCCAACAGCGTCAGTTGGTGTTCAGAAGTGTCGTCTCCACAGAGCCAAACACATTCGTTCAAGTGTTAGTGGGGTTCAGCACTGCCAGCTGTTCCCCTGCTGTGGAGATGGCAAGTCTCCTGCTGCCTTCACCTGCCAAAATCCAGTAGGCCCCAGCCTGCTCCTCGCCTAATCCTGGGCTCCAACAGCGTCAGTTGGTGTTCAGAAGTGTCGTCTCCACAGAACCAAACACGTTCGTTCAAGTGTTAGTGGGGTTCAGCACTGCCAGCTGTTCCCCTGCTGTGGAGATGGCAAGTCTCCTGCTGCCTTCACCTGCCCAAATCCAGTAGGCCCCAGCCTGCTCCTCGCCTAATCCTGGGCTCCAACAGCGTCAGTTGGTGTTCAGAAGTGTCGTCTCCACAGAGCCAAACACATTCGTTCAAGTGTTAGTGGGGTTCAGCACTGCCAGCTGTTCCCCTGCTGTGGAGATGGCAGTCTCTCCTGCTGTCTCCGCATTACAAAGACAGTAGGCCTCTGCCTACACCCTCCTATTTCCTGGGCTTCAACACAGCCAGTTGTAGTTCGGAAGTGCCGTCCACACGGAAAGAGATACTTGCTCCCGTGTCTCAGTGGGGTTCAGTAACGTCAGCTGATCCCCTGCTGTGTGGATGGCAGTCTCTCCTGCTGTAAACTCATTCAAAATACAGTAGGCCTCTGCCTACACCCTCCTATTTCCTGGGCTTCAACACAGCCAGTTGTAGTTCGGAAGTGCCGTCCACACGGAAAGAGATACTTGCTCCCGTGTCTCAGTGGGGTTCAGTAACGTCAGCTGATCCCCTGCTGTGTGGATGGCAGTCTCTCCTGCTGTAAACTCATTCAAAATACAGTAGGCCTCTGCCTACACCCTCCTATTTCCTGGGCTTCAACACAGCCAGTTGTAGTTCGGAAGTGCCGTCCACACGGAAAGAGACACTTGCTCCCGTGTCTCAGTGGGGTTCAGTAACGTCAGCTGATCCCCTGCTGTGTGGATGGCAGTCTCTCCTGCTGTAAACTCATTCAAAATACAGTAGGCCTCTGCCTACACCCTCCTATTTCCTGGGCTTCAACACAGCCAGTTGTAGTTCGGAAGTGCCGTCCACACGGAAAGAGATACTTGCTCCCGTGTCTCAGTGGGGTTCAGTAACGTCAGCTGATCCCCTGCTGTGTGGATGGCAGTCTCTCCTGCTGTCACCTCATTCAAAATTCAGTAGGCCTCTGCCTACACCCTCCTATTTCCTGGGCTTCAACACAGCCAGTTGTAGTTCGGAAGTGCCGTCCACACGGAAAGAGACACTTGCTCCCGTGTCTCAGTGGGGTTCAGTAACGTCAGCTGATCCCCTGCTGTGTGGATGGCAGTCTCTCCTGCTGTAAACTCATTCAAAATACAGTAGGCCTCTGCCTACACCCTCCTATTTCCTGGGCTTCAACACAGCCAGTTGTAGTTCGGAAGTGCCGTCCACACGGAAAGAGATACTTGCTCCCGTGTCTCAGTGGGGTTCAGTAACGTCAGCTGATCCCCTGCTGTGTGGATGGCAGTCTCTCCTGCTGTCACCTCATTCAAAATTCAGTAGGCCTCTGCCTACACCCTCCTATTTCCTGGGCTTCAACACAGCCAGTTGTAGTTCGGAAGTGCCGTCCACACGGAAAGAGATACTTGCTCCCGTGTCTCAGTGGGGTTCAGTAACGTCAGCTGATCCCCTGCTGTGTGGATGGCAGTCTCTCCTGCTGTAAACTCATTCAAAATACAGTAGGCCTCTGCCTACACCCTCCTATTTCCTGGGCTTCAACACAGCCAGTTGTAGTTCGGAAGTGCCGTCCACACGGAAAGAGATACTTGCTCCCGTGTCTCAGTGGGGTTCAGTAACGTCAGCTGATCCCCTGCTGTGTGGATGGCAGTCTCTCCTGCTGTAAACTCATTCAAAATACAGTAGGCCTCTGCCTACACCCTCCTATTTCCTGGGCTTCAACACAGCCAGTTGTAGTTCGGAAGTGCCGTCCACACGGAAAGAGACACTTGCTCCCGTGTCTCAGTGGGGTTCAGTAACGTCAGCTGATCCCCTGCTGTGTGGATGGCAGTCTCTCCTGCTGTCACCTCATTCAAAATTCAGTAGGCCTCTGCCTACACCCTCCTATTTCCTGGGCTTCAACACAGCCAGTTGTAGTTCGGAAGTGCCGTCCACACGGAAAGAGATACTTGCTCCCGTGTCTCAGTGGGGTTCAGTAACGTCAGCTGATCCCCTGCTGTGTGGATGGCAGTCTCTCCTGCTGTAAACTCATTCAAAATACAGTAGGCCTCTGCCTACACCCTCCTATTTCCTGGGCTTCAACACAGCCAGTTGTAGTTCGGAAGTGCCGTCCACACGGAAAGAGACACTTGCTCCCGTGTCTCAGTGGGGTTCAGTAACGTCAGCTGATCCCCTGCTGTGTGGATGGCAGTCTCTCCTGCTGTCACCTCATTCAAAATTCAGTAGGCCTCTGCCTACACCCTCCTATTTCCTGGGCTTCAACACAGCCAGTTGTAGTTCGGAAGTGCCGTCCACACGGAAAGAGATACTTGCTCCCGTGTCTCAGTGGGGTTCAGTAACGTCAGCTGATCCCCTGCTGTGTGGATGGCAGTCTCTCCTGCTGTAAACTCATTCAAAATACAGTAGGCCTCTGCCTACACCCTCCTATTTCCTGGGCTTCAACACAGCCAGTTGTAGTTCGGAAGTGCCGTCCACACGGAAAGAGACACTTGCTCCCGTGTCTCAGTGGGGTTCAGTAACGTCAGCTGATCCCCTGCTGTGTGGATGGCAGTCTCTCCTGCTGTAAACTCATTCAAAATACAGTAGGCCTCTGCCTACACCCTCCTATTTTCTGGGCTTCAACACAGCCAGTTGTAGTTCGGAAGTGCCGTCCACACGGAAAGAGATACTTGCTCCCGTGTCTCAGTGGGGTTCAGTAACGTCAGCTGATCCCCTGCTGTGTGGATGGCAGTCTCTCCTGCTGTCACCTCATTCAAAATTCAGTAGGCCTCTGCCTACACCCTCCTATTTCCTGGGCTTCAACACAGCCAGTTGTAGTTCGGAAGTGCCGTCCACACGGAAAGAGATACTTGCTCCCGTGTCTCAGTGGGGTTCAGTAACGTCAGCTGATCCCCTGCTGTGTGGATGGCAAAGTCTCCTGCTGCCTACACAGTCGTACCACTACTGATTTTTAACCGTGCTCCAATTAGGCCTGTGGCTCCACTGTCTCTCGTATTTCCCCTGTCCTCCAACCCTGCCAGTTACAGCTCCGAAGTGGCGTCTGCACAATCCACACTTGTTCCTGTGTTACAGGTGTTCAGTCCGATCAGTTAATCCCCTGATGTGTGTCCGGCAATGTCGCCTGCTCTGTCCACATTCCCATTATCGGAATGTGGACAGAGCAGGCGACATTGCCGGACACACATCAGGGGATTAACTGACCGGACTGAACACCTGTAACACAGGAACAAGTGTGGATTGTGCAGACGCCACTTCGGAGCTGTAACTGGCGGGGTTGGAGGACAGGGGAAATACGAAAATCAGTGAATCCACAGGCCTAAGTGGAGCTTGGTTCAAATTAGTAGTCTACAACCGATCTTAAAATTTCTTCAATGCAGCCTAAGCCTGCTCCGTGCTTGTCCCTGGGCTTCAACACAGCCAGTTGTTGCTCGGAAGTGCCGTCTTCACAGAGTAAAACACTAGCTCCTGTGTTTGTGGGGTTCAGTAACGTCAGCTGTTCCCCTGCTGTTTTGATGGCAATCTGTCCTGCTGCCTCCCAATTGACAGCACATCAGGCCTCAGCCTGCTAAGTGCTTGTCCTGGGCTCCAACATCGCCAGTTGCTGCTCATAACTGACTTTGGCACGGGTACTCCCTCCTGCCCAGCTTGGTTCCAGCCCTGCCTGCTGTTTCCGGGAAGTGTCAATGTCAGTTTGCCACCCCAAGTTGCCATGTCGTGTTGCGGTTGGGTTAGCCGAGGCTAGGGTGCCAGCAGTTTAGGTGCTTCCTATGTGGACTGCGGGTTCTGGTAAGAAAGGTTTGTTCCATAGTGCCAGTAGGACAAGCACCCCCTGTAGGACTGTGTGATTCGGTAACTGCGGCCAGCTTGCGGCATGCCAACTTTGCTTTTCAGGGGTAACTTCTGATACCCCTCCGGGTTCCAGCACCGTCAGCTGGTTCTCATCAGAGCCTTTGGCCTAGGTGCCTCCATCTCGGTATCCGAGTTCCAGCAACGTCTGCTGGTCCTTGGTAGTGCTTTGTAGCACAGGTACCTCCTGCTTAGTAACCGGGTTCCAGCACCGTCAGCTGGTCCTCGGTTGTGCCATTGGCTCTTATTCCTTCTGCTGCCCCTCCGGGTGCCAGCACTGTCAGCTGGTCCTCGCTATTTCCATTTGCTCTTGCAGCTTATGCTACCCCTCCGGGTTCCAGCACCGTCAGCTGGTTCTCGTCAGAGCCTTTGGCCTAGGTGCCTCCATCTCGGTATCCGAGTTCCGGCAACGTCTGCTGGTCCTTGGTAGTGCTTTGTAGCACAGGTACCTCCTGCTTAGTAACCGGGTTCCAGCACCGTCAGCTGGTCCTCGGTTGTGCCATTGGCTCTTATTCCTTCTGCTGCCCCTCCGGGTGCCAGCACTGTCAGCTGGTCCTCGCTATTTCCATTTGCTCTTGCAGCTTATGCTACCCCTCCGGGTTCCAGCACCGTCAGCTGGTTCTCGTCAGAGCCTTTGGCCTAGGTGCCTCCATCTCGGTATCCGAGTTCCGGCAACGTCTGCTGGTCCTTGGTAGTGCTTTGTAGCACAGGTACCTCCTGCTTAGTAACCGGGTTCCAGCACCGTCAGCTGGTCCTCGGTTGTGCCATTGGCTCTTATTCCTTCTGCTGCCCCTCCGGGTGCCAGCACTGTCAGCTGGTCCTCGCTATTTCCATTTGCTCTTGCAGCTTATGCTACCCCTCCGGGTTCCAGCACCGTCAGCTGGTTCTCGTCAGAGCGTTTGGCCTAGGTGCCTCCATCTCGGTATCCGAGTTCCGGCAACGTCTGCTGATCCTTGGTAGTGCTTTGTAGCACAGGTACCTCCTGCTTAGTAACCGGGTTCCAGCACCGTCAGCTGGTCCTCGGTAGTGCCATTGGCTCTTGTTCCTTCTGCTGCCCCTCCGGGTGCCAGTACCGTCAGCTGGTTCAAGAGGACAAAGAACAGGAAGACAACCACCAAGATGCAGAACAACAAGAGAGAGAAGACAAAGAAGCATAAAAAAAACAAAGCAGAAGAACATTAAGCATAAGACTAATACTCTGAGCAAATGATATTATCTTATTTATAAGCAGAAGAAGACTAAGCAGTGTATGGGGGTGAGTCCGTTCCTCCTCGTGGTGCCCCTGGAAAAGGCCTGCTTCTGCAGGCCAAACTGAACGCGGACAAATCCTGTTGTAAATCTTTTGTGACAGGCAGAACGGAAGGTGTAAACTTCTAACTTTTCTAGATAACAACTACAGGAATGCCTGACACAAACAAGAATATGATGAAGAAGAATAGGAAGAAGATGAAGAAGCTGAATATGTAGAATAATAATTGTTGAATAAGAAGAATATGAAGAATGTAAGAAAAGGAAGAAGAAGAAGAAGAAGAAGAAGAAGAAGAAGAAGAAGAAGAAGAATGTAAAAAAAGGAAGTAGAAGAAGAAGAAGAAGAATGTAAAAAAAGGAATAAGAAGAAGAATGTAAAAAAAGGAAGTAGAAGAAGAAGAAGAAGAATGTAAAAAAAGGAAGTAGAAGAAGAAGAAGAAGAATGTAAAAAAAGGAAGTAGAAGAAGAAGACATACATGTCTGGCAAAATATAAATGAGGCTAACATAGTCAATATCTTTGTAACTCCTAACATCTTTAAAAAAAAAAGTTTAATTCCTGCTATTCCATTTGATTGGGCTAAACCTCTATGGCTTTAATGTCTCCTCCACCTCCCACAATACATTCTACATTATTCTTAGTTGTTTTTCTTCATGTAGAATTAACCTACAAGGAAAGAAAGGTTTTTTTTAATTCCGATATTTTGGCCCCATTGACTTGCATTGGTTCCCGGTATCGGAATCGGCGATACCGATACTTTTTTTTAAGATCGGCCGATCCATTCCGATCCGATATTTTCAAGTATCGGCTGGTATCGCTCAACTCTACAGATGACGTGTTTTGCCTGTGGGCAAGTCACCTTGCAAATAAATGTACCAAACATCAGAAAGAGTCACAGCATCAAGTGGCCAAGGGGAGAGGTTTACTAGTTCCTGTTGAGGTGTCACTGAAGTTGGCTTTGGAGTTTCTCTGATATTTAGGCCAGCTACTCTGACAGCGTAGGCTTGCATGAACTCCAGGGCTGAGGGCAATTTCATGTCCGCTACCTTTGCCCAACAGCACACTATCCCATTGGTAATGCTACCTAAGCCCATGTATTTTCGGGTAGCTAATGGGTCCATTTTGCCAACCCCAATTTCCCATCGGACAGTACCCCCTTTACCTCACTGTGTCTCCAAACCATCAGGTGATAATCTCTTTTCTGGTTATTCCAGAGGGTGTGGATGAGGTACTTTTTGGGATACTGTGGCTGCGCCTCCATTCCCCCAGATTGATTGGGCAGCCAAGAGCATACTAAAATGAGGCAGCTTTTATGAGAGTCTGTGTCTGAAGGCCCAGATACCTCCAGGCAAGTTCTATGTACCATCTAGAGCTTTAGCCAATTAGCAAAAACACATCCATGCTTCCCGTCATATGGCAGCTTCTAAGCATGGCAAATGTCACCGGGGAGGTGGTGTTAGGGGGGTAATGTTAGGCGCCAGCTGAAGGGGATAGATCCCAAGCCTTGTCTGGTGTAGTGGTCTTCCATTCAGGCCCGGCCACTGGGATGACTGCTCAGTACAGACTCTAGACCCAGCGCCTTGCCCAAGCACATGCTGCATGTGTAGTTGCTGCTGTCTCTCCAACTAAGCCTATGGTGACTACTGGTATAAACGTGCAGTGTTGTGCTCTGGAGACTAAGTCTGGATTTCACCCTACTGAGCAAGTAAATGATGTGGTGCCTTCTCATTGGTGCTCGGACATCAGCTTCTCTGGGGAGGTGGCAGCTTCTGATTGGTCCACAGGCAAGGTC
The DNA here is from genome assembly GCF_039654945.1 of Dendrobates tinctorius. NCBI lineage: Eukaryota > Metazoa > Chordata > Amphibia > Anura > Dendrobatidae > Dendrobates > Dendrobates tinctorius. The sequence goes on along the minus strand of NW_027361732.1, from coordinate 37,317,713 downwards.
CTGTCTGTCTGGACTTGAGCTAAAGGTATGATAGGCTCTCAATGACGCATGCTTGTGCGCTAGTATTATGCTTATTTGCTGTGTGTGTGCAGGTGGGACAGCTACCACCCTGTGTGCACGTGTGCTGCAAATAGCACTGTGAGTGTGTTTCTAGACAGGCAGTGTAGGGTGGGAACTCCCGCTTGAACTTAGTGGCTGCAACGGGCATCCTCAGTCGCTAGCTCAAAAGCCACTGTGTGATAATGTAGGTTCAATCACCAGAGTAGTGGGGGGTTAGTTATAGTGTCTCCACTAGCGTCAATCCCTCTATGCTCTTGTGACATTTAACAGGGCATAGTTTAGAGTGCTCTCAGTTTCCACACTGCTCTGTGAAGTAACAGAGTCAGGCGCTTTGCACTCTGTTCACACTGAGTGAAGTTTAACTTGGTGAGTTTACGGTGCTTACTCATGGATACACTCTGCCATTTTCCTCTAGCTGTGGTTTCGACATCACTGCACAGTGGACCCCAGGTTGCGAACACACCTTATTATAATTTACATTTCGTGCATTCAGCCAATCCTAGCAATTAGTATTCAGACCCTTTGCTCAGTATTGAGTAGAAGCACCCTTTTGAGCTAGTACAGCCAAGAGTCTTCTTGCAACAAGTTTTTCACACCTGGATTTGGGGATCCTCTGCATTCTTCCTTGCAGATCCTCTCTAGTTCTGTCAGGTTGGGTGGTGAATGTTGATGAACAGCCATTTTTAGGAGATGTTCAATTGGGTTTAGGTCAGGGCTCTGGCTGGGCCAGTCGAGAATGGTCACAGAGTTGTTCTGAAGCGGCTCCTTTGTTATTTTAGCTGTAGCGATGCACCAGTGATTCCTACCAGGTCGTATGGTTGTCAGGATCGCTGGTGCATCACTATGTGAAATGGGACCATAAAGGCCCCGTTACACATAATGATGTCCAAGCGATCCCACCCATGATCCGACATGGATGGGATCACTGGGACATAGTTACGCTGATTGCTGGTGAGTTGTCACATAGACAGCCCCTCCAGCGATCAGGACCAGCGAGCAAGCTGATTTCCAATGTAAACAGCAGGTATCTAAGAGCCGCGCAGCTCTTAGATACCCGCTGTTTACCCTGGAAACCAGCATGTACGCTGGTTTCCAAGGTAAACAGTGGGTAACCAAGAGCCACGCAGCTCTTACATACCCGCTCTTTACATTGGAAACCAGGGTCCAGCGTCGCTGATCGCTGGTCTCTTGCTGCCACACACAGCGATGAGCACTGGCCAGCAGGAGTCGAACAATCAAAAAATGGTCCAGGACGTTCAAACGCGATCAGCCATACCCGGCAAGGGGGCCAGTCACTGATACATGTCACACACAGCAATATCGCTGGCGAGATCCCTGTGGTGTCACAAAATCAGTGATCTCGCTGTCAATATCGCTGTGTGACGGAGCTTTAAGTCTCTCTCTCCTGTATAGTGTAAGCTCTTATTATCAGCAGGGTCATCTCTTTATTTCTCCTTAAAATTGCAAGCTCTTATCATCAGCAGGGTCTTCTAGTTCTTTCTGCTGTAGTATGTAAGATCTTAACACCAGGTTCTTTTATTTCTTTCTCCTGTAGAGTATAAACTCTTATCATCGCCAGGATCTTCTCTTTCTCCTATAGAGTGTAAGCTCTTATCTTCAGCAAGGTCTTCACTTTCTTTCATCTATAGAATATAAACTCTTATCATCAGAAGTGTACTCTCTTTCTCCTGTAGTAATCTCTTGGTCAGTTGAGCTCTTCTTCTCTCCTCTCCTTATGTTTATTTTCTGAGCAATTGCAAGTTTTCCAGTATTGAATTTCGGCAAATTTATTCGATATCAATCGTATTTTTGAGGAAATTTTGGCAAAGTTGGCAACTGTTTGCTTCCTTATAATTCTTGACATTTCCCAAGATGAGTGTCACAAGAAAACAGGCTTAAAAATTATTTTGAAATAATTTTATGGAAGATGACTATGTTATGTGTATCTATATGTTGACCTAGTGGTTGTTACATGAATTGCAGCCTCTTAAGGGTTATGAAAGCCTTTTACAAAAATTTATTGAACTTATATTGTGATAAATTGGAGTCCCTAAAAATGTGCTACTTATGTACATTACAAGAATCATAGTGCTTTGTTTAAAGATAAAGTTACTGTGCACTTTGTGGATAATCAAATTGTGGACTGTTACATGAAAAGTAAGTAAAAAGATATAATCCTAAATTAATTTCTTATTTTTTAATATTTTGTCAGTGTCCAAGCATGTCACTATAGGTCACATAGTAATTATTTCAGGCTAAAACCTGTAAAGTTAATTTGGGTGGACTAGGGTAAATTATTTAGTAGTAGATAAGAAATATGTTCAGATCAGAAGCTGACAACTTGTCCTATATTATTTCCCAGGCACTTTCCATTCACCATACTAAGATGCAGCAGATAAGCAAACTAAAAGGTCAAATGGCTCACACAACGATGATAAAGTATAATTTGAAATAGAAATCCAAGTCACAACTTGATAAAAATATGAAACTGAGGAATATCAAGAGAAGTATTGCTACATTATATCATCACGACATACTTTAAGATATTCAAGTTCCTTTTCTTTAAAATGAATCCTCTCTATTACTTTTTCCAGAGTAAAATACTTAGTGTTCTTAATGTTCAATCACTTTCTTTTTATGTAAACTTGGGCAGGGAGTTGCAATCAGAATATTTTAACCCTGCTATACTGTTCGGGTCAATATGACCCGAAATGATTTTTGAGACCCTGCAGATTTTTTCTAATGAGGATTTGAAACTAGTGGTTCCTTGACTTCTCCTCATTTGTGGAGCTCTACATTTTTTTTTGCTTTTGTTTTTTTTTTTTGTTTACTTTTTGCTAAACGCTGATTGTTACACTTGTACTGTTCGGGTCAATATGACCCGATAGCATTTTATACTGTTCTACAGGTCTCTGATTATTTCTAACTGCAAAAGTTATGTTTTTTATGTGTACTTCATCTCAAAATGGTGATGGTTTCACTGTTCTTATCAGTAAGAAAGTCATTATCTAGTCTGTTTGTGAGAGAGGAGAAAGGTTTCATGAAATTTCTAGAGTACTGCGGTTTGATTCTAAAACAGATAGAATGGAAAGAAGAGCTAAAGATAAACTAGCCCCTATTAGAAATGTTTGGAATCAATGGGTAGAGATTCTACCAAAATTGTATAATAGTGGTGAAACTGTAACTGCTGATGAGCAACTGGTGGCATTCCGAGGTAGGTGCCCAGTCAGACAATATATACCAAGTAAGCCAGCAAAATATGGCATCAAGATCTGGACACTTTGCAACAGCCAAAGTTCATATACTCTAAATGTTCAAGTGTATACAGGAAAAACCCCTGATGAAAGACCTGAAAAAAATCAGGGTATGCGTGTTGTTCTCGATTTGACTCATGGACTAAAAGGACAAAATGTCACATGTGACAACTTTTTTACACCCTATCAACTAGGCCAGATGTTGAAGAAAAAACAACTTACCATGCTGGGTACTATGAGAAAAAACAAACCTGAACTATCGCAAGGTATCCTTAGCAAGAGAGAGGTGTACAGTTCTACTTTTTATTTTTCTGGAAATACAACTGTTGTTTCTTATGTTCCAAAAAAAAACAAACAGGTAATTCTAATGAGCACAATGCACCATGACAATGCCGTAAGTGATAGAGAAGACAGAAAGCCTGACATTATTTTGGATTATAATGCCACAAAGGGAGCAGTTGATACTTTAGACCAAGCAATATCAACATATACATGCAAACGCAAAACCAATCGGTGGCCAATGATTTTATTTTATAACATACTGGACGTTTCTGCATACAATGCATTTGTCTTATGGAGAGAAATCGACCCCGATTGGAACCGGAATAAGCTGCATAAAAGAAGATTATTTCTTGAGGAATTGGGAAAATCCCTGGTGAGGCCATATATTGAGAGCAGAAAAGTGACCCCCAGAAGTGATGGAGCAACAGCCATTGTAAAAAGTGTCCAGCATGCTCAAGAAAGAGACTCCACATCCACGGCCTCCACCAGCACAGCTACCAGCAGCACAGCTACCAGCAAAAAAAGGAAGAGATGTAGCTTCTGTCCATCTTCCTGTGACAATAAGACTAATCTGACATGTGCTGGATGTTCAAAATATCTGTGTAAAGGACGTGTGTCTTATTATTGTGTTTAGTGTAAAAACGCATGAACATGTTCAGTTTTTTCTTTTTTCTTTCTAAAAAGGTTGAAGTTTTTATGATTTTTCATTTGTTGATTTATAAAATTTGTTTTCAAAAAGTTAAATTTCATGTTTAAGTAATAGTAATGTAAAGCTTCTTTGTTATTTTTGTGCAGAATGTCAACAAATTATCGAAGATAATTGCAAAAAGCCCGTGTAACCTTTTTATGGAAAAAAATAAATAATTAAGTTTGAATTTAAATTTTTCATTTGTTTATGATCAACCATGTTCACATACAGTATTTTAATGAAAAAAGTATTCAAATAAAACAATTAGAGTAGCTAAAAATCAAGAATTAATAGGTCGGGTCATATTGACCCAGGAACAGTACAAGTGTAAAGCAAATGCGAACAGAACAGCAGGGTTAAAAGGAAGCCTATACCACAATACCTAAAAGTTACTACATCTCATATATATTCTTGATATAGTATAGTCTTGCTGTCCCACCTCCGTCATTGTGGCAGCAACAGGCATGTCAACCATTCAGAAATTCCAGGATAGTTCAAAAAAATTCAGCACATTTTTTCTCTGCACATAAAAAAGTAAGGCGTCTGTAATTTTATTTTAAGCTAAAGTGTCTTACACAGATTATTTTGATTATAATTGTTAGAATTTTAGAGTTAATGGTAAATGTAGCAGATATCTTCATATCAGAGTTTTGTGGAAAGTCTGGATCATGCCTCACCTGTCTTGACTGTATATTAGAAATGAATTGTCCCATTTAGGTTGAAAAGTAATATATAAGCAATTGAGAGCTCATCATTCACACCAAAATGATCCTTCCAAAGGATGGTTAGAATAACATAATAGGACATAATCATAGAATTTGGCAAAATAAACTTATATTTACTTCTATAAAACATCTAAGCTGTATAGATATTGGACATGGACTTTTACAGTGCCTTTTTCTGGCTCTGTACATCGGTTTCAATTCATAGTTTTTAATATTTTATCCTTAGTCACATATATGAGCACACAAAAAATATACCTTTAAACAATGTTAACCAGTGGATGGAAAATAGAATAAAATTGAGAATCCTTAATAGTTGATACCTTGCTTTTGCTAATTGAAAACATAGAAAATAGCAAACTGGGATATTACGCAGACCCCTTCATAAGGCATAGAGTCAAATATTTATGCAAAACAGGCAATAGGAACAGTGCAGCAAACTAGACACATCCCATCAGGTCTACAAGATTTCAGGTACCTTCATCTACACCACACCTAATACGATCTGCTTGACTATATGTACTAAATGTCTGATTGGTAGTTTGTTAAGGAAATAGAAAAAAATAGTCTAAGTTTTCATTTTTATCGCCACATAATACTTGATCAATGTAACCCTGATCACATCAACATGGACATGAAAATATTAGCATTGAAAGGTAACTTCAAATCCCAGAGCTAACAGATTGGAATTACAAAATCATGACAAACTTTGACACACTCGGAGCAAGAATGAATGTGTTACATGGATTTATGTCATTCTACATCAATGAAGGAAAGTGGTTCTTAGACCTCATGGGCCACCACTGTATCATCTGACTTATTATAAAAGAGGAAGATACCTTTTGCTACCTTGGGTGCTGTTATCGCTCTCTTTATTTTTGTGTATACATTTTTGACTCTTCAAATATTATGTGTTTAACTGTGCCTAATATAAAGACTTGGGTAGTTTCAAAAGCTTTCTATTGCTAATCATTTTTTAATTTAGCTATTAAAAGGTATAACCTACTCAAAACTCAATTTTAACTCTATCTGAGCACATAATAGAAGAAAAAACAAAGAAGCACAGCAATAAAACTTTCATATAGCATAGCATTTGTGCAGTAATATACTTACCAATAACTATGGCCCTTTTCTGGGTCATGTGACTGCAATTATGACTTGTTGGGTCACAATGGGGTCTATGAGACCAAGAAGTTGCTTTTACAATGAAAGCCTATATAACCCTGTTCTGACGCTTCTAAGGCTTGCACTAAAACACAACTTTCGGCTCACACATAAACACCACTTTAGTCTGGCAAGTAGATATAGAAGTTATGAGACCCAGAAGAGGTCTGGAGTGGTGCTGGAAACTGGGGAAGATGACAATCGATAAGCATATTACACTCCATATACATTTTTACATCTTTATGCAATAACAAGCTTCATGCGAGTGCTTCTGTAATTAGAAATTGGACTTTAAAAATCATTTAGTACATATGTCAACATGTCTAGACATAATCAATTAGCACAAATAATTGAGGTTCACTATCTAAACAGTTACTAATGACCTTTCCCACAAACAGAAAAGTGCTAAACTATTCCAAATTATTCTAAAACTCCTTGAGAAATAGCAAATACTTGGTATCTTGTCAGCAAAGATATGCCGTAAGTCTTTTTTAGAATCGTCTACAACCAACTTCACCATTGAATAATATATCACATTTTCATAGTCTTCACTTTTTTAATGGCAAAGACCTGGAATTAATTAATGAATATCAATCTATTTTTAATATCACTTATCTATGCAGGTGTTAGCCTGCAAACTCTTTTGACACTTATGAAGTGAAGAGAGGTTAATTTCTACTGTGGGTGAAAACTTGCGTTTCCACACTTGTGAAAAGAACTACTTATCGAGACATCTTCTTTTACCTTAGAAATTAAATGGAAATGAATTGGATAAAAAGAAAATGTGTGTGTTTTATTTGTTAACTCTTCTGAATAATTTACAAACAAATTACCTAATACAGCTACTTTTGGATTTTACTGCTTCGGGGTTTATCTTTTAATGTTTGTTTGGCTTTGCTCTCTATCAGAGCTGGTTATTTCTAATAGTTTATTCAGTTGAATCATTATCGGTGAGAGTGCCACAGATAAATAGAAACTGTTAATCTTTTTGTTGCCAAAGGGTCTTGCAACATATTGCAAAGAGATGCACTGAATATCCCAAAGGCTGAAAATGGATTAAATGTTAATATGAACTATAAGGCTTATTACTATAGATATTATCATCCAAATTAAGTCACAAAATTGGTTGTGAAAGATTTTTGGCTTCGATTTCTGCAAAATCCTAACTAGAATAAAAGCCTCGGCTTAAAAGATCACACCGTAGTGGACAAAAAGGATAGGTTATTAAGTAGTGTGCTCAGTATCACATTGCATGTGCACAAGGCATGTAACAATCCTCCAAATGTGATGTATTCAAATATAGCTATTTTTCATTTTATTGCCAAAAGATAAATGTGCCCCAATTTTATTAACAAAATCTAGCAATTATACAATTCATTTTATGCAATAGAAACAGGTGTCAGGGCTTTTTGTAGTTGACGTTTTGTGATAGTAGACCAATTGTAAAATGCTTAAAGGGAACCAGTCAGCTAATACATGTTGCCCAATTCATTGGCAGAATGTACAAGGCACTGGCGGTATTACCTTAGCTATGCATGTTTGACACAGAAAAAAACATACTTTAATATCCGCCAGGAAAAGAGATTGTGCTCTCGACTAGTTGGACAGGTGGTCCTTGATGTCTTCTCCCCACTCGCTGCCATGGATAGACAGATCTTTTCCTACATGTGCATATAGGAAGAGACCTGTCAGTCACAATTAGTGGGATGAGAGAAGTCACCAGTGACCGTTGTTTGACTAGTCAACAGCACAGTCATGCTCTATAGAGGCTATTAATGTATATTTTTCACAGAAACACTGCAGTGTTTCAGCGTTAAACATACCTGGATGAAATAATAATGCCAGTGGTATATTATATGATATAGTATATTTCGGTAATATTTGACGTTTACATCACCAGATTCATGAAACTGGAGCATGCCTTCAAAAAATTTTGTACAAAGTAAAAATAGTATTTTCTCCTGTCTTTAACCATTTTGCATCATTTTGAGCAAAAAGCCACATGTTTTCCAAAATTTGGAAAAAATTGCTTGAAAACTCCTGATGTACATAAAATCATTCCAGTGGGAGAGTCACAAATGATGAATCAGGTGAACACATGCAAACAATATAAACCATGCCTATAGATGTGAGTAAAAACAACAACAGGTGAACATAAATAAAATAGACTATTAAAAAGGTGCAAATAGAAAGATGAATTTGATGCAAACAAAACACCAGGCATGATTCTCTTTGGTTTTAACCTATAAATACTGACTCAAATATTGCCATATGTATTTGTCTTTGAAATTGCACGTATATTTTGAAGTAGATTTTGATATTCTATTATCTATTACACTTCCATTTTAAGTGTTTAATTTTTTAACTCTTTTTTCAGATTTTGAGTTTGTTGTTCGCTTTTTGAGAAATCAGTAATGTTGTGTCTTGTGGTCTGCCATTTTTTCTGATTTGAAAGAGTCAGGAAATAGGTGAAAAAATTAAAACAATGAATATTCAACTTATCGCTCACTTGTAATTCTGCTACAGCTCCCAAAGCCATCCTCTACATATCTCCCTATAGCCTCTTCTTTATGACACGCAACATCTTCTTCCTTCATCTTCACTCTGCTCCAGGGCATCTAACTTCCCCTTCGGGCAGCACTTGTTGTGACGTTATGTGTGCATCATGATGTTAGAGGCCTTCTTGGTGCTGGCAGCTTCCGTACTCAGTGAAAGTGGAGTATGAAGTGGTGTGAATAAGTAAAGGAGGTCACTGAGAGTTGCATAGAGAACTAGACAGGGTGGCAATGGTAGGATTGATGAGCAGATGTTTGGCTGGTCCATACAACCAGGGCAGTTGTTACCACCCACCTTTCGTGTCTACCTTTTTCCTCATAGATTGTAAGCTTGTGAGCAGGGCCCTCATTCCTCTTGGTATCTGTTATGATCTATGTGATTATGGTTATGCTGTAATGTCTATTGTCTGAAATGTAAAGTGCTGCGGAATATGTCGGTGCTATAGAAATAAAATTTATTATTATTATTTATTTTACCCTACATTTATTCTGCTCTGGGGTCTAGAGAGAAACCCCCCCCAAGAATAATAAGGCACATTAAGTTTGGATCAAAGAAAATTTGAGTTAATTGCCGAATTCATATTTTGGCAGATTTGTAGATAACCTAAATGATTTTTGTATAATACATCTGTTTTTTGTCTGAATTGGCCCTACAATGTTCGAGTTTGACTTGAGCTATATGGCGATTTATGGCTGTTAAGTATAAAATCATAATGTCCCACTTCTTCTAAATATAGTAAACGTGCTCACACCAAAATCTAGCAGGTTCGAATTTTTGAACACTGCTGCAATGACTTGTGTGTCACAATCCAACCACATTTGCTATTATTGCCATGTATACAAGTTGCTATGTAATTTTTGCTTCTCAGTGACACTTTAACTTATACTCTTGAATAATCTTTTTCTGGATATACAGGTGCACCTCAAAAAATTTGAATATCATGAAAAAGTTAATTCATTTCAGTTCTCCAATATATAAAGTGAAACTCATACATTATATAGAGTCATTTCAAGCAGAGTGATCTATTTCAAATGTTTATTTCTGTTAATGTTGAAGATTATGACTTACAGCCAATGAAAACCCAAAAGTCATTATCTCAGTAAATTAGAATACTTTATAACACCAGCCTGAAAAAAAATTATTTTATAATCTGAAATGTTGGCCTACTATGTTCAGTAAATACACTCAATACTTGGTCAGGGCTCCTTTTGCATCAATTACTGCATCAATGTGCCGTGGCATGGAGCAGATCAGTTTGTGTCACTGCTGAAGACAAGGTTGCTTTGATAGCAGCCTTCAGCTTGTCTGGATTTTTGGGATTGGTGTCTCTTATCTTCCTCTTAACAATACCTCATAGATTCTGTATGGGGTTAAGGTCAGACGAGTTTGCTGGCCAATCAGGCATAGTGATACTGTTTTTTTTAAACCAGGAATTGGTACTTTTGGCAATGTGCTCAAGTGTCAAGTCCTCCTGGAGAATGAAATTTCCATCTCCAAAAAAGCTTGTCAGTAAAAAGAAGCATGAAGTGCACTAAAATTTCCTGTTAGACAGCTGCACTGACTTTGGTCTTGATAAAACACAGTGTACCCATACCAGCAGATGATATGGCTCCTGAAACCATCATTGATTGTGGATACTTCACACTAAACCTTGGAAATCAAGATCCCAGAGTCTGGAGGAAAAGTGGAGGGACAAAAATCCAAGATGCTTGAGGTCTAGTGTGAAGTTTCCACAATAAGTGATGGTTTAAGGAGCTATGTCTTCTGCTGGTGTAGGTCCACTGTGTTTTATCAAGACCAAAGTCAGTGCAACCATCTACTAGGAAATTTAGAGCACTTCATGTTTCCCTCTGCTGACAAGATTTTTGGAGATGGAAATTTCATTCTCCAAAAGGACTTGCACCTGTCCATACTGCAAAAAGTATCAATACCTGGTTTAAAAACAACAGTATCACTGTGCTTGATTGGCCAGCAAACTCGACAGACCTTTACCCCATAGAGAATCTATGCGGTATTGTAAAGTGGAAGATGAGAGACACCTGGCCCCATACTGCAAATGAGCAGCATGCTGCTATCAAAGTATCCTGGGCTTCCATAACACCTCAGCAGTGCCACAGGCTGAAAACCTCCATGGAACATCACATTGTTGCAGTAATTGATGCTGAAGGAGCTCCGACCCAGTATTGAGTGCATGTCCTGTATATACATTTCAGTAGACCAACATTTCAGATTTTAAAATCAATTTGTCAAGCTGGTGTTTTAAAATAATCTAATTTAATGAGATAATGACTTTTGGGTTTTAATTGGCTGTAAGCCATAATCATTAACAGAAATAAACACTTGAAATAGATCACTCTCTTTGTAATGACTCTATATAATATGAGTTTCACTTTTTGTATTGAAGAACTGAAAGAATTAATTTTTTTATTATATTCTAATTTTGTGAGATGCATCTGTATGTTCAGTTGTACAACTTTTGCTAGTATAGTTCTGTGCACTGGTGTAATTTCTTTAAATGATTTATAATACACATGAAAACCTTAGAAATATTACAGGTGAATTATTGTTGTCATAGTAAAAAAGGAATAAATGTAGCAGCCAGTAGTAAAATGATAGAAATCAATCTTAAATAGCATCTAATGAACCATATAATAGCTGTGTTAGCAAAGAGGAACATCAGTCTTACATTTCCAAGTGGTTGCCAAATAAAATCATGGGATGCATTTAAAGAGGCATAGAAGCTCATGACAAGAACATATGTTTGCCCCTTATACAAGTAACTGCTGTGACCAATCTTGAAATTCTGTGATAATTTGCTCCAGTATATAAGAAAGATATAGCTGAATTAGAGAGGGTGCAAAGAAGAGCGATGAAGGTTATTAAGGGATTGGGTGAACTGCAGTATTAAGACATTTGTCAAAATTGGGGTTATTCAGTTTGGAAAAATGAAGGCTTGGGGACTATTAATAGTATTACAAATGTATAAATGCACAATACAGAGATCTTTGTAATGATCTTTTTACACTTAGGCCTGCAATGATTATAAGGGAGAAGCCTCTATGTTTGGAGAAAATAAGGTGTAATCATTATCACAGATAGTGATTCTATACTTTCCGAGCAGTATCATTATTTAACTTTCTGCCACGTGATCTTGTAATGGTCGATTTAGTAAAAAAGTTCAATGAAGATCTCAATGTCTTTCTTGAAAAATATAATATTACAGGCTACAGATACTAGATATGGAGATGAGATGTTGATTTAGCACTTTTTTTTTGCCATATTTGGTGTCGTGAAGGGAATTTTCCATCAATATGGAACTGTTAGCATCTGTCTCATGGGGATTTTACCTTACTCTTAATCAACAAGTTAGGTTGTTGTTGGAACTTGATGGACTTGTCTTCCTTCAAATGTTAAACTATGAAGTCAAAAAAAGACACTGTACAATAGACTAGCTTCTCAATTTTTTTATTGTACTCAATATTAAAGTTTTGGACCCTTGATAATACTGCTAGTTATGATCAGTTACAATATATTTAATTACTTTTTATCAATTGGTTGTTTGGTTTCCTAGATGTCAAGAATGTTGCATATGTCATTTTTATTTTAAACCGGTGTTGTACCATTCTACATGGTTTGCTCATAGTATTATTCTGTTCACACTAGAATATTATAAAAAAAATATTAGCAGTAGTAAAAAAATGGCAATGGCTTCTACAAGGGAGGTGTTGGTTGCAGTGTAAGCTATCGATTGTGCTAGAAACCTATGCATGTTCCAATTAATAAAAGGATATTTAAGAAAAAAGAGAAATAGAAACTGAAAACAACAGAAGCATAATCCTAATTACAAAACTGCAAACCTTATTCCCAGTATATCAAGGGACATGAATAAAGACAGGAGTGAAATATACATATATATATATATATATATATATATATATATATCTATCATATTATAATAAAAGATCAAAAGGCCAAACAGGTAGAACGTACAAACAGATACAATGAGTAAATTAAATACAATGTGTGCTCATTAGGATACCCTGAATAGTAAGCAAATGTTTGGTAGGGAAACCCAACAGATCAGTACCAATGCACATTTTGTGTTAACACCCTCCTTTTTTTCATTAAGTACACTAGCAGTAATTTCTGACAGGGTTGTAAGAAATTGCCCATCTTATTAAATCACTGGAAGTTCTCAATCAGTTGTAAGCAGGCAAGAGCAGAGTTATACAACAATACTGTTTGTTCACTATTGATTTCTTTCATGGTTTTCAGGAATTCAATTTTGTCATGGAGCTCTGAGATTGCAGGTAATTCAATGCATTCTGGGCCCTTGCTAAGACCCAGTGAGCTGCAAATAGTAATTGTTTTAAGGTCATGTAAGGGAAACCTTTCTTGATAATCTAACAAATCAATTCTAGCAATAAAATGAAGGATTTTGTAAGGGTTTCTATCCTACAACCCACTAGTGCTTCAGGTTTTGAGCCTTCTGAAACTTAACAGATCACAACTCATGCCAAAACTGATGTACAAATGCATCATTTGCTATCACCATCATTTTCTATCTACCATTTATTCTAATGCACTACTCTGGAGTCAGATCACAACATTGCATTCATTGTTTTTATCTGGACCCTCGGACCTACGTGTTTACCTGTCCTGTGGAATAACCAATGCTTTGAACAGGTGGAAATGATCCCATTTCAAAAACTCTGATCGGTTTCCTACATTAGCTTCTATCCAGCATTTTAAATGATGGATTGAAACTACAATGAATATCTGGACATATGAAGAGTGGTGCTAAATAAAAATAATGTATAAAAAAAGGCCTGCGAGTGAGTAAATGTGTTGTCCTCTATGGTATAAACTGCTATGATGATGTGATTATGAGGAGCAGGTAGAGATGGCTGCACAAGAATAATGTGAGAAGGCTGCATTGCTACTGTCATGAGAGTTTGACCAAAAATATCAGACTTTGAGCACTGCTAAATTCCTTCACTCACATGCTTTGCTTACATCTCAAAACAGAAAAGAAGAAAAACAGTTTAATAACAAGTTGAGAGACAGGAAACTACACAATGAAGGGCCCTGAATTAGGCTGGAAAAATGTGATGTATTCATTTGAAATTTTTAATGAGGATACATTACAGAAAGCTTTATTTTTAAAAATTACTAACATTGAAAACGGAACTGTTACCTACACACTGAAAAATCAATTTAACCCCTTTCTGCCATCAGATGTACTATCCCGTCCATGTGCCCTGGGACTTAATCCCCAGGGACGGGATAGTACGTCATAGCTATCAGCGGTGCTCACGTGGTGAGCGCCGCTGATCGTGGCCAGGTGTCAGCTGATTATCACAGCTGACACCCGGCACAATGAGTCAGGGGCGGTCACGGACCACCCTCGACACGTTAACCACTTGTACACCGCAATCAAACACGATTGCGGTGTATCGGGGGTTAAAGGGAAGCATCGGCAGGGAGGGGGCTCCCTCCTTGCTTCCCTGAGCCCTCCACGGCAGCGCAATGTGCAGCGCTGCTGCGCGGGGCTCTTGCCCTACAGGACCCTGGATCCCAGATGGCGACGGGGACCTTTGGGGGCCTGTAGGGAGCTGACTTCCTCACTGCCTGCAAAGCGCAGGCATGAGGAAGTCTGCAGCAGTGCCTGTGACAGATCGCTGATCTGTCACAGTGATCTGTGATGTGACAGATCAGCGATCTGTCACAGGACAGTGATGTCCCACCTGGGACAAGGTAATAAAGTTAAAAAAAAGTGTAAAAATAATTTTAAAAAAATCGCTAAATAAATTAGTAAAAAAAAAAAATATTCCCCAATAAATTCATTTTTTGAAAATAAAAAAAAACAACAATAAAAGTACACATATTTTGTATCACCACGTCCGTAACGACCCGCCCTATAAAACTGTCCCATTATTTAACCCCTTTAACGAAACCCTTAAAAAATAAAAATAAAAAACGAAGCAAAAAATAATGATTTATTATCATACCACCGAACAAAAAGAGCAATAACGCGCGATCAAAAAGACGCATATAAATATTCATGGTAACGCTGAAAACGTCAGCTTGTCTCACAAAAAACAAGCCGCCACACAGCATCATCCGCAAACAAGTAAAGTTATAGCTCGCAGAATAAAGCGATGCAAAAATAATTATTTTTTATATAAAATAGTTTTCATTGCATAAAACCGACAAAACATAAAATAAGACCTAAATGAGGTATCGCTGTAACCATACTGACCCGAAGAATAAAACCGCTTTATCAATTTTACCGCACGCGGAATGGTGTAAACGCACCCCCCCAAAAGAAATTCATGAAAAGCTGGTTTTTGTTCATTCTGCGTCACAAGAATCGGAATAAAAAGCGATCAAAAAAGTCACGTGCTCAAAAATGGTACCAATAAAAACGACAACTCGTCCCGCATGAAATAAGACCTCACATGACTCGGTGGATCAAAATACGGAAAAATGATATCTCTCAATATGTGGTGATGCAAAAACGATTTTTACAATAAAAAGTGTCTTTTAGCGTGTGACAGCTGCCAAACATAAAAACCGTCATAAATAGTAAATCAAACCCCCCCGTTATCACCCCCTTAGTTAGGGAAAAATAATAAAAGTAAAAAAATGTATTTATTTCCATTTTCCCAATAGGGTTAGGGTTAGGGTTAGGGCTAGGGTTAGGGTTAGGGCTAGGGCTAGGGTTAGGGCTAGGGTAAGGGCTAGGGTTAGTGCTGAGATTAAGGTTAGGGGTGTGTTGGGGTTAGGGTTGGAGTTATAATTGGGGGGTTTCCACTGTTTGGGCACATCAAGTGCTCTCCAAATGCAACATGGCGTCTGATCTCAATTCCAGCCAATTCTGCATTGAAAAAGTCAAATGGTGGTCCTTCCCTTTCAAGCTCTGCCATGCACCCAAACAGTGTTTTACCCCCACATATAGGGTATCAGCATACTTAGGACAAATTGCAAAGCAACTTTTGGGGTCCAATTTCTCCTGTTACCCTTAGGAAAATAAAAAATTGGGGGCAAAAATATCATTTTTGTGGAAAAAAAATGATTTTTTGATTTTCATGCCCAGGCGTTATAAACTTCTGTGAAGCACTTGGGGGTTCAAAGTGCTCACCACACATCTAGATAAGTTCCGTGGGGGTCTAATTTCCAAAATGGGGTCACTTGTGGGGAGTTTCAATAGTTTAGGTACATCAGGGGCTCTTCAAATGCACATGACACCCGCAGACCAATCCATCAAAGTCTGCATTCCAAAACGTCACTACTTCCCTTCCGAGCCCCGACGTGTGCCCATACAGTAGTATTCTCCCACATATGAGGTATCAGCGTACTCAGGACAAATTGGACAACAACTTTTGGGGTCCAATTTCTCCTGTTGCCCTTGGGAAAATAAAAAAATTGGAGACTAATTGATCATTTTTGTGGAAAAAAAACATTTTTTTTTTTTCATGCCTGGGCATTATAAACTTCTGTGAAGCCCTTGGGGATTCAAAGTGCTCACCACACATCTAGATAAGTTCCTAAGGGCATCTAGTTTCCAAAATGGGGTCATTTGTGGGGGGTTTCCACTTTTTAGGTAAATTAGGGGCTCTCCAAAGGCAACATGACACCCGCAGACCATTCCATCAAAGTCTGCATTCCAAAACGTCACTACTTCCCTTCCGAGCCCCGACGTGTGCCCATACAACAGTTTTCTCCCACATATGGGGTGTCAGCGTACTCAGGACAAATTGGACAACAACTTTGGGGTCCAATTTCTCCTGTTACCCTTGGAAAAATAAAAAAATGGGGACAAAAAGATGATGTTTGTTGAAAAAATACGATATTTTTATTTTCACGCCTGGTCGTTATAAACTTCTGTGAAGCACTGGGGGGTTCAAAGTGCTCACCACACATCTAGATAAGTTCCTTAGGGGGTCTAGTTTCCAAAATGGTGTCATTTGTGGGAGGTTTCTACTGTTTTGGTACATCAGGGGCTTTCCAAACGCGACATGGTGTCCGATCTCAATTCCAGCCAAAAACATCAAATGGCACTGCTTCCCTTCCGAGCTCTGCCATGCGCCCAAATAGTGGTTTACCCCCACATGTGGGGTATCAGCGCACTCAGGACAAATTGCACAATATATTTTAGGGTCCTGTTACCCTTGGAAAAATAAGAATTGAAGGTGAAAAGATCATTTTTGTGGAAAAAATAAGATTTTTTAATTGTACGGCTGTATGTTATAAATTTCGGTGAAGCCCTTGGGGGTTCAAAGTTCTCACCAAAAATCTAGATAAGTTCCTTGGGAGCTCTAGTTTCCAAAATGGTGTCATTTGTGGGGGGTTTCCACTGTTTTGGTACATCAGGGGTTTTCCAGTCGCGACATGGTGTCCGATCTCAATTCCAGCCAAAAACGTCAAATGGCGCTGCTTCCCTTCCGAGGTCTGCCATGCACCCAAATAGTCATTTACACCCACATATGGGGTATCAGCGTACTCAGGACAAATTGCACAATAACTTTTAGGGTTCTGTTACCCATGCAAAAATAAAAATTGGGGGTGAAAGATCATTTTTGTGGAAAAAATATGATTTTTTAATTGTACCGCTGTACGTTATAAACTTCTGTGAAGCCCTTGTGGGTTCAAAGTTCTCACCACATATCTAGATAAGTTCTTTAGGGGGTCTAGTTTCCAAAATGGGGTCACTTGTGGGGGGTTTCCACTGTTTAGGTACATCAGGGGCTCTCCAAACGTGACATGGCGTCCGATCTGAATTCCAGCCAATTTTGCATTGAAAAAGTCAAATGGCACTCCTTCCCTTCTGAGGTCTGTCATGCGCCGAAACAGTGGTTCCCCCCACATATCAGGTATCAGCGTACTCAGGACAAATTGCACAATAACTTTTGCAGTCCAATTTCTCCTGTTACCCTTGATAAAATAAAAAAATTGAACCTGAAGTATTTTTTTGTGAAAAAAAGTTAAATGTTCATTTTTTTTAAACATTCAAAAAATTCCTGTGGCGCACCTAAAGGGTTAATAAACTTCTTGAATGTGGTTTTGAGCACCTTAAGCGGTGCAGTTTTTAGAATGGTGTCACTTTTGGGTATTTTCTATCATATAGACCCCTCAAAGTGACTTCAAATGTGATGTAGTCCGTAAAAATAAAATGGTGTTGCAAAAATGAGAAATCGCTGGTCAATTTTTAACCCTTATAACTTCCTAACAAAAAAAATTTTGGTTCCAAAATTGTGCTGATGTAAAGTAAACATGTGGGAAATGTTACTTATTAAGTTTTTTGTGTGCCATATCTCTGTGATTTAAGGGCATAAAAATTCAAATTTGCAAAATTGCGAAATTTTCAAAATTTTCGCCAAATTTCCATTTTTTTCACAAATAATCGCAAGTTATATGAATTAAATTTTACCACTAACATGAAGTACAATATGTCACAAGAAAACAGTGTCAGAATCATCAGGATCCATGGAAGTGTTTCAGAGTTATAACCTCATAAAGGGACAGTGGTCAGAATTGTAAAAATTGGCCCGGTCATGAACATGCAAACCACCCTTGGGGCTTAAGGGGTTAAGCACTATATTAACTATATTTAGCATTATACTCCAAGAAAATGTTAATCCGCACAGCGTAAGAACAAACTCAATGCACAGGTGTTGTGCAGACAAGCTGCAAGCATATATTCAACAATGAATGCTCTGTAAGCCAGGGTGCCTCTCCAAAATGAACAGCCACAATAGATACCAATAAAGAAGAAAACGTATGGCACTCACGGGCAAAAAGTAATTCTTTATTCCAATATTTAAAACATCAGGCATCGGGAGGATGGGAGCAGGAGAGGAGGAGACGACGGCCGCTTCGCGCTACAAGTGCGCTTCTATGCGTCACACCTGGTATGACCCGTATAAGCGCTACCGCAGTGCAAAACAGTTGTCATCTCCTCCACTCCTGCTCCCACCCTTCCGATGCTTATGTTTTAAATATTTGAATAAAGAATTACTTTTTACCGGTGAGTGCCATGTTTTCTTTATTGGCATATATTTAGCATCATATTTGGTTATTAACGTAACTGGTCCCACATACCGAGTGATAAAAGTGCTGTGTAGATTTTTAAGAAATCCCTGAGATGATGTAGTTAGTGAAGAGCGAACGTGCTCCCCACTACTCGTTACTCACCCGAGTATCACTGTACCCGGTGTACTCGGTGAGCACCGAGCATTTCCTGGATTACTCAGCGGAACTCGGGTCTCCACCCAGCACTTTTTGTGGTCTTTAGAGCCCCAATCAACATGCAGGGATTGTCTGCCAGGCACTGTAATGCCGCAGCCATCTTTGTTGTGGTCTTGCAGTGATTGGCTGGCGGCACAGCATCATCAGGGGTTTAAGAGACTGGATGCTGCCCTGCTCGGCGCATTCAGCTCCAGATTGAGATAGTGTAGGGAGAGCTGTTGCCAAGATAGGGTCAGATTTGGGGATTTATTAGTCAGTGTGTTGTCTACCATCCTAAACTACTCAAATCCAGCTAAACCAACAGTCCTTCTAAGGACTAATTCCAGAGTATATAGGTTAGGTAGGCAGGGAAGTGTACATCGTTCTATACATATCAGTGCAAGGCCTGCACGCACTGTATGTGTGTATATAGATATCACTGCAAACATCAAGAGGGTCCATTCCATTACTGTCTGCTGCTGCTGCTACCTATAGCATATATTGACTGTATATACCTAGCCCCAGGTCTAATTGACTAGGAAAAATTTTTTTGCCTGGTTAATTGAGATTATTTTATTGCAAAGCAATACAGAGCCCTCTTCTCCATTTGCTTTTTGACACTGCACAATATAGCCAGATCCTTTTCCTAGCACAGCATGAAAATCCAGCAATTTAAAAGTGGTCCCAAACATCACTTTTGAGCGTGCAGAGAAATCTTTCATTTTTATGTGGTAAGGTAGAGTAGAATTTTTTTTCAGTGTCTTACACAATTTCTTGACACCATTTTGCTGAACCCGAAAAAGAATACATATAGGCCACATATTTTAAAGTGTGCTATACCTATGATATGCCTCATACATCCGTGTGCTAAAAATTAGGGCATTTTAGGTCTAAATTCCATTGTTTTTGCAGTCTGTCATTCTAGTTATATACAGCATTATTTTGCATTTTTTTTAAAAAAAGACAGGCCACATATTTGACAGTGTGGTATCTCCGTGCCAGGCCTCATATATCTGTGTGCTCCAAGTTTGGACATTTTATGCTGATATTCCAGTGTTTTTCCTGTCTATCACTCTAGTTATATACAGCACTATTTTGCATTTTAAACAAAAAACTGGCCACATGTTTGGCAGTGTGGTATCTCCATGACAGGCCTCATCTATCTGTGCCAAAAATTTGGCCATTTCAGGCCTAAATATTCTAGTGTTTTTGATGTCTGTTACCATACTTATTGACAACAATTTGATAACCAAAAATTTTTTTTAACTACAGTACAGATAGTTTAAAATGTGCTTTTCCCGCACACGTATTACATACAAGTTTGCTCCCAATTCAGCCATTTGTAGTGAATGTGTATAATATTCTAGTCCATTTACAATGGGCAAGTCACGTGGCAAGGGACAGGGAAGTGGACGTGATGGTCTTGGTGCTTGCCGAGGCCGTGGGCAAGCTGAAAGATGGTGAGTGGCGATGACACCATAATTAGCATCACCATCCTGCTTCTCTGCATTCTGAAAAGCTCTCTGCTCACAATGAAAGAGGTTGAATGGCATGTAGAGAATGAAGACACTGAGCAAGGAACCATACAGGGTGATTACAAACAGCCCAGCCTCATGTCATCCCAACGTGGATTGGTTGACATTGAGGAAGAGGAGGAGGAGGAAAAACAGGAGCTACTTTCATGTGCTATAGATGGTACTGCAAGCACAACTGTCTTACTGTCTGTTCAGCGTGGATGGACTGAGGACAGGGAGGAAGAGGAGTAGGATGACACCTTGGTCATTCGTCCTGTTGGTGTGGACACCCAAGGCATGCCTGTTATCAGTCTCGCACGCATGGCTGACTTTTTGTTGCGCTGCCTTTCCTGTGACCCTCATATAGTAAAAATATTGGGTAACAGTCATTACTGGGTAGTGACACTTTTAGACGCATGCTACATAGAGAACTTTCAATCTCTTGTTCCAGAGGCAAATAGGTGTACTAAAATGGTGCAGTACCAGAGGGCCATTGTTGCAGAATTAATAAAAAATTCCCATCTCAAAACGCTGGCGGCAGACATAACAGTTCGTTGCACAACCAAGGAGTACAGGTGAGAGAGACACAACTCCAATCCAGCAGAGGTCGGGGAACACTGGCAAAGTTCTGGGATAGTTTTCTTAGACCCTCCCATCGCCCTGGCCCTGAGGAACAGGGTAATGTCACAAGGAATGGAGTGTTTTCTAAGATGCTGAGGGAGTACTTTGCTGACTGCATCAACGTCCTCCATGATTCCCGTGTGCCTTTTAATTATTGGGTATCCAAGCTGGACATGTGACATGAACTGGCTCTCTACACCTTGGAGGTCCTGGCCTGCCCTGCCGCTAGCAGTTTGTCAGAGCAGGTTTTTAATGCCACTGGTGGAATTATCACAGATAAGCGCAATCGCCTGTCAATGGAAAATGCAGACAGGCTGACTCTTATAAAAATGAACAAGGGCGGGGATTGGGCCAGACTTCTCAACACCACTAAATGATCACAGTAAAACAAAACCTCCAATCTAGTGTCTTTTTGGGATATGTATTCCCATGCACCTCTTCACACCCACAGATGGGAATACGCATCCTGATTTTGGCTATTTGGTGTCCTCAATCTCCTCATCCTCACCATCCATCACCACTAAAATACCAGGGTGAACATATTCCATCATGCTCCAGCCACTCTATTTTTTGGCAAGGGTGTTATGATGCCCATCACAAAATTTAAAAAAATATGTACCTCCCAAGGGGAAATGTTTGTCAGCCCATACACTTAGTGTATGGGCATTACAAAAGTCTAGTAGAGTGACTTCTTTAAATTGTGCCTATTTTTTAATGAGGCCTTGCTTCACGTCTCATCATCCATCTAGATCACCAAGTTAACTTGTTCCATGCTGCTACAGCCAGTGTCAAATTCTTAACAAGGGTGGGGGATATGCTAGCCGTAAAATAATTGTTATGAAAAAGCTTGAGGTGTACTCCACAGG
Organism: Dendrobates tinctorius; assembly: GCF_039654945.1. Lineage (NCBI taxonomy): Eukaryota > Metazoa > Chordata > Amphibia > Anura > Dendrobatidae > Dendrobates > Dendrobates tinctorius. Next base: position 37,295,756 of record NW_027361732.1, on the reverse strand, counting down.
GGAAAATGTTTTCCAGCCCATACGGCATTACAAGTCTAGGAGACCAGCTCCTTTGTATTGGGCCTATTTTTTAATGAGGCCATCCTTCACGTCTCATCATCCACTGCCACTAGATCACCAGGGTTAAGGTTTTCCATGCTGCTACAGCCAGTGTCGATTTTTTAACAAGGTTGGGTGGTTATGTTGGACGTAAAATAAATATTATGAAAAGGGTTGAGGTGTACCCCACAGGGTAAAATGTGTGCCAGTCCATACACTTAGTGTTTCTTTCAAGGAGGGATTGGGGTGCGTGCAAATTTGTGTCAAAGTGGTCCTAGCATTCAATGCATAAGAAAACAGTATGGGAGTACAAAATGAATGTGAAGTGGATTTTCCTGTGCCCATCCAGTACCTGGGTTCAAAGGCTTATTGGGGTGCATATGACATGGCAGCAGGGCAGGCCTTCCTGTTAATGTATAATAAAACAGTATGGGAGTACAAAATGAATAATGTGATGTTGATTTTCCAGTGCCCATCCAGTACCTGGGTGCAAAGGGTTATTCGGGTGTATATGACTTGGCAGCAGGGCAGGCCTTATTGTCAATATATTATAAAACAGTATGGGAGTACAAAATGAATAATGTGAAGTGGATTTCCAGTGCCCTTCCAGTATGAGGCTTCAAAAGCTTATTGGGATGCATTGATTAAAAAAAATATATCCTTTCTTTGCGCTTCTCGAGGACAAGGACAGTTTAGAGGTTGAGATGAGTTGCTCAGTAACAAATTTATTAGGACACTTTTATAGGAACAAAACATTGTGTTTCAGCCCACTACGGCCTTCATCAGGTATAATATGTGCTTTTAAACATTTTTTAAAAGAATATTGTCTTTATAGACATGTGACTCCTGACTAGAGATGAGCGACTTTGCCTTTTTTTAGGGTCAAGTCAGGTTTCATGAAACCCGACTTTCTCAAAAGTCAAGTCGAATGAAATCGGCTGACTATAGGGAAAAGTCGTGAAACGCGAAACCCAATGCATGTCAATGGGGAGAAAAGTCGGCAGAGAGTGGAGGACTGTAAACACACCTGGCAAGAATCTTAACCCTAGAGGCAGCGAAATCTCTCTCTCTCTTCTCTCTCTCTTCTCTCTCTCCCTCTCTCTCTCCATCTCTCCCACTCCCACTCCGCTTCTCTCATTGGCTGAAAAAAGTCACGTGCAAGCATTTGGCGAAACCCAACTTTGGCGCTTGGGTCGCCGACCGCATGGCCAACTTCACACTGTGGGCGGGTTTCGTTTCATGAAACCCGACTTTGGCGAAAGTCGTCGACTTTTGAATCTGACTGACCTGTTTCGCTCAACTCTACTCCTGACAAATCACAGGGGTATGCCTCAGTTAATTGAGATTGACACACCACCCCAAGTGGGTCAGTGCGATTTTAAACCAATCTTGATATATCAGAATGGTATAATGGTATATGAAAAGAAAAAAAACTGAAAAAAAATATATATATAAAAAATAAAAAATATATATGCAAAACATATTATAAATTGTAAAATTGCACAGTGGATCCTGTAGTCCTTTCCACAAGTATTTATAAAAGAGTTAAATTACATAACGTCTTAGCAAAATTTAAAAATTCGGAAAGGAGAAAATAAAAAATGTTTCTTTCATACACCTCTTCTCCCTCTCACTCCTCTCTCCCCTCTCCATTGAAAATCTCAATTAACAATATATACAATTAATTGGGATTAACACCCCACCCCAAGTGGGTCAGTGTGATCTTAAACCAATCCTAGTATATCAGAATGGTGTAATATATATATATATATATATATATATATATCGTATTTTTTGGATTATAAGAGGCACTGTTGCTCCCCCAAATTTTGGGGGAAAGTAGGGGGAGCGACTTATAATCCGAATGTGTGCTGTAGAGGAGGGGGGCAGCTCTGGAGTGGTGTCAGGGGGCTGGGGTGGGCTGGCTGAAGGATGCAGAGACAGCGGGTGATCAGTGCTCCCGCTCATTAGTCTCATGTAAAATTCTCTGCACCTGCTGTCAATCACCTCGGTGCTGAAGCCGCGCCGAGTTCGTAGACAGGGAAGCAGCGCATATTGCATGTGCCTGCACTCTTCCCCCACTGCCCTGTCAGGGATGGGGGGCTGTGCCCATGCCAGCAGGGGAGAATATAGGGACAGGGGCCCGTGTCCATGCCAACAGGGGGAGTATAGAGACGGGGGTGTGTGCATGCCAGCAGGGGCAAATATAGGAATGGGGGGCCATGTATATGCCAGCAGGGGGAATATAGGGATGGGGGAGCCATGTCCATGGTAGCAGGGGAGAATATAGGGATGGGGGCTGTGTGCATGCCAGCAGGGGGAATATAGGGACAGGGGGCATGTGCATGCCAGCAGGGGAGAATATAGGGACAGGGGCCGTGTGCATGCCAGCAGGGGGAATATAGGGATGGTGGGGCCATGTGCATGCCGGCAGGGGAAAATAAAGGGATGGGGGTCTGTGTGAATGCCAGCAGGGGGGAATATAGGGACAGGGGGGCCATGTGCGGGTCAGTATCAGCAGAGGGGCATATAGTGACTGGGGGGGACATATCCAGGATTTGATGGGGGGCTATGTGCCAGAACAAGGGGGCCATGTACCAGAATGGGGGTTATACAGATACCAGGATGGGGGACATATATATGATTTGAAAGACGGACACTGGCATTATAAGACACACCTCCATTTAACATTAAAAATAATTCTCTTTTACTTCACTAAATTTGGTGGTGCATCTCATATATATAAAAAATAAAAATATATTATGAATTGTAAAATTACACTTTGGATCCTGCAATCCTTTCCACAAGTATTTATCAAACAATTAAATTACATATCATCTGAGAAAAAATTAAAAAGTTCGGAGAGGAGAAAATAAAAGATGTTTTTTCATCTTTCATTCACCTCTTCTCTCTCTCCATCCTCTCTTCCCTCTCCATTGAAAATCTCTATACATTTTCCACTGTTTCATTGAGGCCGTCAGGATATAAGGTTTTCAACCAGAAAATCCAGTAGGACTCTTTTCTATTTAATTTCTGGATTCTGTTTATGTCATTCTGTGGTATTTGTTCCCCTGGAGTAATTTTAATGTCAAATATCTTGTGATGTTTAACAAGGAGGTGTCTGGACAGACTATGTTTTAAAACAACTTTTTTGGTTTTGTGTCTGTAACCATTCATACGCAATCATACTGTCTGTGTAGTGCGACCCACTTATTGAAGGCAACAAGCACAAGTAATCACATAGATAACATAGTCACTATCACAAGTGAGGTGTTGATTTATATTTATGTTTTTCCCTGTACTGCTTGATGTAATACAATTTTGTTTGTGGCTGATGATGTTGAAGCAGTGATACTTTTTTGATCCACATCTGATAACTCCAAATGGATATTGTATAGGGGTTTCTTTAGTATTTAAAGAGAAGGGTTTCCCCAAATTACTGGGCACAATTATGTTTTTAATTGTAACTTCCCTCCCAAATGTGATACCAGGATACTTAGGTAACCATTGATTTAAAAAAGAATCATTTCTTAAGATGTACCAATACTTATTTAAAATGTGTCTTATTTGCACAATTCCCTGATTAAAAGCAGTGATAAAATTGTATTCCCATCTAGTATTTTCTTCTATAGGGTTTTCATTTCTATGTTTGTTCGATGTTTAACCCCTTACCTACAAGGAACGTAATATTCTGTCCATGTGACCCTGGACCTAATTACCATGGACGGAATATTACGTCCCAGCGATCAGCGGCGCCCACGTGGTGAGCGCCACTGATCGCGGCCGGGTGTCAGCTGATTATCACAGCTGACACCCGGCACAATGTGTCAGGGGCAGTCACGGACCGCCCCCGACATGTTAACCCCTTGTACACCACGATCAAACGCAATCGCAGTGTACCGGGGGTTAAAGGGAAGCATCGGCAGGGAGGGGGCTCCCTCCGTGCTTCCCTGAGCCCCCCACAGCAGCGCAATGTGCAGCGCTGCTGCGGGGGTCTCTTTCCCTACAGGCCCCCAGATCCAAGATGGCGACGGGGGCCTTCGGGGGCCTGTAGGGAGCTGACTTCCTCACTGCCTGCAAAGCGCAGGCATGAGGAAGTCTGCAGAACTGCCTGTGACAGATTGCTGATCTGTCACAGTGATCTGTGATGTGACAGATCAGCGATCTGTCACAGGACAGTGATGTCCCACCTGGAACAAGGTAATAAAGTAAAAAAAAAAAAAAGTGTTAAAAATAATTTTAAAAAAATCGCTAAATAAATTAGTAAAAGAAAGAAAAAAAATTCCCCAATAAATCCATTTAAAAAAAAACAAAAAACAATAGAAGTACACATATTTGGTATCGCCGCGTCCGTAGCGACCCGCCCTATAAAACTGTCCCATTAGTTAACCCCTTTAGCGAACCCCTTAAAAAATAAAAATAAAAAACGAAGTAAAAAATAATGATTTATTATCATACCACCAAACAAAAAGTGCAATAACGCGCGATCAAAAAGACGCATATAAATATCCATGGCACCGCTGAAAACATCATCTTGTCCCGCAAAAAACGAGCTGCCATACAGCGTCATCCGCAAAAAAATAAAAAAGTTATAGCTCGCAGAATAAAGCGATACAAAAATAATTATTTTTTATATAAAATTGTTTTCATTGCAAAAAAACGAAAAAACATAAAAAAAGACCTAAATGAGGTATCGCTGTAACCGTACTGACCCAAAGAATAAAAACGCTTTATCAATTTTACCGCATGCGGAACGGTAAAACGCACCCCCCAAAAGAATTTCATGAAACGCTGGTTTTAGTTCATTCTGCGTCCCAAAAATCGTAATAAAAAGCAATCAAAAAATGTCACGTGCCCGAAAATGGTACCAATAAAAACGTCAACTTGTCCCGCAAAAAATAAGACCTCACATGACTCGGTGCGTCAAAATCCGTAAAAATTATAGCTCACAAGATGTGGTGATGCAAAAACTATTTTTACAATAAAAAGCGTCTTTTAGCGTGTGACAGCCGCCAAACAAAAACCGCCATAAATAGTAAATCAAACCTCCCGTTATCACCCCCTTAGTTAGGGAAAAATAATAAAACTAAAAGAAAATGTATTTATTTCCATTTTCCCATTAGGGTAAGGGTTAGGGCTAGAGTTAGGGCTAGGGTTAGGGCTAGGGTTAGGGCTAGGGCTAGGGTTAGGGCTCAGATTAGGGTTAGGGTTGGAGTTATAATTGTGGGGTTTCCACTCTTTGGGCACATCAGGTGCTCTCCAAATGCAACATGGTGTCTGATCTCAATTCCAGCCAATTCTGCGTTGAAAAAGTCAAATGGTGGTCCTTCCCTTCCAAGCTCTGCCATGCGCCCAAACAGTGTTTTACCCCCACATATGGGGTATCAGCCTACTCAGGACAAATTACAAAACAACTTTTGGGGTCCAATTTCTCCTGTTACCCTTAGGAAAATAAAAAATTGGGGGCAAAAATATCATTTTTTTATTTTCACGCCCAGGCGTTATAAACTTCTGTGAAGCACTTGAGGGTTCAAAGTGCTCACCACACATCTAGATAAGTTCCGTGGGGGGTCTAGTTTCCAAAATGGGGTCACTTGTGGGGAGTTTCAATAGTTTAGGTACATCAGGGGCTCTCCAAACGCACATGACACCCACAGACCAATCCATCAAAGTCTGCATTCCAAAACGTCACTACTTTCCTTCCGAGCCCCGACGTGTGCCCAAACAGTAGTTTTCTCCCACATATGAGGTATCAGCATACTCAGGACAAATTGGACAACAACTTTTGGGGTCCAATTTCTCCTGTTACCCTTGGGAAAATAAAAAAAATGGGGACTAAAAGATGATGTTTGTTGAAAAAATACGATATTTTTATTTTCACGCCCGGTCGTTATAAACTTCTGTGAAGCACTGGGGGGTTCAAAGTGCTCACCACACATCTAGATAAGTTCATTAGGGGGTCTAGTTTCCAAAATGGGGTCACTTGTGGGGGGTTTCCACTGTTTAGGTACATCAGGGACTCTCCAAAAGCAACATGACACCGGCAGACCATGCCATCAAAGTCTGCATTCCAAAACGTCACTACTTCCCTTCCGAGCCCTGACGTGTGCCCATACAGTAGTTTTCTCCCACATACGAGGTATCAGCGTACTCAGGACAAATTGGACAACAACTTTTAGGGTCCAATTTCTCCTGTTACTCTTGGGAAAATAAAAAAATTGGAGACTAATTGATCATGTTTGTGGAAAAAATACGATTTTTTTATTTTTACGCCCGGGCGTTATAAACTTCTGTGAAGCACTGGGGGGTCTAGTTTCCAAAATGGTGTCATTTGTGGGGGGTTTCTACTGTTTTGGTACATCAGGGGCTTTCCAAACGCGACATGGTGTCCGATCTCAATTCCAGCCAAAAACGTCAAATGGTGCTGCTTCCCTTCCGAGCTCTGCTATGCGCCCAAATAGTCATTTACACCCACATGTGGGGTATCAGCGTACTTCTGTGAAGCCCTTGTGGGTTCAAAGTTCTCACCACATATCTAGATAAGTTCCTTGGGGGGTCTAGTTTCCAAAATGGGGTCACTTGGGGGGGTTTCCACTGTTTAGGTACATCAGGGGCTCTCCAAACGCGACATGGCGTCCGATCGGAATTCCAGCCAATTTCGCATTGAAAAAGTCAAACGGCGCTCCTTCCCTACTGAGGTCTGCCATGCGCCGAAACAGTGGTTCCCCCACATATCAGGTATCAGCGTATTCAGGACAAATTGCACATTAACTTTTGCAGTCCAACTTCTCCTGTTACCCTTGGTAAAATAAAGAAAATTGAACCTGAAGTTTTTTTTGTGAAAAAAAGTTAAATGTTCATTTTTTTTTAAATATTTAAAAAATTCCTGTGACGCACTTAAAGGGATAATAAACTTCTTGAATGTGGTTTTAAGCACCATAAGGGGTGCAGTTTTTAGAATGGTGTCACTTTTGGGTATTTTCTATCATATAGACCCCTCAACGTGGCTTCAAATATGATGTGGTCCCTAAAAATAAAATGGTGTTGCAAAAATGAGAAATCGCTGGTCAATTTTTAACCCTTATAACTTCCTAACAAAAAAAAATTTTGGTTCCAAAATTGTGCTGATGTAAAGTAAACATGTGGGAAATGTTATTTATTAAGTTTTTTGTGTGCTGTATCGCTGTGATTTAAGGGCATAAAAATTCAAAGTTGGAAAATTGCGAAATTTTCAAAATTTTCGCCAAATTTCTGTTTTTTTCACAAATAAATGCAAGTTATTTGAATGAAATTTTACCACTAACATGAAGTACAATATGTCACGAGAAAACAGTGTCAGAATCACCGGGATCCATGGAAGCGTTTCAGAGTTATGACCTCATAAAGGGACAGTGGTCAGAATTGTAAAAATTGGCCCGGTAGTTAACGTGCAAACCACCCTTGGTAGTGAAGGGGTTAAATTAGAAGGTTGTTTATTGTTTAAGAGTTTCTTGCACAGACACGTATTTTGATTTTTTTTCAAGTTTGTTTCATAGGCTTCTGCTATGAGTTTCTTCCGGTATTTTTTATCCAAAAATTTTTTTTGTCAGAATTTTGGATTGTTCTACATAGTCTGTGTCTACCGTATTATTTTGATAATGGGTCACAAGCTCTTCAGTAGACCCCCTTCTCCACTAATGGTCATAAGTAACTACTACTCCTCAAGATGCCAACTCTCGATAGCTTACAGCTAGCGGGCCCAATAGCATTTGTCCAGACCTTTTCCTGGCTTGCTCCTGATCACTTACAACCAGCCTAGGCCCCACAGTCCCCTCACCAGTTCCTGAATCCTGGCTTTTCCATTTACAGTCCAGCAGAAACCCAGTGCAAATGATGCAGCCTGGGTCCAGGCTTTGACAGGTCCGGGATATTGTCCAGATTAGGAACACAGGTTCCTGTCACCTCTGCTGTTGTGCCAGCTTCCTCTGGCTTTGATATTCCTCTGGCCACTCCCTCAGGAGACTCGAGTGCTTCCGCCATCTTTGTTACCCACTAAGCATGTTACACTGTATGGATGACTAATTGAATACAGTACGTATCCAGATCACGTAATACTGTGTGGCTGAAAAATGTATCCCTACAACATTTTTAAAAGCTTTTTCTCAGTTTTATAAATCACAAAAATGCATGTTGACCATATAATACTGCATGGCTGAGAAATGTAACCCTACACAAATTTGTTACTTTTTTCAGTTTTATATATCACAGGAAATTTACCCCAGACCACAGAATAGTGTATGAATGAGAACAGTATTTCAGCCAATGGTTTGAATGCTTTTATGTAGTTTTATATAATATCAAAAAAATTTACCCCAGTCCAGAGAATGGTGTATGGGTGACAACTGTAATATAGCTAATTTTTTAATGCTTTTTTTGTAGTGTTTATTAATATCACAGAAATTTACCCAGACCATGGAATAGTGACTGGCTGAGAAATTTAAGCTTTCAAAATTTGTTTACGCATTATTTAAGTTTTATATATCACAGGAAAAGTAACACAGACCACATACTTTGGTATAGGTGACAAATTTAACCCTGCAAAATGTGCATATGCTTTTTTGGAGTGTTATATATACAGTATATAAAAAGTCATCCAGAACAGAGCATAGAGTATTGGTAAGAAATGTAACCCAGGGAAATTTTTTAAGGATTTTTTTGAGTGTCATATAACACAGAAAAGTAAGACAAATCATATAATACTTGATGGATCAAAGTTTATTTCACTTTTTCACCCCCCCCAAAAAAGCTGCAGTTATATATTTGCCAATGGACTGCACAGCCTTAATCACTGTCTAGAGACTGAATGCTGTTGCGTTCCCGGCTCCTGAGAGTCTATCTCCGTCCCTTGGCTAAATGCAGAATATATATGATACAAACAGCAAATCAACCAATTAGCCCTTAGAAGCGCTGATAGTATGATGGTTCAGCTTCAGCACCAGTATCAACACTACAGGCTTCTAATTTGTTATACTGTGCCAACAGGACTAGACAAGCACTCTCTCTCCAGTACAAAGTGTCACAGAACTGTGCAATGGTGTCAATGTGCAGAGCTGGATGGAGCCTGTTCTTTTATAAGCCCTGATGATGTAATATGGCCAGCCAATCACGGTAATGCCACTACCAATTTGACTACAACATTACAGTGATGTGTAGGCAATCCCCACATGCTTATTGGCTGCGTAACAGGCGCCAAAGATGCGGGACGGGGATTTGAGTTTTACATAGAGCACCACACATTAGTCACTGAGTAAAGAGTACATTCGAGCACTGTAATACTCGAGTGATAACTAATGAGAATGTTCACTCTTCCCTCTGGATATCATTCATGTCCTTCTCATGATTTTCATCTGTCTGGTTGGGGTGTGAGAAAGCTGTCTGGAACAAGATTTTCCTATGCTGTAAAGTCTGCAGAAGTATGTGATGGTATTTAAGTCATTTCTCTTGGATGAGTGCTGCCCCTCATCTGTTCAAAAGCCAAAACAGAACACATACTGTATATAGAAGATTACCCACTGTGATCGCTGCTGGATTTCTAAAGTGCTCTTTTAAGAATATGCAGACAATTCCATTAATTGACAAAAAATTGGGACACGATTATCTCCTATCTGTTATTACTAAAAATTTGTAAGTGAAGATGGCTTTAAGGTGCAATGATACACTGCGCTGCTGTAAGTAAGATTCAAGGAAATTTATTGGTGCCTACGCATTTCCTGAGGTGTCCCAGCTCACTTCATCAGGGCATGATACAAGCAAATGAAATGCAGGAGTTTATATACAATCCAATGTGGGAAAAGAAAAAAAAAAAAAAAAAGGGGCAGGACAAGTAACTGCCACATCAGCAAGGCAATGGTATAAAACACATTAAAATAATTGTATTTTAATAGAATATATTAAAACAGCATATAATAAGAATACATACTCAAGAACAATAAAAAAGAAAATGTATATATTTCTTTTAAAATAGACACGGGGGATCACGGGGTCCAATAAAAAAGTAGTTAAAACCATCCTCAAGGAATCTAGAACACAGTTCCAAAGTTGAGAGTGTATGGTGTTTTAATCCACATGACCATGGTGACTAGTGAGGAATGGGGTATGATTTTTCAGATCAATGTTAAGATCAATCCATTCACTTCCAGAATAAAGAGTACATCCAAAGAGATGTACCCTGAATAACGGATTAAAAAAAAAAAAAAAAAAAATTTCATTAATTTTTATGTTCAATTGACTGACTTTCAATTGTTTTTAAAGGTCTTTCACAAGATGTTGAACTGACATGCTTTAACACATGTAAAAAACATAATGGGCTATAAGCAGTTTTGATAATTATTATTTTCATTATTTCTTAAAAAATTTTCACATACAAATTTGGTGTTGTTTTTCACTATGTATCTTGCATACACATTGTATCCTGGCATATTTGCCTTGAACAAGTTGCATTGCAATAGCATCAATGACTCCAAAATGCAGTTATTTACCTTTTCAATCTGTGCCAAGTCTGACAGTGTTTTGCCATGTGTTATATTCTAAGACTGTTAACATTAAAATTAGTGCCAATGTTCACAAAGACTATAAGGCTAGTATTTTGTAGATATATTAATATAAATGTTTTACTGTAGATTTTAACATCCCATCTGGTCTCAATGCTTTTGAGCAGATAAAATGGTGCTAAAAATCCAGTGAAAAAGTCACATTAAATGCAGATAAATGCTGTGTGTGAGATTCGCCTAAGTAGGGCTTTTTTTGTAAAAAAATATTTGCAGGTATGCAATATTTGCGCGGACCTCCTCTGTGCAGTCCCTGTCCTCCTCTGTGCAGCCCCTGACCTCCTCTGTGCAGCCCCCGACCTCCTCTGTGCAGCCCCCGACCTCCTCTGTGCAGCCACCATCCTCCTCTGTGCAGCCCCTGACCTCCTCTGTGCAGCCCCCGACCTCCTCTGTGCAGCCCTTGACCTCCTCTGTGCAGCCCCCGACCTCCTCTTTGCAGCCCCCGACCTCCTCTTTTCAGCCCCATCCTCCTCTGTGCTGCCCCGTCCTCCTCTCTGCAGCCCCCGTCCTCCTCTGTTCAGCCCCCGTCCTCCTCTGTGCAGCCCCCGACCTCCTCTGTGCAGCCCCATCCTCCTCTGTGCAGCCCCCATCCTCCTCCTTCATACTTACCCTGCTGTGCCATCGCTGAACGTCCCTGAATCCTCCATTGTCCAGCGCTGACAGCTTCTCCCTGCCTTCAGCAGTCACATGGTACCGCTCATTAAGCTCATGAATATGCTTCCACGCCCATGAGCGTCCATATTCATGAGCTTAATGAGCGGTACCATGTGACCGCTGAAGGCAGGAAGAAGCTGTCAGTGCTGGGACGAGGAGGATGCAGGGGACGTTCAGGGAGGCATGGGAGGGGTGAATATGACTTCCCAGTCACAGGCTCCTGCCGCTGCTCCCCCTCCCCCACTGAAGCACCTTCAGATTTCCGGTACTCCGTACCGTCGTGTATCGGCTCAAAAAAAGCACTGGGCGTAAGACTAAAATCACACATGAAGCTTTTGATGCAGATGAATAGATACATAAATAAGAAAATAAAAATATAAACTAATTATCCCATCTTTTGCACTGATTCATGTGTAGTATTTAACTAAAAATGGCATGAAAAACTATACTTGATATTCAACATTTAAGGATTAAAGTTGAATGGTATTCTACGTAAGGTATTAATATGTATTAAAACATTTTCATGTACATTATCGTCTGCAAATATTACAAAAGACACTCTAAAATGTTAAAACATAAATTCTTGGCTACACACTTTAAGAATCATAATCTTTAGTTGGGTATTCCATTTTTCATGATGCTTTGCATAGCTATAAGGTCTTTCAGCATTACCAGGACATACATATAGTATTAGCAGGCTTAATAATAAGTGGAACAAGAGTTTAAATGTCAGCCTTAACCCCTGCCTAATAAATACATTGCTATTTGAAGATATGTTATAGCTTATAGGCTTAGAATCAAAATGTCTTATGCTGTCATTCAGACACCAATGTAGGAATTTTATTCCTGCTTAGAGAATAACTAATTTCTGGTTGAAAACCAGGGTAAAATTAGTTGTGTGTAAATGCTCTATAAATTTTCACTTATGGCTTGGCAGAAGTTTTTCCAAATCCATACTTTCACATAAAATCAGTATGGCAGCTAAATGGTTACCAAAGCTGTTGATTCGAAATGAGACCTTCACCCACTCCATCCACACACATTCTTAAACGCATGTGGAAAAATTACATCATTAAAAGTGAACACATGTTTCATTTACATTATTGCATGACCAATCCATACATTTGTATGGATTTGTAACACAGATTCATATAGAGGCACACTCATAGAGTTTTTCTCATAAACTGTATTTACCGTATTTTTCGGACTATAAGACGCACCGGACCATAAGGCGCACCCCAATTTTCAGAAAGAAAATAGGAAAAAAATAATAATGTGTCAAATGGGGGTCCATCTTACAGTCCGAATTCAGCTTACCTGGGAAGGGATCTGGCACAGGTGGAGGAGTAGTCACAGGGGTCATTCAGTGGTCCAGGCATGTGCGGTGGCCGCTCTATGCTGGGGCAGGTTGGTTGTGCTGGGGCAGCTGCGCTGGGGCTGGGGCAGGTGGGCTGTGCTGGGGCAGCTGTGCTGGGGCAGCTGTGCTGAGGCTGGGGTAGCTGTGCTGGGGCAGCTGTGCTGGGGCTGGGGCAGCTGTGCTGGGGCAGGGGCAGCTGTGCTGGGGTAGGGGCAGCTGTGCTGGGGCAGCTTTGCTGGGGCAGGTGGCCTGTGATGAGCTGGGGCAGGTGGGACGAGATTTCACTGCTGAGATTTGAATCTCGTCCTCCGAGATCTCGGGACGAGATCTGAACCCGCGCATGCGCTGTCCCCAGACCGGCGGCCATATTTCCGGCGTCCATGTTCCCGGAGGCCACCGCAACATGGTGGTGGCCAGCAAGGGATGTGCGGGGGCCTCCGGGCTGCAAGGAAATGCCGGCGGAGCCACCGCCCCTGCACCGGAGCACAGCCCGCCACCACCCCCGCACTGCAGAGCCCCGCACGCTGCCACCCCCGCACGGCAGAGCCCCGCCCGCTGCCACCACAGCACTGCAGGTTAGTATATTGCGATCAAAATTTTGGGGAAAAAAGTGTGTCTTATGGTCGGAAAAATACGATATATATTGCAAATCACATGCAGTATGGAGGAACCAAACTGAAGCACTCAAAGTGCTTTATACCACTCTCTCCAATGATTGGCATTGTGCTTGGTGATATAAGGCTTGAATGAAGCTGCTCAGCCATGGAAACTCATGCAATGATGCTCTCGGCGTACAGATTTTTTGTTGAGGTGAATGTCTTAAGAGGTTTAGAACTCTGCAGTTATTGAGTCAATACAGTGTTGGCCACTTTTGTGCACTATGTGTTTTACCATTGAGCAAAACAGCTCTATCCTCTCCCTCACAGTTAATCGTGGAATATCAGTTAATAGTGGCATATCTAGGAAAAATTTCACAAACTGACTGTTTACATTGTTCCAGTATCATGATCAATTTCAGTGAGATCTTCAGAACCACCAATACATTCATAAATGTTAGTAAAGACAGACAACATGACTAGTTGCTGGATTTTATACACCCGTGAAAATGGGACTGAATTAAAAACCTGAATTCATTGAAGATATGTGTCCCAATATATCTGCTCATATAGTGTCCTTTATTGTGCTGGATGTCTTAGAATCTCTGTAAGTGCATGCATGCCCTATATAAAAAGATAATTATAAGAAATAAATATAAATACAATACATTCAATATAAACTTATTAGAAACATCAGTTTAATGAACATCTATCATTAAGTGCAGAAGCTATGGTATATTCATTTACTTGGTTACATGCTGTTAATTTGTTGCCATGATGTAGATGATAAAAGAATGTACTCAAAAACTGTTAGAAAATGAATGAAGTGACTTTGACATTTGGAAGTAGGACAGGAATTTGAGCACATAAATCTTTAATCTGATTAGACAGTCATTTCTGCACATGGTTTCATACTGAGATCTTATTCCCATATATTTTATGTTTATATTCTTTCTGGATATTTTTTATATATCAAAAGATCATTACAAATCTATCATGAGCACACATTAATTATGGAAAACAAACATTTGCAGTAATTATTTTGTCCATTATCTCAAAGCTATAGCTAATCTCATCCTGGACATATTTAGCACACGTGTTTTTGTGTTTAATAAATCAAATAAGCAAACTTTATATTAATCATACCTTACATCAGAGTATTATAGTGAACTTCTATGGAAAAAGAAACAGTTCACATTGCTCCAAATTCGACATAAAAAGGGGCACAAGGGATAAAAACATGGGGCTATGACACGTATGTATAATATAACAATATACAGCTCTGGCAAAAATTAAGAGACCACCACATCAAAATCCTGTCATGGGCAACCCATTCTCCAGACGTGAACCCCATTGAAAACCTCTGGAATGTAATCAAGAGGGTGATAGATAGTCACAAGCCATAAAAAAAGAACTGCTTAATTTTTTGCGCCAGAAGCAGTGTGAAAGACTGGTGGCACGCATGCCAAGGCGCATGAAAGCTGTTTTTAAAAATCATGGTTATTCCACAAAATATTGATTTCTGAACTCTTCCTGAGTTAAAACATTAGTATTGTTGTTTCTAAATGATTATGAACTTGTTTTCTTTGCATTATTTGAGGTCTGAAAGCACTGTTTTTTTTATTTTGACCAGTTCTCCTTTTCAGAAAAAAAATACAAAACTTATTGCTTGGAAATTCTGAGACATGTTGCCGAAGTTTAAAGACATAATAGAACAATTTACACTTTACTCAAAAATATACCTATAAAGAGAAAGATCAGACAAACTGAACATGTGGAAGTGGTTTCTTAATTTTTGCCAGAGCGGTAGAGAAAAATGTGGAAAATAATGAATCATACTGCAAAATATGTAGGATAGTGATGGTAAAACCAAGACAGTCTGTAATGACACTAGAAGAAAAAAGGAAGGGAGAAACCAACCATAAAGTCTAGAAAAAATACTGTTAGTGCAAAGCATATGTTTATTTAGCAAATTAGCTGAGTAACAAAAATTTACAAAATTATAGGGGCACACACATAATATACAGTATATATAAATAAAAACATATTTGCAAAATTGAAATCAAGGTATCAAGTAACCTAATGTAAAGTCATATGTATAGGTGCTTCTCACAAAATTAGAATATCATCAAAAGGTTAATTTATTTCAGTTCTTTATTGCAAATAGTGAAACTAATATATTATATAGAGTCATTACAAACAGAGTGATCTATTTCAAGTGATTATTTCTGTTAATGTTGAAGATTATGGCTACAGCCAATGAAAACCCAAAAGTCACTATCTCAGTAAATTAGAATATTTTTATAACACCAGCTTTAAAAATTATTTTAAAATCTGAAATGTTGACCTACTGAAATGTATATTCACTAAATGCACTGAATACTTGGTCGAGGCTCCTTTTGAATCAATTACTGCATCAATGTGGTGTGGCATGGAGGTGATCAGCCTGTGGCACTGCTGAGGTGTTATGGAAGCCCAGGTTGCTTTGATAGCTGCCTTCAGCTCATCTGCATTGTTGTGTCTGGTGTCTCTCATCTTCCTCTTGACAATACCCTTTAGATTTTCTATGGGGTTAAGATCAGACAAATTTGCTGGCCAGTCAACCACAGTGATACTGTTGTTATTAAACCAGGTATTGGTACTTTTGGCAGTGTGGACAGGTGCCAAGTCCTCCTGGAGAATGAAATTTACATCTCCATAAAGCTTGTTGGCAGATGGAAGCATGAAGTACTCTAAAAATTTCCTGGTAGACTGCTGCGCTGACTTTAGTCTTGATAAAACACAGTGGACCTACACCAGCATATGGCATGGCTCCCCAAACAATCACTGATTGTGGAAGCTTCACAATAGACTCAATCTCAAGCAGCTTGGATTGTGTGCCTCTCCACTCTTCCTCCAGACTCTGGGACTTTGATTTCCAAAATACATGCAAAATGTACTTTCATCTGAAAACAAGACCTTGGAACACTGTGCAACAGTACCGTTCTTTTTCTCCTTGGCCATGGTAGGATGCTTCTGGCATTGCCTATTGTTCTTGAATAGCTTGACACAAAGAATGTGACACTTGTAGCCCATGTCCTGAATACGTCTGTGTGTGGTACTGTAGCTCTTGAAGCAATGACTCTAGCAGCAGTCCACTCCTTGTGAATCTTACCGAAATTTTTGAATGGCCTTTTCTTAACTATCCTTTCGAGGCTGCAGTTACTCCAGTTGCTTGTGCATCTTTTTCTACCACACTTTTTCCTTCCACTCAACTTGCCATTAATATTTCTGGATACAACACTCTGTGAACAGCTAGCTTCTATAGCAATGACCTATTGTTGCTTACCCTCCTTGAGGAGTGTGTCAATGACTGCCTTCTGGATATCTGTCAGGAGTCATCCCCATGATTGTGGAGCCTACTGAAACAGAATAAGGTACCTTTCTAAACACTTTAGAAGCCTTTGTAGGTGTTTTTGTTAATTATACTAATTTACTGAGATGATGACTTTTCAGTTTTCCTTGGCTGTAAGGCATAATCATCAACATTAACAGAAATAAACACTTAAAATAGATCACTCTGTTTATAATCACTCCATATAATATATGAGTTTCACTTTTTATATTGAATAACTGAAATAAACTAACTTTTTATGACATTCTATTTTTAAAAAGCACCTGTACTATGCAATATGTATATGTAATTGCATATGGTTAAGGAATATAAAGAAGGAAGGAAATAGGAAAAACCAGGGGAAGAGTCTTGAGGAGATCATTTGCATATTCCCAGTGCCTTCAGGGATAAGTGAAGAGTCTCCGCGAGCTCAACGATCACTGGGTTTTGGCCGTTGCAGCTGAAAAGAGGAAATCGGAAAACCAGGGGAAGAGTCTTGAGGAGATCATTTGCATATTCCCAGTGCCTTCTGGGATAAGTGAAGAGTCTCCGCGAGCTCAACGATCACTGGGTTTTGGCCGTTGCAGCTGAAAAGAGGAAATCGGAAAACCAGGGGAAGAGTCTTGAGGAGATCATTTGCATATTCCCAGTGCCTTCTGGGATAAGTGAAGAGTCTCCGCGAGCTCAACGATCACTGGGTTTTGGCCGTTGCAGCTGAAAAGAGGAAATCGGAAAACCGCGCGCCGAATTTTGGCTCAACTTTCATCGTTTTTAAGAAATCTCAATATGGAAGAGGCCAGGAGCCATTTGGTGAGCTCCATTTCATGCTAAATGTTCACAGACTTACCAGTGGAAAAGCCAAACTTCACATGCCACAAATGCAAGCTTGTGTCCCTGTTGGAGGAAAAGTTGCAAAATCTCAAAGAGAGGTTAGCTACGTTGAAGATCATTAAGGAAGGTGAAGAGTTCTTGGACAGAGCAGAATTATCTCTTCATGTTACAGAAAGAGAAGAAATTCAACGTGCACCTGAAGAAACAGAGGAATGGAGACATGTGACCCAGAGAAGCAGGAGGATCAGGAGGCAGTCAGCACCCATACTTCTCAGGAATCAGTACCAGGCTCTCACGCAGGAAAACGATGAAGAAATACATCAGGATAAGACTTTGCCAGCAAACAGCAACCTTGTACACCTTCAGAGTCCTCCTGGATGGAGAAAGAAAAATGTTGTGAAGAAGAAACGGAGAGTGGTGGTCATGGGGGATTCCCTGTTGAGAGGAACAGAGGCTGCTATCTGCAGACCGGATATAACTTCAAGAGAAATGTGCTGTCTTCCAGGTGCAAGAATTAAAGATGTGTCTGACAGGATATCAGGACTCTTCAGACCTACAGATGAATACCCATTCCTGCTACTACATGTGGGGACAAATGACACTGCAAGAAATGACCTGGAAACCATCTGCAGAGACTTTGAAGACTTAGGCAAGAAAGT
This sequence comes from Dendrobates tinctorius, assembly GCF_039654945.1. Lineage (NCBI taxonomy): Eukaryota > Metazoa > Chordata > Amphibia > Anura > Dendrobatidae > Dendrobates > Dendrobates tinctorius. The sequence continues at coordinate 37,277,661 of NW_027361732.1, read as the reverse complement.
GAAAAAACTGGGAGCGCAGGTGGTCTTCTCTTCCATCCTCCCAGTGGATGGCCATGGAACAAGGAGGTGGAATAAGATTCTGCAGGTGAACAACTGGCTACGTCGATGGTGCCGTCAGCAAAGATTTGGATTTCTGGATCACGGAGTGAATTACTTATACGATGGACTGCTTGCTAGAGATGGGGTGCACCTTACGAAGACTGGAAAGCATGTATTTGGAAGTCGCCTTGCTACACTTGTAAGGAGAGCTTTAAACTAGAACAACATGGGAAGGGAAGCAAAATACCAGAAAAAGCCATACACCTGACATATGCTATTGAGAACTCTGGTTATAGACGTGGAAAGGAAGAACAGAGACAAAAGAATCTAATTAATAAAAATATTGGAGAAAGAGAAACCTATCACAAACTAAAATGTTTCTATACTAATGCACAAAGCATGGGCAACAAACAAGGAGAATTGGAACTACTAACAAAGGAAAAGAAATATGATGTCATTGGAATCAATGAAACTTGGTGGGACGCTACACATGATTGGAATACAAGACTAGAAGGATACAACTTATTTGCAAGAAACAGACTTGATAAACGAGGAGGAGGTGTCACATTGTATGTTAGAAACGCGTATATCTGCACAGTGGTTGAAGCTTCAGAGACTGGGAGTTCTGTGAAAACTGTTTGGGTAAGAATACAAGGACAGAACAATGGAAAGGACACCATTGTAGGCATTTACTACAGGCCGCCTGTGCAAGCTGAAGATATGGATGAACTCTTTATGCATCAAATGGTGAAGTTCTCCAAAAAATATGACATAGTGGTCATGGGAGATTTCAACTATCCAGACATTTGTTGGGAATCTCTCTCAGGCAAAACTAACAGGTCAAGGAAATTCTTATCCTCTCTTGCTGACAACTTTATCTTCCAAAAGGTAGGGGAGAAAACAAGGGGAACTGCTACCTTGGATCTAATCCTTATAAACAGGGAGGAAATGGTTGAGGAGGTAAAAGTGGCTGGGACCCTAGGAGGTAGCGACCATACTATTTTAGAATTTTGGATAACTAGAGGCGGAAGACCTGTGAAGACTCAGACGTCAAGGTTAGATTTCAGAAAGGCAGATTTTAAAGGATTCAGAAAGAGAATTGGAGGGATCCAATGGCTCGATATCCTTAAAGACAAAAATGTCCAGGAAGGATGGGAAATCTTGAAAAATGAAATTCTCAAAGCACAGTTGTTAACAATTCCGAAAAGAGGGAAGGAAAGGAAGCATTTAAGGAAACCAGGATGGATGAACACAGAACTTAAGCACATGCTAAAAAGGAAGAAAAAAATGTTTATAAAATGGAAAGAGGGAGGCATATCTAAAGAAGAATATAATGCTGTCTGCAGAACCTGCAGGGCACTAATCAGATTACTAAAGCTGAAAATGAATTGAGGCTTGCAAGAGATGTCAAAAGCAATAATAAAGGATTTTGGGGATATGTCAAAAGTAAAAGAAAAGTCAAAGATGCTATAGGATTTTTACAGGATGAAAATGATGAAATGGTAAGACAGGATGCTGAGAAGGCTGAACTTTTAAATTCCTATTTTGCATCTGTTTTCTCTCAGAAAGGAAATGTAACATCAACTGTTCTTCACTGTCCTATTAAGGGAATAGAAGAATCCAGGATATCTATAAACAGAAAGATAGTGAGGAAACACTTAGCTAACCTAAATGAATTCAAGTCTCCAGGTCCAGATGAATTACACCCCAGAGTACTGAAGGAGATAGCAGAAGAAATTTTTGAACCCCTCTCCATAATCTTTGAAAATTCTTGGAGAACAGCAGAAGTGCCAGAAGACTGGAGAAGAGCAAATGTTGTTCCTATCTTCAAAAAGGGGAAGAAGGTGGACCCAGGCAACTATAGGCCGGTGAGTCTGACTTCTATACCAGGAAAGATCTTTGAACAAATTATTAAACAACATGTATGTCAGTACCTGGATAAGAATGAAGTGATTAAACAGAGTCAGCATGGGTTTGTAACTAATAAGTCATTTCAGACTAACTTAATTTCCTTCTATGACGGAATCACTGATTGGGTGGATCAAGGAAATGCTGTAGATATAGTATATCTTGACTTCAGCAAAGCATTTGACAAAGTCTCTCATACAATCCTTATTGAAAAAATGACTAAGTATGGAATGGACAAGGCAACTGTTTGGTGGATTCATAACTGGCTTAGTGATCGGACCCATAGAGTGGTCGTAAATGGCTGCACATCCAGTTGGAAGAATGTCTCAAGTGGGGTACCACAGGGCTCGGTCCTGGGCCCTGTATTGTTCAACATCTTTATCAATGATTTAGATGAAGGAATTGAGGGCAAACTGATTAAATTTGCTGATGACACAAAGCTAGGAGGGATAGCTAACACTAGAGAAGAGAGAGATAGGATTCAAAAAGATAAAAATAAACTGGAGAAGTGGGCATCAGCTAACAGAATGGTTTTTAACAGGGAAAAATGCAAAGTACTACATCTGGGCAATAAAAATGAAAAGAGCATATACAGAATGGGAGGAATAGGGCTAAGTGACAGCACATGTGAAAAAGACTTGGGTATACTAATAGATCACAGACTGAATATGAGTCAACAGTGTGATGCAGCAGCAAAAAAGGCAAATGCAACTCTAGGATGTATTAACAGAAGCATACAGTCTAGATCACGTGAAGTCATTATTTCCCTCTACTCCTCTTTGGTCAGACCTCATCTAGAATATTGTGTTCAGTTTTTGCACCACATTTTAAAAAAGACATCAACAAACTGGAGCAAGTTCAGAAAAGAGCGACCAGAATGGTGACCAGTCTGCAAACCCTGTATTATGAGGAAAGGTTGCAGGATTTGGGAATGTTTAGTTTGCAAATGAGAAGACTGAGAGGAGACTTAATAGCTGTCTACAAATATCTAAAGGGCTGTCACATTTTAGAAGGATCAACTTTATTCTCATTTGCACAAGGAAAGACTAGAAGCAATGGGATGAAACTGAATGGGAGGAGACACAGATTAGATATTAGAAAAAACTTTTTTGACAGTTATAGTGATCAATGAGTGGAACAGGCTGCCACGAGAAGTGGTGAGTTCTCCTTCAATGGAAGTCTTCAAACAGAGGCTGGACAGACATCTGACTGGGATGATTTAGCAAATCCTGCTTTGAGCAGGGGGTTGGACCAGATGGCCCAGGAGGTCCCTTCCAACTCTACGATTCTATGATTCTATGATTCTAAGTATATTCTGTGTGCAGTGATGTTCAAATTAGGTAAGGTTTCATCATTTGAAAGTATAGGCTGTACTGACTGCACTAAGATAATGAGAGGACCCCAGACTGTGTTGCGCCCACCCTGATGCACGCTAACATTACTGCACACTGAATATACTTGTAACCCTCATTCATTAATTCATTATATGCCTTAACCATATGCAGTTTCATATACATATTGTACATATGACTATGTTAGGTTAGCATGATACTTGACCCTTTGCATTCAATTTTGTAAATATGTTATCATCATATATATATATATATATATATATATATATATATATATATATATATATATGAAAAAAGGAAAAAGCAGCACAAAAAATGAACAGAATGTGGGTGCAAGCCTTCGAGGCATATACCAAACCTCAAAAATAGTCCTCAAGATGAAAGCAATGAAAGCAGCACACCAAAAGAAATCCAGTCGAAGTGCTATTTATTAGCCCATCTGGCTAGTAGCCCATACAGCGACGTTTCGTTTCTGGGAGTTGTGGACCTTTCTCAAGCAGTGTAACAATGCAAGGTGAGTGCTATTTAAAGCTCACCAATCATACAGGTATTTATAAACAATTAGATAATATACATTGTACAATACATAGTTTTACAAAACATGAACAACAATCAAAAAGTGCATTTATAGTGCAATGTGCAAAAGTGCCTCAATTGATGAAAAGATATTAATCTACGCTTAAAAAACATTAATATCTAGTAATGTCCTATAATTTCAAATCAGCAGCAGCTGTATTAACATATGAATGAGCATGACTCACCCCATAGTAACCATTGTAATCGCGCCATATATCGGCGTCTCACACTGTGCATTGCGCAGGAGCGGAAGTCCAACATGTAAACATCACATTAATCCCACTCATGTGCACTAGCACACTATCAGTGACGGCGCCATCTTTAATGGGGGAAAGAAATACAGCACAAGTCTGTGTGCATCTTTTGTTTGATAAAAAGATAAGATAAGATAATCCTTTAATCGTCTCACCATGGGGAAATTCAGAGCATTACAGCAGCAAGGCAGGAACAAGTACAGATACAGATGCATAAAGGCATTACATTGACAGTAGGTACATATACGGAAAAAAAAAATGTATCCGGACTGTCACAACTTTGGATCTATCAGTTCTCTGTTTGGGTCGTTCTCCGTTTTGGATAGTGCTGGTTATACAGCCTAACTGCAGCAGGAAGGAAGGACTTTCGATAGCGCTCCCTCTCACATTTAGGATGAAGTAGCCAGTCACTGACAGTACTGCACATCTTTGTCACGGTCTCATGCATGGGATGGGAATCATTCTGCACCATGTAGCTCACCTTGGCCAGTATCCTCCTGTCGCCTACTTCCTGAACTGGGTCAAGGGGGCATCCCAGGACAGAGCTGGCCCTTCTAATCAGTTTGTCCAGCCTATTCCTGTCCCTGGTTGGTATGCCACTACCCCAGCACACCACACCAAAGAAGATGACTGATGCCACAACAGAGTTGAAGAAGGATGCAAGGAGTGCCCCTCTAACTCCGAAGGCTCTCAGCCTTCTGAGCAGATAAAGCCTGCTTTGGCCCTTCCTTTACACTGCATCCAAGTGATGGGCCCAGTCAAGCATATTATTGAGGATCACACCAAGGTACTTATAGGTGTCGACTATCTCAATGTCATTTCCCTGAATGTTCACCACTACTGGTGGATTTTTGCCCTTGCGAAAGTCCACCACCAATTCCTTGGTCTTCCCCGAATTAATCCTAAGGTGGTTCCTCTGACACCACTCCACAAAAGCTTGGTTAGTGTCTCTGTACTCTCTTTCATCTCCTCCTGTGATGAGTCCTACTATTGCAGAGTCATCAGAATACTTCTGCAAGTAGCAGCTAGATGAGTTGCACGTAAAATCTGCAGTGTACAGTGTGAAGATAAAAGGGGCAAGAACTGTACCTTGAGGTGCCCCTGTATTGCAGATCACCGTGTCTGACACACTGTCCCAAACCTTTACAAACTGAGGTCAGTTCGTGAGGTAGTTATAAGGATAAGGATAAAAAATAACATCATCTGACATAATTCAGATATATAGGCGCACCAATGATAGATAGCGCAACAAATCAAAATAAATTCAATAAAGAAAATAATAAAAAGATGAATGCAATGCCATTTTTGCAGCTTATAGCAAAAGGGACTCACGGTAAGTGGATTCATCCATGTAGGTAATAGGAACACCTGCCATTAGCTGGGATAGGTAACCTACACCTAAATTGAGGAAGAGAAGTAGTGAACCTCGCTAAAGACCCCACACTCCACCTCTCCCAAAGAAATGGATATTTTGTTACAAAAAACGCTAGTTCAAATCCCAATATAGGCACATTCACCACAAAAGAATAAATAAATAAAAAATGCATAAACAATATCATAGAAATAACAAAAGAAAATTTTAAACCAGATTTTGCGCATATAACATGTTGAACTATTTATTTATTGAGAAATAAATTTTGTCTTCATTCAAAAGGGGAGTCATGCATTCCAATATCATGGTGATGGTAGATTGGACTGTATTCTCAATGTGACAAGTTCCCTTTAATAGATATTTTCAGCTCATTTCAGCTGCACTGTCTTTGACAACGTAAAGTAGCATCATATTTCAATGGTATGTCATTTAAGGCTGGCTTTCATTTAGCTTTGAAGAAATGTCAATTGATTTATTGCTGAACAATGCATGCTCTTTAAACTAAGAATCAAGCTTCTAAATAACCTGTGGCACACCATGCTATTTTGCTGCTAATTAACATCTCACTGTGTATAGGGAGAAAACCGTCAATTATTATTGGGTGGAAAGGCGGCAGATAAGATCTCATTAATCTTACCTCATCAAACCTAGATATAACATCTATAGACCCAGATCATCTGACCAGGTCAGAGCTAACTTTCATAAGTTTCATTCTTAAATACATTTAGTTGATGCTTGTTGTAAAAAACTACTTATTTAGAGGGATATATTTATGATTTACCATCTTACCATTGTTCCATTGTAGACTCTATTCCTCATTTCTACATATATTCATTTAGTATTAGCCTATTTTAGTCTTAAATATACACAAATTTGTTACCCTTCTATCAACCCCTTAATGACAGCCAATACGTCTTCGTACTGACTTGAGATATAAGAGAATATCATCCCCATACAGGTGACAATCCAGCAGCTGTCGGCTGTACACTATAGCTGACAACTTGCTGTATCACAAACGATCAGTGTTGTCACCGTCCATATCTGTTTAACCCCTTAGTTGCTGCTGTCAAAAGTGACTACATCTGAAAAATGGTTAAAAGATTGTGGGGGCTTCTGCTTTAATCTATTTGACACACCTAGATTATGATTGTGTGGTTCTGATGTTTGCCATAGCAGTTCATGGCCAAATAGCGGCCTTGTAGTCTCCCGGATATAGTGGTCAGTTCACAAGTTAGCGACATTTAGGTGGTGAACAAACATTTTTTAATTCCGGCTATACCACTTTGCATTAATTCCTGAAAATTACCTGAAGGGTTAATAAACTACCTGACAGAAGTTTTCAATACGTCAGGGGGTGCAGTTTTTAACCCCTTCATGACCCAGCCTATTTTGACCTTAATGACATGGCCATTTTTGGCAATATTGACCAGTGTCCCTTTATGAGGTAATAACTCAGGAACGCTTCAACGGATCCTAGCGATTCTGAGAATGTTTTTTCGTGACATATTTGGCTTCATGTTAGTGGTAAACTTAGGTCAATAATGTTTGCATTTATTTGTGAAAAAAATGGAAATTTGGCGAAAATTTTGAACATTTCGCAATTTTCACATTTTGAATTTTTAATCCGTTAAACCAGAGAGATATGTGACACAAAATAGTTAATAAATAACATTTACCACATGTCTACTTTACATCAGCACAATTTTGGAAACAAATTTTTTTTTTGTTGGGAAGTTATAAGGGTTAAAAGTTGACCAGCGATTTCTCATTTTTACAACAAAATTTACAAAACCATTTATTTTAGGGACCACCTCACATTTGAAGTCACTTTGAGGGGTCTATATGGCAGAAAATACCCAAAAGTGACACCATTCTAAAAACTGCACGCCTCAAGCTACTCAAAACTACATTCAAGAAGATTATTAACCCTTCAGGTGCTTCACAGCAACTAAAGCAATGTGGAAGGAAAAAATGAACATTTTAATTTTTCCAATAAAAATTTTCATTTAGCATCAATTTTTTCATTTTTAACATGGGCAACAGGATAAAATGGATCCTAAAATTTGTTGGGCAATTTCTCCTGAGTACACCGATACCTCATATGTGGTCATAAACCACTGTTTGGGCACACAGCAGGGCTCAGAAGGGAAGGAGCACCATTTGACTTTTTGAATGGAAAATATGCTGGAATATTTAGCGGTTGCCATGTCGCGTTTGGAGAGTCCCTGTGCGCCTAAACATTGGAGCTCCCCCACAAGTGACCCCATTTTGGAAACTAGACCCTCCAAGGAACTTATTTAGATGCATAGTGAGCACTTTGAACCGCCAGGTGCTTCACAAATTGATCTGTAAAAAAGAAAAAGGCACATGGCAGGGTCCCGAAGGGAAGGCGCACCATTTGACTTTTTGAATGGAAAATTAGCTCCAATCGTTAGTGGACACCATGTCGTGTTTGGAGAGCCCCTGTGTGCCTAAACATTGGGGCTCCCCCACAAGTGACCCCATTTTGGAAACTAGACCACCCAAGGAACTTATCTAGATGTGTGGTGAGGACTTTGAACCCCCAAGTGCTTCACAGAAGTTTATGACGCAGAGCAGTGAAAATAAAAAAATAATTTTTTTTCCTCAAAAATGATTTTTTAGCCCGCTATTTTTTATTTTCACAAGGCTAATAGGAGAAATTGGACCACAAAAGTTGTTGTGTAATTTGTCTTGAGTACGCTGGTACCCCATATGTCAGGGGAAACCACTGTTTGGGCGCATGGGAGAGCTCAGAAGGGAAGGAGCGCGATTTTGGCATGCAGACTGATGGGATGCTCTGCGGGCATCATGTTGCGTTTGCAGAGCCCCTGATGTGCCTAAACAGTAGAAACCCCCCACAAGTGACCCCATTTTGGAAACTAGACCCCCAAGGAGCTTATCTAGTTGTGTAGTGAGCACTTTGAACCCCCAAGTGCTTCACAGAAGTTTATAAACGCAGAGCCATGAAAATAAAAAATCTTTTTTTTTCCTCAAAAATTATTTTTTAGCCCGCTATTTTTTATTTTCACAAGGGTAACAGGATAAATTGGGCCCCTAATGTTGCTTTTCAGTTTGTCCTGAGTACGCTGGCACCCCATATGTGGGGGGGACCACTGTTTGGGCGCACGGCAGGGCTCAGAAGGGAAGGAGCGCCATTTGACTTTTTGAATGGAAAATTAGCTCCAATCATTAGCGGACACCATGTCGTGTTTGGAGAGGCCCTGTCTGTTTTCACTTTGGAGCTCCCCCACATATCACCCCATTTTGGAAACTAGACCCCCTAAGGAAGTTATCTAGTTGCATAGTGAGCACTTTGAACCCCCAGGTGCTTTACAGAAGTGTATAACGCAGAGCTGTGAAAATAAAAATATTTTTTTTCCTCAAAAAATGATTTTTTTAGCCCGCTATTTTTTATTTTCACAATAGTAGCAGGAGAAATTTGACCACAAAAGTTGTTGTCCAGTTTGTCCTGAGTACGCTGGTACACAATATGTGGGGAGGGACCACTGTTTGGGCACAAGTCGGGGCTCGGAAGGGAAGTAGTGACGTTTTGAAATACCGACTTAATGGAATGGTCTGCGGGTGTCATGTTACGTTTGCAGAGCCCCTGATGTGGCTAAACAGTGGAAACCCCCCATAAGTGACCACATTTTGGAAACTAGACCACCCAAGGAACTTATATAGATGTGTGGTGAGCATTTTGAACCCCCAAGTGCTTCACCGAAGTTTATAACGCAGAACCGTGAAAATAAAAAATCTGTTTTTTTCCTCAAAAAATGATTTTTTAGCCCGCAATTTTTTATTTTCACAAGGTTAACAGGATAAATTCGACCCCAAAAGTTGTCGTCCAGTTTGTCCTGAGTACGCTGGTACCCCATATGTGGGGGGACCACTGTTTGGGCACACATTGGGGCTCGGAAGGGAAGTAGTGACGTTTTGAAATACCGACTTGATGGAATGGTCTGCGGGCGTCATGTTACGTTTGCAGAGCCCCTGATGTGCCTAAACAGTGGAAACCACCCACAAGTGACCCCATTTTGGAAACTAGACCCCCCAAGGAACTTATCTAGATGTTTGATGAGCACTTTGAACCCCCAAGTGCTTCACCGAAGTTTATAACTCAGAGCCGTGAAAACAAAAAAAAATCATTTTTTTTCACAAAAATCATTTTTTTAGCCCCCAATTTTTTATTTTCCCAAGGGTAACAGGAGAAATTAGACTCCCAAAGTTGTTGTGCAATTTTTCCTGAGTACGCTGATACCCCATATGTGGGGGTAAACCACTGTTTGGGCACACGTCGGGGCTCGGAATGGAGAGAGTGCTGTTTGACATTTTGAACGCAAAATTGGCAGGAATAAATCGTGGCGCCATGTCGCGTTCGGAGACCCCGTGATGTGCCTAAACAGTGGAAACTACTCAATTCTAACTCCAACTCTAACCCCAACACACCCCTAACCCAACCCTAATAATAACCCTAACCACAACCCTAACGCCAACACACCCCTAATCCCAACTCTAACCCTAACTACAAGCCTAACCCTAATCCCAACCCACCCCTAACCCTAATTCCAGCCCTAACCCTAATTCCAGCCCTAACCCTAATTCCAGCCCTAACCCTAATTCCAGCCCTAACCCTAATTTCAACCCTAACCCTAATTCCAACCCTAACCCTAATTTTAACCCTAACCCTAATTCCAACCCTAACCCTATTTCTAACCCTAACCCTATCTGTAACCCTAATTCCAACCCTAAACCTAATTCCAACCCTAACCCTAGTTCGAACCCTAAATGGAAAAAAAATATTTTTTTTTATTTTATTATTTGCGCCTGGCTATGGGGGTGATAAAAGGGGGGTGTATTTACTTTTTTTTTCATTTTGATCACTGTGAGAGTGTATCACAGTGATCAAAATGAAATATGAACGGGCAACCGGCAAATTCATGGGCGCCGCCATCTTGGACAATGGCAGGCGCACTGCGCATGCGCCCGCCATTTTGCAAGATGGCGGCGCCCATGATCCGGACGCCGGGAGCCACGGCGGGACACCCGGAGCACGATCGGAGGTCCCGGGGGTTTGGAAGGTGGGAGGGAGCGATAGGAAGGGGAGGGGGAGCAGATGATGACGACGGCGACCGATCGCCGTCGTCCATCGGTGGCGGGGGCCGATCGGCTACGCCAGTCGGTGTGTGGGGGGTCGGGTGTCGGTGTCCAGCCATGTCCGATGCTATTTCAGCATCGGCCATGGCTGGATTGTAATATTTCACCAAATTTCATTGGTGAAATATTACAAATCGCTCTGATTGGCTGTTTCACTTTTAACAGCCAATCAGAGCGATCGTAGGCACGTGGGGGCTAAGCCACGCCCCCAGGGATTAACTGTAGAGTGTCCTTTGTGTGCGGGTCGGGTGACCTTTCAGTGACCCCGGTCACCCGACCCGCAGGGGGGCTATTTATAGCATGACGCCTACGTAGGCGTCATAGGTCGTTTGGGCACGGCTTTTCATGACGCCTACGTAGGCGTCATGGGTCGTGAAGGGGTTAAAATGGTATCACTTTTTGAGGTTTTCCAATATATAGCACCCCCAAAGTCACTTCAAATCTGGATAGGTCCCTCAAAAAATAAATTTTTTAACTTTCCTTGAAAAAATGAAAAATTACTGCTACATTTTTAAACCTCCTAAAAGCCTAACAAAATAAACTAGCATTTAAAAAATGGTGCTGATGTAAGGCAGACATGTGGGAAATGTTATTCATTAATGTTTTTGTGTGATGTGACTATCTGGATTAAGCGGATAATCATTCAAAGTTAGAAAATTGCAATTTTTTTACATTTTTGTCAAGTTTCTGATTTTTTTTATAAATAAACACAAAACATATCAACCTAAATTTACCATTATCATAAATTATAATGTGCCACAAAAAAACATTCTAAAAATCAATGGGATTTGTTGAAGCGTTCCAGAGTTATCACCACATAAAGTGATATTGGTCAGAATTTTAAAAATTGGCTCCGTCACTAACGGGTTAAAGTAAGAAAAAGCCACAATGATAGGTGAAATAACACGAAATGAAGAAAAGTAATTTTCAGTTTTAATATGCTGAATATCAATTAATGAAAATTAGACTTTACTTTTGAATTGTGGTTCAACAGAACAAAAAATAAAATAAAGACAAAAGAATGAAAATGGCCTAGACAAAACTGATGTTACCCTTGAATTAATATTTTGTTGCACAACCTTTTGAGGCAATCGCTGCAAACAAATGATTTCAGTAACTCTCAATGAGATTTCTATGTCTGTCCACAGGTATTTTGCCCACTCCTCTAGAGAAAACTGCCCCAGCTGTCTCAGGTGTGAAGATGCCTTCTCCAAACTGCATGTTTCCGCTCCTTCCACAGCTGTTCAATAGGATTTAGATTAGGGCTCATAGAAGAACATGAATGCCTTAATAGTCTTGAGATTTCAGTGTGTCTTAGCTGCTTTTTGTTCTGACTAAGTGTCAGCTATGCCAGATCACCAGTGAGTCTGAATTATGAGATTTCGCCCTTCTGTTCACAAGCGCTTGAAGACAAGAGACTCAACACACATGCCGTGGTCAAATCACTTTATCTGACGTAATGAAATACAAGGAAACTTTTATACCATTTACAACAATATGCAATTCTATGGAGCTGATGTAGCCCCCACCAACACCCTCAGAGTTATGCCATGTTTACAATATACTCAGAACATGTTGTTGAGAACAAATATGATAACAAGTATAGTTTCCTTGAACACAGAGACTAGTAGTCTACATAAGAATAGTTCTAGCAATATTAGGCAAAAGGCAATTGAAGTTTTAAATGCATTTAAAGGGATATAAAAGCAAACCATTAACTCTTCTATATCAATTTCCCCCTTTTGTAAATGGTATAACCTTTGCCACAGGGTCAGCTGATGTCCACAATGGAGCTACTGTCTCATGGGTCTAGTACCCATAAGGGGGCTTGCTACCTGCTTCACCCATCCACCCTCAGTGTGAACACTCACTTTCCCCATCAGCAATGGCTACCTGGGGTCTATGATACACTACAGAAGGTTCAGCCTTAGATTCTTTTTTTTATGCATACATTATTCAGTAGCTTAAGTAATACATATATTAGCGCTTTTACAGCTACATAAAACAATAAGCAAAACAACAAAATTTGCATACAAGTCTGTACAATACCAAAAATGCATCCTGCATGGCCATTAAACCAATTTGCTGGATTTAGAAAAGAGAAGTGTAAAGTGTTGTGAGTTCATTTTCCCCTTCGTCACTGAGGTCTGGTGAACTCCCTATTCTGGTAAAGGAAGGTAATGAGCCTGATTATCAGGCACATGAGCCTAATGAGGATGACTGGCTGAGTGGAGTCACGGACTGGATATAAGGCTGCCGACGCCCTTCTGCCCTGCGGGTGATTCTCTGTGGACTTCTAGGACACCAGTCTGATTCCTGCTCCTCTAAAGCTAAGTTTTCTGCTTTGCCTGTTAGCATTTGTGTTTTGTTTTTGTTTTCCATGCTTTTCTGGATTCTGCCATTCCCTGCTGCGGTGAGCTGAATCTCCTTTTGCCGGTTGCTCTGTCTTCAGAATATTCCTGAGTACTGACATAGCTTTTTTGAAGCCTAGCGTCTCCAGGGCCTTTTTCACTGTCAGTCTGTTGGCTCTTATTTTCATAGGGTTTTTCACGGATTTCAGACAGCAGCCTTCCTGTCCTTTTCTATTCAGTTAGCTTGGGCCCCGTCTTTGCTCAGTCTATCTTTCTGTCTGTGTTAGTGTTTTCATCTTGCTTCACCGTCATTATATGTTGGGGGCTGCCTATTGCTTTGGGGTCTGCTCTGGGGCAGTTTAGATTTCCCCTTTCTTTCTTTAGGCCTATTTAATTCTCCAGCTGTGATCGAGTGGTCTAGGGCATCGTAGGAACCCCCCACGGCTACTGTTAGTTGTTGTGGATAGGATCAGGGGTCTGCAATCCGATAGCTGCCAACCTCTCTGGTTTTCTGGACTTAGCTAGCATTTCTGTTTTTGCCTCCTACGGTCACTCAATCATAACAGAATCACCGCCATACCGCAGATCCTAGGGTACTCAATAGCAGGAAAGAATTGTGTTTAAAAAAAAAAAAAAAAGTGTGTGTATATTCTTTCCTCTATATCTCTGAGGCCATAGGGGGAATTTTTTCTCTCTCAATGGAGATAAAGCAATTGTCTGATCGTGTGGAGCAGCTCGCTGCGGAAGTGCGGGGAATTTCCGCCTACCTTGCTCGTTCGCATGCTGTTGAACCAAAGATCCCTACACCTGATGTATTTTTTGGGGATCGATCTAAATTTTTGAGTTTCAAAAATAATTGTAAATTATTTTTTGCCTTTAAGCCAAACTCGTCAGGGAGCTCCACGCAGCAGGTTAAAATTGTCATCTCTTTGCTGCGTGGCGATCCCCAGGATTGGGCGTTTTCTTTGAAACCAGATGATCCTATTCTGACTAATGTCAACGCATTCTTTCAAGCTTTGGGGTTGTTGTATGACGAACCTAATGCTATTGATCAGGCTGAAAAGACCCTGTTGGCATTGAACCAGGGTCGAGATTCTGCAGAGTTGTACTGTCAAAAGTTCCGAAAGTGGGCGGTCCTTACTACCTGGAATGATAATGCCTTGGCTGCTCTCTTTCGGAAGGGTTTGTCAGAAGCCGTAAAAGATACTATGGTGGGATTTCCTGTTCCCTCTGGTCTGGACGATTCTATGTCATTAGCCATTCAGGTTGATTGGCGTTTACATGAACGCAGGATTGCACGAGAGGTGTTGCCACCGGTTGAACAGACGTCTGAACCTATGCAATGTGATAGAGTTTTGTCTAAGGCGCAACGTCAGGAGTTCAGAAGGCGTAATAAGCTGTGCTTTTTCTGTGGAGATGCCTCGCATATTATTTCTGTTTGTCCTAAACGAGAGAAACGCTTTGCACACATGTTTTCTGTTGGTGGTGTTCAACCTAAGTTTCTTCTGGCAATTACTCTGATCTGCTCCCTGTCCACATTTTCCGCCAAGGCTTTTGTGGATTCGGGAGCAGCGCTAAACCTAATGGACTTGGATTTTGCTAAACATTGTGGATTTCCGATGACACCTCTGCAGACGCCTATCCCTTTGAGGGGGATTGATGCTACTCCTTTGGCTAAAAATAAACCTCAGTTTTGGACCCAGGTGGTCATGCGGGTCGCCCCAGACCATCAAGAAAATTGCAGATTTTTGGTGTTGCATGGTCTGCATGATGCCGTTGTTCTGGGGTTTCCATGGTTGCAAATTCATAATCCAGTTTTGGATTGGAAATCTGTGTCTGTGGTGAGTTGGGGTTGTCGGTGTGCCTTTAGTGAGGCTCCGGTTTTTTCCACCTCTCCTCAGTCGCATGATGTTCCTGACTATTTGGCGGACTTTTATGATGTATTTAGTGAGAATGAGTCTGCGTCCTTGCCTCCTCATAGGAGTTATGACTGTGCAATTGAACTAAGCCCGGGGTGTAAATTTCCCAAGGGTCGGCTCTTCAATTTATCTGTACCCGAGCACGAGGCTATGCGGTCCTATATTAAGGAGGCGTTGGAGAAGGGTCATATTAGACCATCCTCTTCACCCTTAGGTGCCGGGTTTTTTTTGTGGCCAAAAAGGATGGTTCTTTAAGGCCTTGTATTGATTATCGTGCCCTCAATAAAATTACTATTAAATATCAGTATCTGTTACCCCTGATTTCGTATCTATTCTCTAGAGTTAGAGGTGCTTGCTGGTTTACCAAGCTTGACCTCAGGGGGCATATAATCTTATCCGCATTAAGCAGGGGGATGAATGGAAGATGGCGTTTAATACTCCGGAGGGATATTTTGAGTACCTGTTGATGCCTTTTGGGCTCACTAATGCCCCTTCTGTCTTCCAGTGCTTCATGAATGATATTTTCCGAGACTTTGTGGATACATTTTTGATTATCTATCTGGATGATATTTTGATCTTCTCCAAGGATTGGGATTCTCATGTGGAACATATTCGGACTGTGTTCCGGATCTTGAGGGAGAATTCCCTGTATGTCAAAGGATCGAAATGCCTTTTTGGAGTACAGAGGATTTCATTTTTGGGATTTATTTTGTCTCCGTCAACTATTGAAATGGACCCGGCCAAGGTACAGGCCATTTATGATTGGGTTCAGCCCATTTCTTTGAAGGCCCTCCAGAAGTTTTTGGGTTTTGCTAATTTTTATCGGAAATTTATAGCAAAATTTTCTAGTATTGCCAAGCCATTGACTTATCTGACTAAGAAGGGTGCTGATGTGTTGAATTGGTCTCCGGAGGCTGTTGCTTCCTTTCAGGAGCTTAAGCGAAGATTTACCTCCGCCCCGGTTTTGCGGCAACCTGATGTCTCACTCCCGTTCCAGGTAGAGGTGGATGCTTCTGAGATTGTTGCAGGAGCTGTTTTGTCCCAAAAGGATCCTGTAACATCTAAAATGAATCCCTGTGCTTTCTTTTCCCGAAAGTTCTCTCCATCTGAACGTAACTATGATGTGGGGAATCGGGAACTGTTGGCCATGAAATGGGCATTTGAGGAGTGGAGACATTGGTTGGAGGGAGCTAAACATCAAGTTGTGGTCCTCACTGATAGGGAAACCATGATTCTGTGGGGTCCCTTTATACACTTATAGGGTCTCACACTCCATACTTATATGATATTAGCTGACAAAGAAGAAATCATCTCTCTCCTGATCCTGTTATTCTATGCTTTCACCTCTATGACACTTATGATTCATGCATCAGCAGATCCACGTAGCCCTAATGAGTACGAAAGTCCTAGAAATAGATAGATAAAGGGGCTATGAACACTTAGTAAGACAGGTTAATGAGGCTAATGAGAGTAATAACATGTTGTTATATAACAAACACCTGTATTAACCTCTTTTCTGGAAATTCACGAAATGTATCTAATAATTAACGGCCGAATACAATCTGATTGGTTAACGAATATGAATATGATTGGTTGAAACCATTTATGCTTACTGTTGGATAATCAATTGTCCAATGAAATACGATGATGTAATGTAACCGCCTACTCAAATGAGCATATAAGCTACCCATTAAATTGACTTTGGGTGTGACATCCTACAGATACAGACCCCGTCTCTGTGTGTGTTTGTTCACCGCTACTCGAGTAGGCCTCAAACCAAAATCTGGCAACCTTCCAGCATATCGATCTCCCATTGAGAGATAAGAATCAAATCATAAACTCTTCATCACTGACCACAAGAATTTGATTTACCTAGAGTCGGCTAAATGCTTGAACCCTAGACAGGCTAGGTGGGCCTTGTTTTTTACACGTTTTGATTTTGTGGTCTCTTTTCTTCCTGGAACTAAGAATGTCAAGGCAGACGCCCTCTCTAGGAGTTTCTTTGCTGATTCTTCTGTGGTGACCAAGCCTGCTACCATCTTAGGCAAAGGGGTAGTTCTTTCTGCCATCTCGACCGATTTGAGACTTGCTCTGCAAGAGTTCCAGGAGGACAAACCTGAGCATTGTCCCAGTGGAAAGTTGTATGTTCCTGACCAGTGGAAGAAGAGAGTGATGTCTGAAGTTCATCGCTCTGCATTGGCTGGTCATCCAGGTATTTTTGGTACTAGAGATCTGGTGAGTCGCTCTTTTTGGTGGCCCACCTTGTCTCATGATGTCAGGAATTTTGTGCAGTCCTGTGGGACTTGCTCCCGGTCTAAATCTTGTTCTCGCTCTAGTGGGTTGTTGATGCCTTTGCCGGTCCCCAGGAGGCCATGGACCCATATTTCAATGGATTTCATCTCTGATATGCCGGTCGCTCAAAGAATGACTGTTATTTGGGTGATTTGTGATAGGTTCTCTAAGATGGTTCATCTTGTACCACTCCCTAAGTTGCCATCTTAATCTGAGTTGGTGCCCCTGTTTTTGCAACAGGAGGTTCGCTTACATGGGATTCCTGAGAACATTGTATCTGACAGAGGAGTTCAGTTTGTGTCTAGATTTTGGAGGACCTTCTGTTCCAAGCTGGGAATTCAGTTGTCCTTCTCCTCTGCTTTTCACCCTCAGACCAATGGGCAGACAGAGAGAACAAACCAGACCTTGGAGTCGTATTTGAGATGTTTTATTTCCGCTGATCAGGATGATTGGGTTTCATTTTTGCCCTTGGCCGAATTTGCTTTAAATAATAGAGCTAGTTCTGCCACTTTGATGTCACCTTTTTTTGTAACTTTGGGTTTCATCCTCGATTTTCTTCAGGGCAGATGGAGCCTTCTGCCTGCCCAGGTGTTGACACTGTGGTGGAGAGAATGCACCAGATCTGGGACCAAGTGGTGGATAATTTATCTCTCTCCCAGGAAAAGGCCCAGCGGTTTTCCAATCGACATAGGACCATTGGTCCCCAGTTTAAGATTGGTGATATGGTGTGGTTATCATCAAAAAATATTGCTATGAAGGTGGCTTCTCCTAAGTTTAAGTCTAGATTTATTGGACCTTACAAGATTTTGGAGATTATTAATCCGCTCTCTTTTCGTTTGGCTCTTCCTGTCACATTTAAAATCCATAATGTGTTCCATAAGTCCTTGTTGAAGAGGTTTGTTGAACCAGTTGTTCCTGGGGTGGCACCTCCAGACCCTGTATTGGTTGAAGGTAACATGGAATATGAGGTAGAGAAAATACTGGATTCCCATCTGGCTAGACGGAGACTCCAGTATTTGGTTAAGTGGAAGGGTTATGGTCAGGAGGATAATTCCTGGGTCTCTGCCTCTGATATTCATGCCAAAAGATTGGTTCGTGCCTTTCATCGGGCTCACCCTTATCGCCCTGGTGGCGTGGTTGAGGGTTCGGTGACCCCTCCTCAAGGGGGAGGTACTGTTGTGAGTTCATTTTCCCCTTCGTCACTGAGGTCTGGTTAACTCCCTATTCTGGTAAAGGAAGGTAATGAGCCTGATTATCAGGCACCTGAGCCTAATGAGGATGACTGGCTGAGTGGAGTCACGGACTGGATATAAGGCTGCCGACGCCCTTCTGCCCTGCGGGTGATTCTCTGTGGACTTCTAGGACACCAGTCTGATTCCTGCTCCTCTAAAGCTAAGTTTTCTGCTTTGCCTGTTAGCATTTGTGTTTTGTTTTTGTTTTCCTTGCTTTTCTGGATTCTGCCATTCCCTGCTTGGGTGAGCTGAATCTCCTTTTGCCGGTTGCTCGGTCTTCAGAATATTCCTGAGTACTGACATAGCTTTTTTGAAGCCTAGCGTCTTCAGGGCCTTTTTCACTGTCAGTCTGTTGGCTCTTATTTTCATACGGTTTTTCATGGATTGCAGACAGCAGCCTTCCTGTCCTTTCCTATCTAGTTTGCTTGGGCCCCGTCTTTGCTCAGTCTATCTTTCTTTCTGTGTTAGTGTTTTCATCTTGCTTCACCGTCATTATATGTTGGGGGCTGCCTATTGCTTTGGGGTCTGCTCTGGGGCAGTTTAGATTTCCCCTTTCTTTCTTTAGGCCTATTTAATTCTCCAGCTGTGATCGAGTGGTCTAGGGCATCGTAGGAACCCCCCACGGCTACTGTTAGTTGTTGTGGATAGGATCAGGGGTCTGCAATCCGATAGCTGCCAACCTCTCTGGTTTTCTGGACTTAGCTAGCATTTCTGTTTTTGCCTCCTACGGTCACTCAATCATAACAGTAAAGGCACTGTCACACTTAGCGATCTACCAGCGATCCCGACCAGCGATATGACGTGGTCAGGATCGCTGGTACATCGCTAAGTGGTCGCTAGTGAGCTGCCACACAGGTAGATCTCACCAGCGACATCGCTGGGGACGGGGGTCGCTACTTACCTGTCACACTAGGCGATCCTGCTTCCTCCCGCCTGACTCCACGCTCGTCGCTCGTCTCTCCACAGGAAGCGCCGCAGGAAGCTGACGACGAGAAACAGTCCTGGACGTTCTCGCGCGATCAGCGATAACCAGCGGGGGAGCGGGTCGTAGGTAAGTATCAGACACAGCGATGTTGCTAGCAATATCGCTATAACGTCACAAGCTATAGCAATATTGCTAGCGATATCGCTTAGTGGGACAGTACCTTTACCCCACCAGGAGTCTCTGTTTGCACTGTGTTGTTTTAACCACTGGTCTCTAAGTTCACCTATTTTGTCTATACTTCCCTGATCTGGAGATTGTCAAGAGGGTCGATATAATTACAACAGGTGGAACCAATTATCTGACACATTCCTCCTTCTTTTGCTGTCAGGTAATCTAGTACTATAGTATGTTGGTTAGTAACTATGATTAATTGTCTCTGTATTATATTAGTTTCATTAAAAAAATTCAAGAATCTGGAAAATCTGATCGTCCAGATAGTCGGTAGCTTCCACTAATTTATCCCACATTTGTGTTATGAAGGGGTATATTAGCATACTACTGAATATTGTATTTGTTATCCCCTTATACCAGATGTACATTTACCCCTTTCTTTCCTTATTATTTTACCCGCAGATGCTTTACAGCCTTCAACACCATCCTGGTACACCGTCTCATTAACCTGTGTTTGATCATGAGTGTATATGCGGAAGCAATTATTGTCCTCACCACAGGTATTTGCTCCAGTGTGTTGAAGACTGAACCACAGTCCATCATTGGGAATAGGGTCTGAGTGAGGGATTTCAGTCCTCCTCCTGGCGACCATATTTCTGACATCTGAGTCATATTCCCGCCACCACATTTGTACCTTGTATTAAACTGAAACCAGGGATTAGGGCCCATCCTATTATAGCCAATGAGGCAGATATATCACGGGGCACATCTTTTCCCCAAAACCTAGATTGAGTCCAAGTCTCATTGTGTATGCAGTGTGGGGTTAATACCTCTCATGGCTCCAGAGGTAAGGCCAAGCACGGCATAGTCCTCGCAGATTCTGGGCTGTGTGTACAAATCAACAGTCTTTCGGTTTCTGTCCTTCCATGTCCTTTATAAGAAGAGCATGATGCCGAAAAAGTTTGTTGTCCCAGTCAGCATTTAAGAGTTTGTCCTGTGTCTCTGTAGAGTGCAGTAATCCTGTCACTGCCAGCAAGGTGATGAGGAGAACAGTCATTCTGCTGTTGACAGGACCTTCTTGCAGTTACTGGCGTGGATCCAGGTGGGCTTTCCCTCAAGTTTTACTGAGGTGGATGTGGTCAGCTGGACTTGGAAGGGGCCGTCAAACCGTGGGTCCAGGCTCCTTCTCTCGTGTCTATGTATAACCACCCAATCACCTGGATTCAGCTTATGCACATCTGCACTGGCATTAGGATCTGGAATGGATGAGAACACGTGTTTATGCACCACATTAAGGTTTTCCTGTAAGGCCTGGACGTAGGCTGTCATAGAGACGTGTTGCAAGAGGCAAGCACTCTACCCAGCTCTTTCCTGTGTCTTCCATGGCATTTTGAACTTTCAGTTTAAGTGTCCCATTTAGTCTTTCCACTTTCCCACTACTTTGTGGCCTATATGGTGTATGAAATGCTTGCTGTACACCCAGGGCCTGCATGACTTCCCTCATTATTTCTGCCATGAAGTGTGTACTCCTATCTGTTTCTGTGGTTTCTGGGACACCATACCTGCAGATCAGCTCTTTCATCAGTTTGTCTGCAGTCATTTTAGCATTTGCACATTTTACCGGATAGGCTTCCGGCCAACCAGAGAAGAGATCTACACATACTAGGATATTTACATATACTCCTACCTTGGTCGCTGTATGTCGTCAATCTGCAGTCTCTGAAACGGGTAGAGAGGCCTAGGTGTCGCTTTTTTAGGGACTTTTACTGTTTTACCTGGGTTGTTCTGTGCACAGATGAGGCATGATTGTACAAGTTTCGCGGCTGCGTAACTGAAACCAGGAGCGATCCAGACGGCATCTACCATGGCACACATGTGACTTTTTGAGGTGTGAGTGGGGCCATGTGCTGCATGTGCCATGATTGGGAACAGGGACTTTGGTGGGCACAATTTAGCCTTATTCTCCCATACACCATTTGAGTTCAGCTCCGCTCCCAGTCTCCCCCGGTGTACCTTCTCTGTTTGGCAGCCTTTTGCCGGAGGGATTTCAGGACATCTAGGCTCAATGTGGCTGAAGTACGCTGACTCCCCGCCACCATCAACTGCTTTCCCTAGGCCGCCTTGCTGCTACTTTAGCAGCCTCATCCGCCCTTCTGTTGCCCTCTACCTCCACGGAGTCACCTTTTGTGTGTGCTTTTACCTTGACAATGCCAACCTGGACTGGTAATATCAATGCCTTCATTAATTGTTTCACCAGCTCTGCATTTTTAATGGACTTACCGGCTGATGTAAGGAACGCTCTGCTTCTCCAGATAGGGCCATTATCATGGGCTATTCCCTATGCATAATTCGAATCAGTGTAAATATTAGCGACTTTACCTACAGTGGCTCTACACGCCTCAGTGAGTGCCTTCAACTCTGCCTCCTGCGCCGACATGTGAGGAGAGAGTGGTTCCGCTCCGATTACCTCATGTGAGGATACTACTGCATATCCAGTGTAGAATCATCCATCCTGGTGGTATTTGGAGCCATCTACAAAAAATCCTCAAAGTCTGCATTAGGAACAGGTTTTTCATGAACGTGTGCAAAACCCACTGTCTCCTGACTCATCAGTTCTATGCAGTCATGTTCATGCTTCATGTCAAAGTATTCCTCCTCACTTGCTAATACGGTCACCAATTAACCTTTTTCTGAATCCACAGGCAGGAGGGTGGCTGGATTCAGAATGTTATATCTTTTGAGGGTAACATACTCAGGAATTAGTAGAGCACACTCAAGTAGGAGCTGTCTGGCCACAGACAGATGTTTTGGTTGAACTTGTACGCGTATGGCATGGATGTCATGCGGGGAATAGATTGTCAAAGGAAACGTCAGTGTGATCTCACATGTCTTTCCTAGTAGTAGTAGTGCAGCTGCTCCTACCGCACAGACACACATAGGTGACCCTCTGATCACTGGGTCTAATTGTGCTGAGTAGTAAGCTATTGGTCGCTGGTTCCCTCCATGTTGTTGTGTCAGTACTGCGGTAGCATGTTCTCTGTTGTGAGTTCATTTTCCCCTTCGTCACTGGGGTCTGGTGAACTCCCTATTCTGGTAAAGGAAGGTAATGAGCCTGATTATCAGGCACCTGAGTCTAATGTGGATGACTGGCTGAGCGGAGTCACGGACTGGATATAAGGCTGCTGACGCCCTTCTGCCCTGCGGGTGATTCTCTGTGGACTTCTAGGACACCAGTCTGATTCCTGCTCCTCTAAAGCTAAGTTTCTGTTTTGCCTGTTAGCTTTTTGTTTTGTTTTTTGTTTTCCTTGCTTTTCAGTATTCTCCCATTCCCTGCTGGGGTGAGCTGAATCTCCTTTTGCCTGTAGCTCTGTCTTCAGTATATTCCTGAGTACTGACATAGCTTTTTTGAAGCCTAGCGTCTTCAGGGCCTTTTTCACTGTCAGTCTGTTGGCTCTTATTTTCATAGGGTTTTTCACGGATTGCAGACAGCAGCCTTCCTGTCCTTTTCTATTTAGTTAGCTTGGGCCCCTCTTTGCTCAGTCTATCTTTCTGTCTGTGTTAGTATTTTCATCTTGCTTCACCATCATTATATGTTGGGGGCTGCCTATTGCTTTGGGGGTCTGCTCTGGGGCAGTTTAGATTGGTGATATGGTGTGGTTATCATCAAAAAATATTGCTATGAAGGTGGCTTCTCCTAAGTTTAAGCCTAAATTTATTGGACCTTACAAGATTTTGGAGATTATTAATCCGGTCTCTTTTCGTTTGGCTCTTCCTGTCACATTTAAAATCCATAATGTGTTCCATAAGTCCTTTTTGAAGAGGTTTGCTGAACCAGTTGTTCCTGGGGTGGCACCTCCAGACCCTGTATTGGTTGAAGGTAACATGGAATATGAGGTAGAGAAAATACTGGATTCCCGTCTGGCTAGACGGAGACTCCAGTATTTGGTTAAGTGGAAGGGTTATGGTCAGGAGGATAATTCCTGGGTCTCTGCCTCTGATATTCATGCCAAAAGATTGGTGCGTGCATTTCATCGGGCTCACCCTGATCGCCCTGGTGGCGTGGTTGAGGGTTCGGTGACCCCTCCTCAAGGGGGAGGTACTGTTGTGAGTTCATTTTCCCCTTCGTCACTGGGGTCTGATGAACTCCCTATTCTGGTAAAGGAAGGTAATGAGCCTGATTATCAGGCACCTGAGTCTAATGTGGATGACTGGCTGAGCGGAGTCACGGTCTGGATATAAGACTGCCGATGCCCTTCTGCCCTGCTGGTGATTCTCTGTGGACTTCTAGGACACCAGTCTGATTCCTGCTCCTCTAAAGCTAAGTTTCTGTTTTGCCTGTTAGCTTTTTGTTTTGTTTTTTGTTTTCCTTGCTTTTCAGTATTCTGCCATTCCCTGCTGGGGTGAGCTGAATCTCCTTTTGCCTGTAGCTCTGTCTTCAGTATATTCCTGAGTACTGACATAGCTTTTTTGAAGCCTAGCGTCTTCAGGGTCTTTTTCACTGTCAGTCTGTTGGCTCTTATTTTCATAGGGTTTTTCACGGATTGCAGACAGCAGCCTTCCTGTCCTTTTCTATTTAGTTAGCTTGGGCCCCTCTTTGCTCAGTCTATCTTTCTGTCTGTGTTAGTATTTTCATCTTGCTTCACCATCATTATATGTTGGGGGCTGCCTATTGCTTTGGGGTCTGCTCTGGGGCAGTTTAGATTTCCCCTTTCTTTCTTTAGGCCTATTTAATTCTCTGGCTGTGATCGAGGGGTCTAGGGCATCGTAGGAACCCCCCACGGCTACTGTTAGTTGTGTTGATAGGTTCAGGGGTCTGCAATCCAATAGCTGCCAACTTCTCTGGTTTTCTGGACTTAGCTAGCATTTCTGTTTTTTCCTCCTACGGTGACTCAATCATAACAGGTGACTATATAATATTTTTGTACAGTTGTAGGTTACAAGAAGTGAGAGGAGATTAAGATTAACACGACTATATAACATGTAGTCACAGCTGTGTCCAGTATTTCAGCTCAGTCCTATTTATTGCTTTTAGGTACAGTACTCCTCCCAAAGCTGTCCCCTTTGGTACGTATGGTGACTCAATCATAACAGTTCTCCCTGCTCTGTGCAAACAAGAAAAATGGCTGGTCATAATTTGGAATGCCTAAGGCCGGGGCTGACACAATGAGCAGTTTGAGAGAATGGAAGGAATCAATTGCATTTTATGTGAGGTCATACGGGTCTGATGACAAGCGGTCATAAAGTGGTTGCAACATTTGTGAAGCAGGCCTTATCCAAGGCCTACTGCAGGTCACTAAGCCTAGGAAAAGTGCATAGATGCTGAGGTGACCTGGGTAGAGGGAAAATTTTGAACTGCCTGATTCCTGTCAGGTGTCTGGTACCTTCGGCAATACAATGTCCCAAAAATGTCACCTTTTGTTTGTAATACTGTAATTTGTCACATGAGACCTTGCAACCCTTTTCTGCTAAAATATAGCAAGGAGACAGTGGCTTCCCAGCAGGACCTCTGGTCCAGGCAGCACAGCAAAAGGTCATCCACGTACTGTAATAGTACAATCTTCGGATGAGGTGATTGCCAGTACTCAAGGACCCCTGCCATCGCTGCTGAATACATGGCAGGGGAGTTCTTTCCCCCTTTGTGGGAGAACTGTCCAACAATATTGTTTACCTTTATGAGTAAAGGAAAAAGATACTGACAGGGTGCAGGGGTACAGAGAAAAATGCACCTGCTGAATCAATGACTGTGAAACATTTTGACATCACTGGGATCTGTGACAATATTGTGTGCGTATCAGGGACGATTGAGGTCACACTCTCTGTAACATCATTAACAGCCCTTAAGTCATGAACCTTTCTGTAAGTGTCAGCAAACCCTTGAGTCTTTTTCCCTGATGGGATACCAAGGGGTGTTGCAGGGGGAAGATCTTTACACCAGAACCCCTGCCTTAACATACTCTCTAATATCTCTGCTCGGGGCCATTGATTTGGCTAGACTCAAGGGGTATTGCTTTAAACAAGGAGGAGTGGTTCCTTTTTTCAATTTAATCATTGTAATACCCTCAGGATAGTGTATGGTGGCATGGATCGCACTCAGCACATCTGCTCCCAGTAAATACATAGGGGTATTGTCACTAACAATAAGTTTTGTAAGCACCACAATTCCAGCACCTTACTGTTTCTAGGTCCCTTGGTCCCCTATTACGTCTCCTCTGTTTTCCTTGTGTTCCAGCATACATGACAGGTCGTCTTACCGTCCTTGTTTGCTCAACTTCTTTAGCTACCTTAAGGAGGTCTTTCGGATCTACATATCTCCATTCAGGCCTGGCTGTCTGTACTGCGTCTCGTAAGTCTTTGTTCATACCGTCAATGAATGCATTCACCAGTATTCTAACATCAAGTGGGTTTATGTAAATGTACCCCATGTCTGCCCATTTCAACTGTAACCGCTCGAAGTACAACTCTACACTCTCTCCTCTTTCCTGTGTCACGTTAGTCAGGAGTAAAGACTCCTCTGATTGTTCCACTGTAGTCCATTGTCTTAGTGACTCACAGTACGTCTCCCCAGACCATGCAGTTTTATTGCCCTAAGCCTGATTCTTTGCCACATCTGTATGTGTCTCAATTATATGTTCCAGTGCGTCACCTGCCTTTAAACTCACCAACCTCTCTAGGTCTGCCCAGGTACACTTATATGTCTGCTGTATTTCCTTTATGTGTCTGTAAAATGAGAATGGATGGTCTTCAGGATCAGGCAACTGCTTCAACAAAGCTAGCTGGTCAGAGGGGCTCCAGGGATAATACACCTGCATCTTTCCTATTCTAGTCGCCCTTCTAGGTCCTGATGTTGTTGGTCGTCTGATGTCTACTGTCAGCTTACTCCTCAAAGGTCAATGTCCCCACTACCCACTAACCACACTATTATGTCAGCTTCTTATGATCTTGTCTTGATAGGATTTAGTGCAATTTGCTTAGGTCAGTAGCACAAGTCACACAAGTAGCTATTCAGTCTGGGTTTGTCTGAGTCTGATCACAGTGTTTACAAGTCCATCTGTTTTGTCTGGGTCTCTGGTTAACCTTTGTCAATCAAAACATTCATAATACACCTTTCATACTGCTGTACATTCTCAAGCATCATTTATTCACTTGCTATTTTCTTCTCTTGTCTGTGTCTTTTTGTAAATCCAAACATTCACACTCTGGTATTTTTGCCTTTTTCAATATTTGTCCCACTTGTTTCACTGCTTCCTTTCTCCTCTGTCTTTTTCAATTTGCATAGCCATCTTGGATCCCATTGGGGGCACCGACTGTGCACAGAAAAAGTTGCCATGGCTTCACCCTTTTTCTGCCGACAGCTCACCTTTCTTCTGAAATGCCCTCCCAGTGTGCCTGGACCTCTGTCTTACAGGCCACACTTAGGGCCCCATCACTTTTGTGACACAACAGCGATCTCACCAGCGAGATCGCTGTGTGTGACAGCGATCAGCGACTGGCCCCCCTGCCGGTATCGCTGATCGCTGCAAGAAACCTCTGGACATTTTTTTCACCGCTGATCTCCCGCTGGCCAGCACGCATCGCTGCGTGTGACAGGCGGGAGACCAGCGATCAGCTGTAAAATAATAAAAAAATAAAAAATATTGTTATTATTCTCACCTTCCGGCTTCCCGCGCAGTCTTCCTCTCTCCATGCTCCCGGTCCCAGTAATCCTTTGCAAGAATGACCGCGAGACTTCGCGATCCCGCGAGAACGGACGTCATCGCGGTAAATCTCGCAAAGGATTACTGGGACCGGAGCGTGGAGAGAGGCGGGAATGCTGCGCGGGATGTCGGAAGGTGAGAATAACAATATTTTTAATTTTAATTCTATTTTTGACATGAATATGGCATCAGCGCTAATGAACACAGCGATGTCGCGTGCGCGGTGTCGCTGTGCTAATCGCTGGTGAAGCTGTCTGTGTGACAGCTCACCAGCGATCACATAGCGACTTACCAGCGATCCTGACACGTTGATATCATTGTCGGGATCGCTGGTAAGTCGCTATGTGTGACTCCAGCTTTAGAAAGTCAGAACGAGCCTGCCAAGGTGTAGCGGGAAGGCTCCTTGCCTCTCACCCGGTAGACCTACAGGATGTAACAAGAAGGCTCTTTGCCTCTCACCTGTTAGATCAGCTGGCTAGAATAGGAATAGGCCTTTTTCCTTCCAGCACAGCTCCATGGATTGTGGGAAGGCTACTTCAACTTAGACAGCTCATCTTGCTTCTGAAATGCCCTTCTGTGTGTCTGGACCTCTGTCTTACAGCCCACACATAGCAAGTCAGAGTGAGCCTGCCAAGGTATATCCAGAGGGCACCTTGCCCTCGCCTCTCACCCACAACAAAAAAACCCGCTGACTAAAGTAAGAAGGCCCAGGTGTGATAGGCCTCTGACCTACTTTATCAGCCATACAGTCAGATACCTCCTTTGTTGATCCACAATTTGCCATACAAATCAATCACACAACTAGAAATAAGTTCAAAACACATTAATGACCAAACAATCACTTACAATTTCCTTCTAAATTAGGCACCATTTTTTACTTTCAACTTCAACTTACAAAATTTCATTCCACTTCAATTAAGTACTGTTGCTTTAAAATGCACAAATCTAATAGTGAGCATTTCAGAACCACAGAGAATCTGAGCGCAGCTCTGTGAATCCTCTTATTAGACACTTGGCAGAGATAAGACGAGGGGAGTGAGAGAAGGGGAGAAAAGAAACCGCACAGCGCCATCCTTCCCCCCTCCCATCAGAATAAAGAAATCTCAAAATCATGGGATTTCACTGCAAGAGCAGATAACTGTATAATGAGATTAACTGAGTCTTGCCCTTTTTCTGGCCAAATGCTTTCAGGAAACTTTACAATGTAATGTCACATATAACACGAGCTATATCATTACTCAATTCATTCAGTCTCAGATATAGATTTGAAATATCTATAATTCATCTGTCCGGGATCTCACACAAACCTAGAAAGGTAACAATCTCTTCACAAAAAATGATGTGTGTTGATTCATTCATACGTGCTCATTCAGGGATTTTTTGTTCACTTTTCGGCAGTCATTTGATTTTACAAAGAGAAGATAACAAAAATCCCTTATCTCAATCACTCCGCCTAATTCAGCTCAAAGTGAGCTGAATAATGTCCTCTGTCACATACAGAGGACTACTTCTAACGGAACCCCTCATCAATCAGGGATTTATTTATGTCCCTTATACTCAATTACATATCTCTCAACTCATTCAGAGGTTCTCATAGACATACATACAAGGATTCACACAGCCTGCCTATCTTGGAATTTGTATTTGACACCTTAACTAACAACAGTGTCCACTGACACTCTGAGAACACCAAAGCCAACTTTTTAAACAACAAGAATCAATGAAAACCAAACCAAAGTCAGAAGGTCCAAAACAACCAAAAACCACAGTCACAGTCCTATACAAAATACAGCCTCATATGATTTACTGACAATCCAAAATAACCACTGCACAGAGTCTATCCCAGTCTTTGTGCTACACAGTACACCAGTACACAACCAGTTAGTATATTAGTATTTTGCCAGAACAGATTGACAGATAATACAGATGACAATTATTATCTTACTACTCTATTATTCAACTCTCATACGGACATACTCACCACTCACTGGTGATGTGGGTTCTTTTGAACCGTGTTTGTACAGTCTTATCCAGAGATATGTAGGCATCCTTAGAATTCCGAATAGACTGGTTTCCACGGTCCCCGTTGGGTGTCAAAAATTAGACTTTACTTTTGAATTGTGGTTCAACAGAACAAAAAATAAAATAAAAGCAAAAGAATGAAAATGGCCTAGACAAAACTGATGTTACCCTTGAATTAATATTTTGTTACACAACCTTTTGAGGCAATCGCTGCAAACAAATGATTTCAGTAACTCTCAATGAGAATTCTATGTTTGTCCACAGGTATTTTGGCCACTCCTCTTCTATGTCTGTCCACAGGTATTTTGCCCACTCCTCTAGAGAAAACTGCCCCAGCTGTCTCAGGTGTGAAGACGCCTTCTCCAAACAGCATGTTTCGGCTCCTTCCACAGCTGTTCAATAGGATTTCGATTAGGGCTCATAGAAGAACATGAATGCCTTAATAGTCTTGAGATTTCAATGCAACTTGCATAAATTCAAGGCACCATATGTTAAATGGTGTTAGCTGTTGTGTCACAAAATCAGTGACGCGCTAGCGATATCGCTATGTGTAAAAGGCCCTTAAGTGTGCTATATTTTGGCATCTTGGAACATAGAGCCTATGTGCCTTTCCAAAAAGCTCCAGGTATGTTTCACCCATTGAAAAGACACTCTCCCGGGGCGTGGCCTAATGGCTCAAGAGGCAAGATGTGTCTAACAGGAGCTCCTGATAAAAAAGAAATAAAGCTTAGGAAAACAAGACTCAAACAGTCAGAAATACTGCAGAAGAGTGTGAGTCATGCACAATATCATCTGGCACAGTTATAAGGTGGAGAGAAGTGGAATAGAGTGCCTTTCCTGCTGTTCTGAGAAGCGGTGTGGAGCGGCCTGTGGAGCGGTCTGTGGAGCCTCATACAGGAGAAGCAGGAGGACATCTTGTCTACAAGCCCGGGAATCTGGAGCGGGAGCAGCCTTTCCTAGAGAGGTACCGAGTCCCCGGGCCATTTCTCCCAGGCCACCTAGGATCGGGCGAGTAAGATCCCTTGCGGTCCGCTGCCCCCCTCCTCCTACCTGAATGCCTAACGGGAGTGCACGGAGTGCAGCAGACCTGTCTGCCTTGCCGCGGGCACCTCTCCCTCTTCCTCCCTACTTGCCCACGCTGAGCGGAGACCGAGACAGCTGGAGTCAAGCAGTGTGTGCCTGTTTCGGCTTGGCTGAGGCCCTCTATTTGTGGACTGTCCCACTGGACCGGGGATGGGGAAGCTGGGCGCGAGGAGTTGGCGGGAAAATTTGCGCCCTTTCTGAGCCGGGGTGAGCGCCATATTCCCCTGGGTGCTGCGGTGCGGGGAGAGGAGGAAAGGGAGATGGTATCAGAGAGGGGACACTGCTGAATCAGAAGCAGGAGATCACGTCAATGCCCCCCTCCCTTCTTCCCCAGTGTGATAACGTCTTTTCTGCTGCTTCTCCTCCTCTGCAACTACAATAATATCGCCCTTAAAACCAATGCTAGGGCCAAGGAGAGGAACTTGAGCAAGACACCAGACACACAGTGGTCTTTTTGACACCATCCAGAGGGGCCAAGAGAGGGCAGTGGAATATAGGGGAATCACACATTCTATTCCTCGGATAATAGTTGACTTTAGAGAGAGAGAAGAGAGTGACACTTGGTGACCACCAGAGGAGATTACTTGTCTAATACCCAATTGAAATACCTAAAAAAAAAAAAAAAAAAAAAAAATAAGAGCCTGACAGGTCTTTTCTTCAGGTCTATTATTAGATGATGCAAGATAGTGATGAAAAACAGAACAATTTCATACTGGCCAGAACCAACTTAAGAGTCACTTAGCATTTCCGCTGAATATCAAGAGAAACCTCAATTCTCCTACATAGAACCGATACTTGACATGCTCCTCTAACCCTGAAAAATCTTTGAAAAACACTACTAGAGCTACAAAATCACTACCACAAGTGGATGTAGACAAATTTCTGAAGAAGCAGGCTTCTTTTCCGGATCCTATTAAACCTTCACGGCAAACAGACTCTCAAATGGAGGACAACTAAGAAACAGACCTGGAGAGCGACACAGAAAGAGGAGGAACCACGTAAGACTCTCTGGTGACCCGCACATTTATTAAAAGGATCGTCTCAAAAGCTTTGGAACCTATTGGAAGAGAATTGGTGGAAATAAAGCAGGACATCTCACAACAAGGGCACAGGCTTGAAGTGGTTGAAAACTACCAGACTATCATAACGCAACATACCAACGTCCTGTATGATTGTCTTAGTGAGCATGAAAACCAGATCCACATGATCCAAACTACGCTAGAAGATCACGAGAACCACGAGCGAAGGAACAACATTCGCATAAAGGGGCTGCCGGAATCTGTGGCTATGGAGGCGCTAACCAAAGCTTCAGTCGAGATCTTTTCTGGTCTGCTACTAGAAGACGACCCCAAAGATATTGAACTCGTAAAAGTACACAGGTCTTTGCGCCCCAGACCCAAACAAGGAGAGCCTCCAAGAGATGTGCTGTGCCGTTTCCTAGACTACTGGGTGAAGGACATGATTCTATATGAAGACTTGCAGATAAAACTTTTCCAAGACTTGTCAGCCACAACACTTAAAAAGCGCAAAATCCTAAAACCTTAAACAGAAGCCCTAACTCAAAAGGGCTACCGCTATCGCTGGCTGTTCCCATTTTGAATTTATATAACAACAGGAGACAAAAAACTCCAAGCCAGATCATCCCCGGACATTTAAGAAATCTGCAAGACCCTGGACATATCCCTGGATCAGTACCCAGACCTAGAGACGTTTCAATTCCGCCTCAAACTGCCAACACCTGCCAAACCCAACACCATGGCAACTGGTCGGGACTCCAAAACTCCAGAAACAAAAGAAGAAAACTGCAAAGTCCCCAAGCTCAAAAGGGGATGAAGGAGCGACTTGAAAACTCGGACCCCCTGTTACCAGCAGTTTCGTTGTGGATTTTCCCTTTGGTTATAATATTCCATGACTGATATTTCTGAATTTATGACCGTTGCCTTTGCCTAATGGCGCTGGTGGCTGTTACATCATTTTTATACTAAGCTAGGTTTGCCCCTTTGGGCTCTGAATCTCAGAGGAAATGTTCCCTCAAAAAGCCTACAAGAACTATGATCATGTTCAGTAGAAGTGTTAACTGCAATTTTTTGTTTGATTTGTCATATATGATTCTCATCATATTTTGTCTTCTTCTTTCTTCCTGCCTATTTTGTGTATCCTGTCTTTATCCCCTCCCTACCCTCGGTCCAAGTCCCAGCATCATGAAGCGCCTACGTCAAAATCCACTACCATTTAAAAGAAGATTCGCCCGCCAAACCTCTCAACCCTATGGCTATCCATAACAAGGTATTTACTTTCGCCTCCCTTAACGCAAATGGCCTAAACTCACCAATCACTAGACGACATAAATTAGACATGCTCAAAAGGCAAAACATAGTTATTTTGATGATCCAGGAAACACACTTTATTTCAGAGAAACTCCCTAACTTTGAACGGTCGCATTACAACACATAGTACCACGCTACAACAACACAAATGGGCTCTAGAGGTACATCGGTGGCGATAGCGAAAGGAATTCCATTTCAAGTACATGATATAAAAGCAGATTCAAATGGGAGATATGTTTTTGTTAAGGGACTTTTGGCGGGGAACATGTACACTATCTGTAGCCTTTATGCCCCAAATAAGAAGCATATGAAATGGCATCTAGCAACCTTTGGGAAAATAGAAGAATTTAGAGAAGGGACATTGGTTATAGGGGGAGATCTGAATGTAGCGCTAGTCCCTCAAATAGATTCTACAAAAAAGAAAAGTTCAATATCTCTACGAGATCTGGTCAGGATTAAAACAAAAATTAGGTCAATGCAGGTGATAGATATTTGGAGGTATTTACAGCCCGGTGAGAAGGACTTCACTTACTACTCCCACCCCCACAAGACCTATCAAAGACTGGACTATATTTTAATCCCGTGAAGATTACTCCCCAACGCCCTGACCTCAAAAATACTCCCAAACTTTCAATCTGACCACTCTATAGTTACTCTCAAAATGACGCTACACAAGCCTTTTTCCCTTACAAGAACATGGCGACTAAACTAGTCAATTCTGACTGACCCAGAAGTATGTACCCGCATATCTAAAACACTTGAACAATACTTTGCACAAAATGACACAGAAGACGTTTCAATCCCTATTTTGTGGGAAGCGCATAAATCAGTAATAAGAGGAGAACTAATCTCAATCACCTCATACCTAAATAAAAAGTGGCAACACGAAATAAACACTTTGTACGGAGAGATATTCAAATTAGAGACCCTACATAAGAAACAGCCAGATACAAAATGGTTAAACGCACTAACCAAAAAGAGACAACAAATCAAAGACTTCTTAAACAAAAAATCAGCAAAATGGTACGCCTCATGGCGAAACAGAATGTTTGTGCATGGAGACAAAGCTACTAAATTTATGCTCTCACACATAAGAAAACGTCAAAACCGCACATATATACTTTCAATTAAAAAATCAGGAGGAACAAGCACTCAAAATTATGCGCAAATAGAGTCAGAGTTTCTAAAATATTACAAGCAACTATATAACATTCGCTTGACAGAATCAAAAGTTGAACATCAATTAAGAAAAAAGAAAATAGGGAGTTTTCTAACCCGACTGAAATTACCTCAATTAACTGAAACACAGCGGTCTCAATTGGTTAGGCCGTTTCGGATGGACGAGCTCCGTTCTGCCCTGTCGAAGAGCCCAAAGGGGAAAACACCCGGACTAGATGGCCTTCCAATAACTTACTGTAAGACCTTCTCCCTAATCATCAGCTCACACCGGTTGGGAATGTGTAACTCTATAATGGACAGAGATCAGTTCCCTGCCCAAGCTTTGGAAGCTAAAATATCCTTAATATATAAAGAAGGCAAAGATCAGGAACAATGTAATAGCTACAGGCCAATATCACTACTTAACGTCGACCTGAAGTTATTTGCAAAAATGCTGGCATGCAGACTAGCAAAGATCTTGCCGACTGTAATATCTTCAAATCAAACAGGTTTTGTGGGGGAGAGAGAGTGGAGAGATAATGCATACAAGATTATACATCTTATGCAATATGCAAAAAGGAGTAGACTCTCTTTGGTCTTGCTAGGTACGGATGCTGAAAAGGCCTTCGACAGGGTGGACTGCACTTATCTAAAGGAGACTTTGCTGAGATTCGGATTCCCACACCAGTTAGTTCTAACCATAATGAAATTATACAAAAACCCGAAGGCCCGCATTGACATTAATGGTTCACTCACAGACACGTTCACCATAGGAAATGGCACACACCAGGGATGCCCGCTGTCACCACTGCTTTTTGTGCTAACGATAGAGCCTCTCCTAATTGCAATACAGCAATGTCCAGAAATAGAAGGGGTAAAAATTGGAAAGCAAAATTATAAGACTGCAGCTTTCGCCGACGATTTACTCATTATAAAGACGAAACCACATAGGAGCTTTCCGGTCCTCAAAAGCTACTAGATGAATATGGCAGTGTGTCAAACTTTAAGGTGAATGTGTCTAAATCGGAGGCATTAGACCTAAACGTCCCAGCACACACCCTCAGCAAACTGAAAAAGGAATACCCGTTCACCTTGCCCAAAAATTATATCACGTATTTAGGAGTCAAAATAGGTAGAACAGAAAAAGAATTGATAAAGTATAATTATGACCCATTGATAGAACACGCAGTAGCTACAATTGGAGCATGGAGAGATTCGTTCCTATCATGGACAGGGAGAAAAAATCTTCTAAAAAGTCTGATATTACCAAATTTCACCTATATGTTCCAAATGCTACATAACCAAGTACAAGATTCCTATTTAGCTAGGGTTAACGCTCTCTTTTCCAAATATATGTGGAACAAGATACAACAACGAATAGCTTTTCACACACTGACCCTACCTAGGGCAAGGGGAGGAATGGGTGCCCCCGACATAAGAAAGTACTATTATGCATCAGTACTAACACGTTCAGTACACCTGATTTGAGGATCACAGGGCAAGCAATGGGTGGCAATAGAAAAGGAGCTCTCACCTCTACCCATTATTCAGCTCTTATTGACCTATTCGAGAGGGGCTCCCCTTCCTCCATTCCCAAGTTTACTTACATGATTATTGCTAAAAGTGTGGGCAAAAACATACAGCACTCTGATACCCTCCTCATCCCCAATATTAACTGTTGTGAGTTCATTCTCGGGTTCCCCTTCTGAACTCCCTCTGGTGGTGTCGGGAGGTGGTGCGACTGGTTTGATCGGTGGAGATCTGTACCTGAGGATGGGGATGATGATTGGATCTCGGGATTCTCAGAATTGATTTAAGACAGCCGACGCCCTATTCGGTTGCTGGTGATTCCTTCTGGCTTGTCAGCTCTTGGTTTTCAGCTCTGTTCCAGTCATCTAAAGCTAAGTTTTTCTGCTAATGTTCACACTTGATTTTGTTGATCTGTTCATTTTTTTGTGCGGTCTGCCAGCCCCGGCTGGGGGCTGAGCTGAATTTCCACTCTTATTTATTAGTATTTTGCCAATTGGCTTTTTGTCCCTTACTACTTCGGTCTCTTTTTGCTCTGTCTTAGAATATTTCAGAGTGCTGATATAGTGGGAGAAGTGTAGTGACTTCAGGGTTAATTTTGCTTTCAGAAGTGTTGGACATTATTTTTGTAGGGTTTTTTGCAGGTTGCAGACTGTGACTTGCCTTTCCTTTCCTGTCTAGTTAGTTTGGGCCCCATCATTTGCTCAGCCTATTTTCCTGCCTGTGTTTGTGCCTTCATCTTGCTTCACCGTTAATACATGTATGGGGGCTATCTATTCCTTTGGGGTCTGCTCTGGGGCTGTTAGTTTTCCCTTTTCTCGCTTTAGGCTTATGTAGTCCTCCGGCCATGACGAGGCATCTAGGAACATCGTAGGCACGCTCCATGGCTACTGCTAGTTGTGTGGTAAGATCAGGGATCTGCAATCTGCATAGTTACCAACTTCTCTGGTTTTCTGTGGCTTAACTTGTTTTGTTTTTTTTTTTCTCCTCGGTGACCCATTCATAACAATTAACGCTTTCAGACATTTTAGCTCATTCCTTCGTCACTTTGACTGAAGAAGCTCCACCAGGATTGAAAACTACAATTGACCAGTTGCTAACAGACGGAATGCTTCCATCACTCCCAGAACCAGCAAATTGCCCGGGCTAGCAAACATCAATTTTATACAATATTCCACAATAAAAAAGACATTGGAAAGAATACACTACAACGCAAACCTCACGCGCAAACCCACATCCTTCGAGATTCTATGCTCCAAATCAAACAAACCCACGAAAATACTATCCACTATATACCATGAGCTGCTTCTTGTGGAACATTGCCTTAAGCGTGCCTATATAGTAAGGTGGGAAAAGGATCTAGGCTACACATTGTCGCAAGAACAGGGACTCCATATATATAAACACTCCCATGGTCCGACCAAATGCGTTAAAACCCAAGAAAATTCCTATAAGATAGTGTCCAGATGGTACATCTCACAAACACAATACCAGGCCTGGCGGGTGAATCATCACACGAAATGCTGGAGATTTGACACTGGAGATGGCGACTATCTCCATTTATGGTGATCCTGTCCAGTTATAAAACGCTTTTGGGTGCTCACAGAAAATGTCATTCAAGAGGTAACTGGAAAGACAGATACCCTACTGCCTGAAACAGCCCTACTGAATTTTCCAGTGTTGCCAGGTAACAAGAAATTATCCATATTGGTCGACAACATAACAGCGGCAGCCAGACTTCTAATACCCAAATATTGGAAAACTGAGAATAACCCCACACGCCAGCAATTGCTCTGCAAGATAGATCAACTGTACTACACGGCTGAGCTGGTGGCACATGTAAATCTTTCTCTAACGCGGTTTCAGGATTCCTAGAAACCTTGGATTCTTTTAAGATCAAACATCCACTCAGAATCGATTCAGGATGCCAACCGGTGATGACTCTCTTACCCCCTTCCCCTTTCCTTCCCACTCTTTGTCTGTCCTATGTTCTCTTCTCTCACTCTCATTGTCTCTTAATTTTTATGTTGTTGACCCAGATAGCTATATGGTAAAAACAAAGGGTTGGATTGAACTTTTAATTCGTTACTCTGCACTATTGTTTTTTTGAATTTCTCATTTATCAAAAAAAATTTTCTTCAGCATGGCTGCATAATGCAAGCCATAAGTAAATGACATGTACTGTAAGGGTTCTGACTAGACTATTATATGTTTTGTTAAACATGGAACCCTAAAACTGTATTACTGTTCCATTACATTTGATGTTATGTTTTAAAAACTTAATAAAAACAATATTGAAAAGAAAAGACACTCTCCCAGAATCTTTATTACTTAACAATTTGCATTTTGGCTCATTTCTGTCTTGCTTTGCATTGTGGCATCTGGCACTGATGTTCCTTGACCTTGGAGTTCACCTCTAGTCTATTTGGAAGGTGTTATGTGCTCTTTGGTTAGTGTTTGTATTAATATCTCTTCAATTTGTCATCAATTGTCCTCTTGTTGCCACATGCAAGGAAATTGGCTAAAGTCCCAATTTCTTGAGACATCTGAATAATAGGTATGTTCAATTATAGTAACAGTAACATCAGTTCAGTATTTTTGCTAAGATTGAGTGTAGTATCTTTTGAAAAGGCAGTATTAGGATCCATCACATTAGTAGATTTGATATAATATGCACAGTGGCTTTGGTGCGCTTGTTAGTACAGTAACTTTTTTTGTGCGCTTGGGAATGAGAGAACATGATCTCATGCTTGTAGTAATAAAAGAAACCAGAAACATCAAACTATTTGGAAATTAACCTTCATGTTTGTCTATAATCTTTTCTAGAGGTCCCATCAATGTAGTCCAGGTCATTTTTATTTGTTATTGTTTTAATATTTTTCTGTTTTCTGTCTGATCATTAGTTCATATAAAGGCAATTTTAATTTAAAATTACTTTTGTTAATTTCAAGTTAGTTTAGTGACCATTGTGGGTTTCCCTTATTTTAACAGAAGGGTATTAACATTTTTTGATCATGTTCGCACATTATATAACCCTATTATGGCTATATACGCTTTTTTTACAGGCCCAAAGAACCAAAGAGAAAGTCTGACCATGTTATATATTGATGAGCGCGTTTACTCATTGCTCGGGTTTTCCCAAGCATGCTCGGGTGTGCTCCAAGTATTTTGGCGTGCTCGGATATATAGTTTTCGTTGTCTCAGCTGCATGATTTGCAACTTGTTGACAGGATGAATACATGTGGGAATTCCCTGACAAACAGGCATTCCACACATGTATTCAAGGTGTCTAGCAGTCGCAAATCATGCAGCTGAGACGACAAAAACTAAATCTTCGTGCACGCCAAAATACTCGGAGGACACACGAGCATGCTCGTGAAAACCCGAGCAACAAGAATACTTGCTCATCACTAACGTTATATACTATTCTGACTATGTTCTTCTGCTTAACTTTCTGTAGCCATTAAACTTTTCACAGCCTTGCTATATAGAAAACAATATCATATTTATCTCCCATGCATTTTTATCCATGAAATAAAGACTTCTACTTTTGGTAATGGTAAGTGCCATCCTATTTTCTATCATTGTGCTATTGGATCTTGTTATATTTCTTCAGGATTGAGCACCCGTTCCATGGGGTATGTGACATTCATATTGTGTGTGAAGGGTCTCTTTAGATTTGTTTAAGATACCACGGTGGTGCAGCGGTGCCGAATCTGTTTCTCTTTTTTGATCATACATTTATTACTTATGTACTATATAGGTGATAAAGGTTGTTCGTGGTAAATTTGTTCTTGGGTAAGGGGCCCGTCACACATAGCGAGATCGCTAGCGAGATTGCTGATTTTGTGACGCATCAGCGATCTCGCTAGTGATCTCGCTGTGTGTGACATGCATCAGTGACCTGCCCCACCGCTGAGTATCGCTGATCATGCAGGAATGTCCTAGGCCATTTTTTGATCATTGGTCTCCCACTGGCCAGCATGCATCCTTGCGTGTGGCAGCGGGAGACCAACGATCAGCGAGCTCCCAGCACTGTAAACAGATGCTGGAAGCTGGTATCCAAGGTAAATATTGTTTAACTAAGCACGCGCGTCTCTTAATTACCTGCTGTGTACCTTGGATACAAGTTTGCTCGCGCTGGGAGCTGGTATCCAAGGTAAACAGTGGGTAACTAAGTGCCGCGCGAGCTTAGTTACCCGATATTTACCTTGGATACCAGCGTCCTCGCTGGTCCTGATCGCTGGTGAGATCTGCCTGTTTGACAGCTCACCAGCGATCATGTAGCGATGCACCAACGATCCTGACCAGGTCGTATCGTTGTCGGGATCGCTGGTGCATCGTTTGGTGTGATGGGACCCTAAGCTTTGAGAAATCTAAAATATTATATATTTAAATATGGCATCACACTCAAATGCATAGATAATACATATATTTTAAAATTTGCATATCCAAGCCCAGTGTTCACCATATTTACACCTTAAATTATCCACCTTTTTGAATTTATTATGCAAATTACCATACTGTACATTTTTTCGCAAACTGGAAAGCTCTTAAGAAAGGGAACTCTTTATTTGTATCATGGCAATGACAAGTTAATTTAGTAAAGTGTCAATAGGTCTCTGACTTTTTATTCTTTTGGGAATTTTCCTAATTCTAGTAATATTACTAAACTTTAGCAGTATACAGTATCTCTCATTATGTTTATGCAAACAAGTGATTACCACGGGTGCCATAATTTGTGTGACACTTGCATTTCTGTCAATGCCTAGAATTGAAATAAAAGAGAAATATACAAGGGACATGAGGAAAAATGGACACTTTCTTTTTGAAATGCAAAGTAGATTTATAATATCATTTTAAGAGTAAATGATACAGCATGTGTCACTCTCTTGACAAAATAAAACATGCTGCTCCATGAAAATGTTTAATACTGAATACTAAAAGCTTCTTAATTTTAGCAGTTTTCAATATTATTAGCCATTAGCTTAGCACACATCTGCTAAGTGTAAGTTTTCCAAATTTTACCTATTTTCACAATAAGAAAAAAACTGCAATTAAAGAAGTCTTCACTTCTGTTAGAAATTAAAGGATTACACTTGCACTTTCCGCTCCATGTTTTTCGTTTTGTATTTATTTTAGATCAGCTGTTTATCCTCAAAATTAAGTGATTCTATAGGAGAGAAGTGAAAATCAGTGCAGCAGCTACATCTAGACAAATCCTTAAATTTTTGTTTCAAATTTTCCTTATAATCTTATTTTGATGTTTTCATGAAAGATGATGAGTAGGGATGAGCGATATTGCC
The DNA here is from genome assembly GCF_039654945.1 of Dendrobates tinctorius. Classification (NCBI taxonomy): domain Eukaryota; kingdom Metazoa; phylum Chordata; class Amphibia; order Anura; family Dendrobatidae; genus Dendrobates; species Dendrobates tinctorius. The sequence continues at coordinate 37,236,975 of NW_027361732.1, read as the reverse complement.
CGATATCGTATCGGAATTCCGATTTCCGATATAGAAAAAATATCGGACATTGGAATTTCCGATTTCAGATATCAATGCAAGTCAATGGGAGAAAAAAATCGGAATTACAAAATGACCACTACAGTGCTATATAATGGATAAAATGGAGGAGAAACACCTAAGGGTAATGGGGAAGGAGTTTGCAGAGGCAGAGGAGCAAAAAAATCGCTAGAAAAATGCACAGAGCAAAAGCTGTAGCAGGAAAACATCTTCTTAGCAGCGGTGTTTTTTCTTTGGGTTAGGATTAGTTGGGGTAGGGTTAGGGTTTATGGTTAGTAGGGTAAGGGTTAGGGGTTATGGATAGTTAGGGTTAGTGATTTTACATTATTAAATTAAAACTGGTGGTGGTGTCAATATGCCCTTTGACTGACATGTGTCCGCGTTCAGCTCACCTTGCTTTGCAGGGAGTTACCAGGAGCACCATGTAGAGGAACAGATACACTCCCTTTAAACCATGCTTAGTCTTCTTCTGCTGATTATATTACTGTTGTTCAGTAATTCTGCATATTGATTTTCTGCTTTTGGTTCATGTACATCTGCTCCTACTGCCTCCTAAACCTCTGTCTTTTGTTATCCTGCTATTGGCTGGTCGCAGAATGTCCCAAACCCAGAGGAAATACACAGAAGTAACAGTAGGCACAGGAACTTGAGAGAACCAGCTGGTGAGTCTGAATCATAGAATCATAGAATCATAGAATCGTAGAGTTGGAAGGGACCTCCTGGGCCATCTGGTCCAACCCGTCTGGAACCCGTCTGGAACCCGTATAGGCAGCAGAAATCAGCATAAGAGCCAATGGAACTAACGGGCACCAGCTGACGTTACCGGAGGCCGATAACTAAGCAGGAGGTAACCTGTGCCAGAATGCACTACCAAGGACCAGCAGACGTTACTGGAACTCGGATACCACAAAGGAGGGACCTAAGCCATTGACTCTACTGAGAACCAGCTGACGTTACTGGAACCCAGATAAGCAGCAGAAGGTAAAAGTGCCAGTGACTGTACTGGGCAACAGCTGACATTACTGTAGCCCAGATACCACAATGTAGTAGTGACATAAGCCAAAAGCACTGCTGAGAAGCCAAAAAAAACCCACAAAGACGCAAGTTCAAGAGCAAAAAGACAGGAGTCCGGGAACATCTCCATCTGTCTTCTTGTCTTGGGTCTTCTGCATATGTCTTCCTGTCTTGGGTCTTCTGCATCTGTCTTCCTGTCTTGGGTCTTCTACCAGAGTAATGTCTTCTCGGCAGAAGGTGCAAGAGCCACATTTGCACCCGCAACCCGGACACAGTCTTCTTTACTCCGCAGTCGCAGCAGGGGAGGAGGAGGGCCTACTCGCACTGTCGAGACCAGCCTTGAGCGCCTGGTCTCGGAGTCCACAAAGGTGGCTCCTACACTGCCAACACCATGGATAACAGCAAACTGAGCCGGAATTATATACGGCGGGGGCGTGGAACAGTGCGGCGGACACAACCGTGTAACGGTTAGCGTTGTCTAAACACGGTTTGGAGCAGGAGGTACCCGTGCCCTTGGCACTCCTGAGAACCAGCTGGCGATGCTGGAACTCGGTTTACCCCTCGGGGAGGCACCTGTGTCCGCACTTCACTGCCAGGAAACAGCCGGCGTGGCTGGATCCCGCCTCTTGTGCTTCTGCCTATAGGTGTTTGGCATCTGTCGTCCTTTTTTTCCACTTTGGTCTAACGAGGTACAGCTGGCATTTCTGTTGCCCAGAAACACAGCATGCTGTGAAAGTGGCAGTCACGGAAATGGGCACTAGATGGCAGTACTAGAGCCCAGAAACACGGCATGCTGTGAAATCAGCAGTCACGGAAATGGGCCCTGGCTGGCGGTACTAGAGCCAAGAAACATGGCATGCTGTGAAAGTGGCAGTCACAGAAATGGGCACTAGATGGCGGTACTAGAGCCCAGAAACACGGCATGCTGTGAAATCAGCAGTCAAGGAAATGGGCACTAGCTGGCGGTACTAGAGCCCATGGAAAACAGTATGAGGTGAAAGAGTCAGTCACAGAACCAGGAGCTAGATGTTGGTAGTAGAGGCAAGAGCACTGGCATAACAGATGACGCTGTGTGCAACATAGGCACATGACAGAGCATGCATACTGCTACCAACCATGCATGTAACCTGTCTACTCTGGCCCAGGGCAGCAAAAGTCACCAGAAATCCAGGCGTGGTTCATTTTTAGGAATGTAAGCCGGTCCACATTTGCAGCGGATAGTCTGGTACATTGGTCTGTTAGTACATTGCCAGCTGCACTAAAGACATGTTCAGAAATCACACTGGCACCAGGACCAGCCAGGACCTCCAAGGCATACTGGCTAAGCTCGGGCCATGTATCCAACTTGGAGACCCAAAACTTGAAGGGGGCAGATCCATCCTGAAGCACAGTGACAGGGGTGGAGAGGTATTGTGCCACCATATCATGGTAATGTTGCTTCCTAGTGCATTGCACTGTCTGTGCTGATGGTGCCCGAACAGTATGCGGGTTCAGAAACCATTGGAACAGGTTGGGTATACTGAACCTGTCAGTAACAGATGTACTGCTTCTGCTACCGGCTTCGGAACGGATTCCGCTGGGCCCAGGACGCACTGAGGTGTCTGCTAGTGCACGCGCATCACTGCTATGCGGTGGAAAAGAGTACATGAGTGAATTAACCAGTGCATCTTGGTACTCCTGCATTTTACGTGCCCGGTTCAACAGTGTAATTAGGCTTTGAAGGCTGTCCCGGTAACGTGGATCTAAGAGGGTGGCCACCCAGTAGTCATTTGTATGGAGAATACGAGACATGCGTGGGTGGTTTCTCAGACACTGCAGCATGAAGTCACTCATGTGCTGAAGGCTGCCAACTGGCCATGCATCGCTGTCACCAGCTGGAGGAATGTGCTCTGGCTGCTCTGCATCACCCCATCCATGCTCCATCTGGTGACTACTAGTAGAGCGCTGTGTACTGTCCTCCTCTGGCTCATCCTCATAGTCCTCCTCATCCTCCTCGCTTGCTGTGTCCTGCCTGGACCTTTGTGAGGCACCCACAGAGCTTTGTACCAACCGGGCTGATGAAGATTGCCTGGTTGGTGCAAGTGTCTCATCATACTCCTCCTCCTCCAGAGAAACCTCATCCCTTAGTCCTTTAAGTGATGATTCTATAAGGCATATAAGGGGAATAGTCAGGCTGAGTAGGGCAGCATCCGCGCTCACCATCAGAGTGGAGTCCTCGAAGCACTTCAAAATGGTGCATATGTCCTTCATGGATGCCCACTCTGTGGTTGTAAAGTGGGAGGGTTGAGATGTGTGTCACCTACTTTGCGCCTGCTGCAGCTGCAACTCCATAATTGCAGGTTGCTGGTCACACAACCTCCGCAGCATATGCAAAGTCGAATTCCACCTGTTGGGGAGGTCAACAATGATGTGGTGCTCGGGCAGGCCCAATCTGCGCTGCATGGCTGAAAGGCGCGATGCAGCCATGCTTGAACGCCACAAATGAGAGTACTCGTATTTGACTTTGTGCAGCAGCTCCTCAAAGTCAGGATAGTTCCTAAGGAAACTCTGCACCACCAAGTTTTGGACATGGGCAAGGCATGGAATGTGAGTCAGACCACCTAGGCCCAGAGCCGCGACCAGGTTTTGGCCATTGTCACACACCACCATACCTGGCTGAAGGTTGAGCGGCGCAAGCCACATGTCACTCTGCTCCTTGAGCGTGTTCCACAGCTCGGTTGTGGTGTGGCTAACATCACCCAGATAAACCAATTTCAACACGGCCTGTTGATGTTTGGCCGATGCAGTGCTGAAATCGGTTGTTGTGGTACGTCTGGACGCAGGCGAGTCTGACGCGGAGTATGAGGAGTCAATTTGACGGAGGAGAGGCCTGCAATCCGTGGAGTTGGCAGGACCCGCGCATTTGCACTGTCTACTTCAGTTCCAGGCTCAACTACATTTACCCAATGGGCGGTGATGGAAATGTAGCGTCCCTGGCCATGCTGACTGGTCCACACGCCGGTGGCCAGGTGGACCTTGCTACTAACTGCATTTTGTAGCACATGCTTAATTTTACGCTCCACATGCTGTTGCAGGGCGGGGACGGCTTGCCTGCTGAAGTAGAAGCGGCTGGGAATGCTGTATCGTGGGATGCAAACCCCAACATATCGATAAAGGCTGGCTTGCTCACCAGCCAGAATGGTAGCATTTCCACTGCAAGCAGTTTGGCAATGCGAGAATTTATGCCCTGTGCTCGTGGGTGGTTTGCCAAGTACGGGCACCTTTTCTCCCACACCTGTGTGACAGATGGCTGCACATTGGATTGGGAGTGTGAGGATGCCAGCGATTGGGATGCTGATGCTGACAAAGTACAGACAGTGTGCCGCCGTTCAACACTGCCTGAAGATGCACCCTGGCATTCTGGCGAGGAAGCGGGAGCAGCTGTTTGCGAGCTGGAGTAAGAGGTGGCCGCTGTGGCTGAAGAGGTGGAAGGTGGGGAAACAGCTGCAGGTGGTGAATCATCTTGGGTGTGATGCTGCCACTCCACAGGGTGCCTCTTCCTGACATGCGTCAACATATTGGTGGTATTAGGCTAAGTGCACACGTAACGGAACTCTCGCGGAAATTACCGCGAGAATTCCGGAATTCCAGTCCGCGGGAAAATCGCATTTTAAATTCCCGCGATTTTCCCGCGGAAAAACTAGCATTTTGCACGCGTAATTAGCTTGCAGAATGCTAGCGTTTTCCAAGCGATCTGGAGCATCGCTTGGAGAACTGATTGACAGGTTGGTCACACTCGTCAAACACAGTGTTTGACAGTGTGACCAACTTTTTACTACTGAGGCCGCCTATGCGGCCTCAGTAGTAAAAGATAGAATGTAAAAAAAAATAAAAAATAGTGTTATTCTTACCTTCCGACGTCCCGCGCAGCCGTTCCCAGTAGTCCTTTGCGAAAATGCCCGCGATGACGTCAGTTCTCGCGGGATCGCGACGTCTCGCGGTAATTCGCGATGACGTCGCGCGAATGACCGCGAGACTTCGCGATCCCGCGAGAACGGACGTCATCGCGAGCATTTTCGCAAAGGACTACTGGGAACGAGAGCATGAAGAGAAGCGGGAAGGCTGCGCGGGACGCCGGAGGGTGAGAATAACAATATTTTTTATTTTTCAATTTTTTTTTTACAGGAATATGGTACCCAAAGCCCGGAGGACAGTCTCCTCTCCTCCGGACTGTGGGTACCATCCGCAATTGTTCTGCTTACTTTCCGCATGGTGTGCACAGCCACATGCGGGAAGAAAGCGGAACAATGCATTCCTATGGGTGCGGGATCGCCACGATTCCGCAAATTAATGAGCATGCTGCGGTTTTTACCGCAAAGCGATTCCGCCGCGGTAAAAACCACAGCATTAGCACAGCATTGCGGAATCCCATAGGAATGCATGGGATGCTTATTTTTCGCGTTTTCGCGGCAAAATCGCGCGGTTAAAACCGCCGCGGAAACGCGAAAAAAACGCTAAGTGTGAACTCAGCCTTAAAGTTGCTGACGTTCTTCCCTCTTCGCACAGTTTGTCGACAAAGCTTGCATCTGACTACTGTAATGTCATCTGCAACTTGGTCGAAAAAAGCCCATGCACCACAACTCTTGGGCGCACCCCTTGTGTTCTTTAAAAGAGCCCTGCTCCTAACGAGTGCTGAAGTTGAGGGAGCTGACAACCAATTTTTCCCTCTTCCTCTCCCACGTGGATGGTGATGCTGCACCACACCTGCAAGCTCTTCCTCTGAGCTATCCCCACTTGCTTGCTGCCCCTCAGCATGCCATGATGGGTCAAGGACCTCGTCATCCAATACACTTTCGTCAGCAGAAACTGGCAGCTGAGTTTCATCATCATCTACTGACTGGGGTCTGGTCACTGTGGGCACTGGCCCACCCTCCACTTCTTCCTCAGACGGACACAGTGGTTGCGCATCTGTGCACACTACCTCTTCTTCAGCTGCAGGAATGCTGACTGGCTGGCACACACTTTCCAAGCCAACAGATTCTGAGAAGAGGATTAAGGTTGGCTCCTGGCCCTCTGAATGTCTGGGCAATTTAGTGGGCAGTATAGAAGCAGATGGGTGCTGCTCTTCAGTGACCTGACCCGATGTGGTGGAGAGGTCCTGGGAGGATGCTGTGCTCATTGAGGTGGATTCCTCAGCTGCCATCCAACCAACAACGGTTTCTACTTGATCCTCTCTTATCAGCCTATGGCCCTGCGCTCCTAACAAGCTGTGCATAAATGACTGCTACCAGGTGAAAGTAGGTGCTGAGTGACTTGCGCCTGCTGCTTGCTCTGGATGTGCACCATGTCTAGCTGCTGATGCACCTCTTCCGTGGCCGCCGCGGGGACATCCCTTACTCCCTGCCTTCTTCATCTCTGTCGATGGATTCAGAACGGCAAGGAAGTATTTATTAGGAATTAGTGTGCAAATTCCTGTAGGACTACAAACAGATATAAGAAACACTAATGGCACTGTATGATGATGGTGTGTCTGCTACACTTTATTTGAATCTAGTGTGGCCTACGCAAAGAGTAACGTGTGTTTGTGGTATTGGTGTACACGTTACGGTCGGATGTCACAGCGCAGTAAATGACACTGCTGTGATGCCAAAAAAAAGGATTCTTTGGGACTAGGCCAGGTGCTGTGTGGCACCAGCCACAGAGGTTGTTTGGGTCCCTCAGAGCACAATCCCTATATAGTGTTTAACTTTTAGGAAAAAATAGGGGAAGGGGATTTAAGGGATGAAAAGAAAAGGCAGTGAGACACACCACACAGTGATGCAGCAAGAGGAGCTGCAGCAGCTGCAGTGAATGTTCTCTGCACTGTCTCACTAAGCACCTCACTGAGAGCCTGCACAGCACAAAAAATGAAACTGAGCGGGGTCAGTGAGTAAAAAGACTGCTTCTGTAACACACAGGGGCTGCTACAGTCGCTGAAAAACAATTTCTATCGCTATTAGATCCGAGATCTCTCCCTATCTCCAACAGCAGCCTATCCCTATCTGCTTTCACAGTAGAGTGAGGCTAAAATGGCAGGTGCAGCCTTTTCTTTTATACTGCCTGATCACACCATCCAGCAAGCCAATCGCAGCGCAGCCCCTAGCTAGCAAGTTTGGACACCTGCTACCAAGCTTACGGGAACGATACAATGTTGTCAGCAATTCTTCAGCTCCTGATTGGCTCCACGGAGCACTCAGAGGTTGAAGGATTATGGGATTTCCGATGTGAAAAAATATCGGAATCGGAAATCAGAATTCCGATATCGCAAATATCGGGCCGATTTCCGATATTTCAATATCGTAAAGCTCATCCCTAATGATGAGAGGAATAGTTGGGGTGATCAGTCAGCTATATGAGTATTGAAAAATGACAGTTCTTTTCTCTTTTATCACAGATACCCTAATACCCTAAAATATCATTTTTTATAATAAATGTATGCTGAATAAAACTTTGAAATATAATGCTCAAATTGATTAGCCAACTTTACTCCAAGTAAGATTGGGGCAATCCTCTTGAGTGTCTTGTCTCTATTATGTAAATTGGATATATTATTTTGCACTTGGCAGAGACTTTAATTTACTATAGTGATTTTCAGGGCTCCCGTGTGAATGATTTTCCACCAATACTCATTTCTCTATCACCCTGTGACAATAGAAGTATACTGTATATTGTATATGTAGTTAGCTTGGTAATAGTTCACAAGTTCCAGAAGTCCTAAACCTTCTGCTTCCTTCGAGCTCCATTAACCTACAGTACATAGAATTCCTGTTAGGATTCTGCTCTGATTTATGTTCCCAGCAGTAGTAATCTGATCTTTTCCTTGTGATTTGTATATATCATATTTCCCTCCTGCGTCTCTTGATGATATCATCTTCTTAATTTTATAAGCAGAAAAAAGTGAAAATTGCTTATTGCTTTAACTTTGGTAAAGATTAGAGTTGAGTTAAACGAGTCGACCAAATTCAGAATCCGCTGACTTTTGTTAAAGTCGGGTTTCGCCGATCTTAACCCGACCATAGCGTGAGGTCGGCCATGAGGTCGCTGACTTTAGCGCCAAAGTCGTGTTTCCCACCATCCTTCCAGCGCCTATTTCCAGCCAATCATGTAGGACGCACAATGCGGGAAACGCAATTACATCGGCAGCGGCCCCCACCATGTTAGAGAATGGCATGCAAGTGATTGGCTGGCTTTGTGTAGCGTCACAGTGCCTATAAAAGGCCGTGACCGCCGACCGCCATCTTACTTCTGCCGATCTTAGTATAGGGAGAGGTTGCTGCTGATCATTCTCGATAGGGAGAGTGTTTAGGCAGGGAAAAAGTAAAAAAAAATTGCTTGTGCTGATAGCAAATGTCACTGTAAAACACAACTGTATAGTGTGCAGTGACAGGGGAGGGTATATTTGTGTGCAGCAGCTCTGTTTGTTATTAGGCTGCCTTATAAGTCTCCCTGATAGAATCATAGAATCGTAGAGTTGGAAGGGACCTCCTGGGCCATCTGGTCCAACCCCCTGCTCAAAGCAGGATTCGCTAAATCATCCCAGTCAGATGTCTGTCCAGCCTCTGTTTGAAGACTTCCATTGAAGGAGAACTCACCACCTCTTGTGGCAGCCTGTTCCACTCATTGATCACTCTGTAAAAATGTTTTTTCTAATATCTAATCTGAGTCTCCTCCCAATCAGTTTCATCCCATTGCTTCTAGTCTTTCCTTGTGCAAATGAGAATAAAGATGATCCTTCTACAATGTGACAGCCCTTTAGATATTTGTAGACAGCTATTAAGTCTCCTCTCAGTCTTCTCTTTTGCAAACTAAACATTCCCAAATCCTGCAACCATTCCTCATAAGACAGGGTTTGCAGACCGGTCACCATTCTGGTCGCTCTTTTCTGAACTTGCTCCAGTTTGTTGATGTCTTTTTTAAAGTGTGGCGCCCAAAACGACACAGTATTCCAGATGAGGTGTGACCAAAGAGGAGTAGAGGGCAACAATGACTTCACGTGATCTAGACTGTATGCTTCTGTTAATACATCCTAGAATTGCATTTGCCTTTTTTGCTGCTGCATCACACTGTTGACTCATATTCAGTCTGTGATCTATTAGTATACCCAAGTCTTTTTTTCACATGTGCTGTTGCATAGCCCTATTCCTCCCATTCTGTATATGCTTTTTTAATTTTTATTGCCCAGATGTAGTACTTTGCATTTTTCCCTGTTAAAAACCATTCTGTTAGTTGCTGCCCACTGCTCCAGTTTATTTATATCTTTTTGAATCCTCTCTCTTCTCTAGTATTAGCTATCCCTCCTAGCTTTGTGTCATCAGCAAATATAATTAATTACCCTCAATTCCTTCATCTAAATCATTGATAAAGATGTTGAACAATACAGGGCCCAGGACAGAGCCCTGTGGTACCCCACTTGAGACATTCTTCCAACTGGATGTGCAGCCATTTACGACCACTCTTTGGGTCCAATCACTAAGCCAGTTATGAATCCACCTAACAGTTGCCTTGTCCATTCCATACTTAGTCATTTTTTCAATAAGGATTGTATGAGATACTTTGTCAAATGCTTTGCTGAAGTTAAGATACACTATATCTACAGCATTTCTTTGATCCACCCAATCAGTGATTCCGTCATAGAAGGAAATTAAGTTAGTCTGACATGACTTATTAGTTCCAAACCCATGCTGAACATTGCTGTTTGCACACTGCTGTGCAGAGTGCTTTTTTAAAAGCAAATTTTTTCTCTGCACAAGCATTCATTTTTTCACACTTTTTTGTGTAGCAGCTCTGTTGGTTATTAGGCTGCCTTATAAGGCTCCCTGATAGCTACATTGCTGTTTGCACACTGCTGTGCAGAGTGCTTTTTTTAAAGCAAAAATATTTTTTTTTCCTTTTTTCTGCAACAGATAGCAAGCGTTGATTTTTTCACACTTTTTTGTGCAGCAGCTCTGTTGGTGATTAGGCTGCCTTATAAGGGTACCTGATAGCTGCATTGCTGTTTGCACACTGCTGTGCAGACTGCTTTTTAAAAGCAAAAATCCTTTTATTCCTTTTTTCTGCACAGTAGATGCTGAATGTAAATTTTTTCACACACTGTATAGAGGTGTACGCTCCTCACACACTACCATGTACCAGCTGGTATCACGGACAAATACATGCTACACGTGTGTGACTCAGTAAAAAAATACATGGAGATTTTTCCATACATACACCATATAGAGGTGTCCGATTCTCAAACAGTATCTGATATCTGGTGTTTTTATTACGGTCACATCTCCACAGAGTCAGCGTGTGTGTGAAACTCCATAAATACATGTACGGACATTTCCATTTCTCCATACACCGTATTGACTGCTGTCCGATCCTCAAACAGTCTCGGATATCTGGTGTTCTTAGTTATTACGGTCACATCTTCACAGAGTCAGCGTGTGTGTGTGACACTCCGTAAATACATATATGGACATTTCCATTTCTCCGTACACCATATTGACTGCTGTCCGATTCAAAAAACAGTATCGGATATCTGGTGTTCTTAGTTATTACGGTCACATCTCCACAGAGTCAGCGTGTGTGTGACACTCCGTAAATACATATACGGACATTTCCATTTCTCCATACACCGTATTGACTGCTGTCCAATTCAAAAAACAGTATTGGATATCTGGTGTTCTTAGTTATTACGGTCACATCTCCACAGAGTCAGCGTATGTGTGACACTCCGTAAATACATATATGGACATTTCCATTTCTCCATACACCATATTGACTGCTGTCCGATTCAAAAAACAGTATCAGATATCTGGTGTTCTTAGTTATTACGATCACATCTCCACAGAGTCAGCGTGTGTGTGTGACACTTCGTAAATACATATATGGACATTTCCATTTCTCCACACACCGTACTGACTGCTATCCGATTCAAAAAACAGTATCAGATATCTGGTGTTCTTCGTTATTACGGTCACATCTCCACAAAGTCAGCATGTGTGTGTGACACTCCGTAAATACATATACGAACATTTCCATTTCTCCATTCACCGTATTGACTGCTGTCCGATTATCAAACAGCATCGGATATCTGGTGTTCTTATTACGGTCAATGCACATCTACACAGAGTCAGCATGTGTGTGACACTCCGTAAAGACATATATGGATATTGACATTTTCACCAACAACGCATACAGCTGTACACTTCTGATACAGTACCGTATATCTGCTTGTTGGATTACGGTCAAATACATACTGGGTGAGCGTCTGTATCTCCCAAAATATATACGGAGATTTCACTTTTTGCATACACAATACACAGCTGTACGCTCCTCATACAGTACCATTTCTCTGCTGGTATTTTTGGTACATTTTCCCAAACATGAGGAAGTCTGGTGGAAGAGGTCACGGACGTGGGCAGGGGGTGCAGCTGGTACTGATGGTGGTGTGGTGCAACTGCTGGTATTGCCAAAAACACAATGGCAGCTAAAGCAGGAGGTGTTGAGCCTGCGTCATCATCTGTCCCAAGAAGGTCTTTAAGGTTCCCTTTTCTGGGAGTAGGTAAACCACTTTTAAAGCCGGCGCATCAGGTACAGGTTTTGGCTTACATTGCCGAAACAGCCTCCAGCTCTATTGCCTCCTCTTCTGAAGTTACAAAAACTGCAAGCATAGAGTCGTCAGTGCAGGCCTTTGGTCAGCAACAACACCTTTCTTTGTGTCCTTCACCCACAACAAAAGTGAAGGATGCTGCAGCACACACTTCGGATTACCCCATGGAGCTCTTTTCACATACCTTTCTTGGGTTAAAAAGTCAATTCCTGAATTCCCCAGTCCAAGATGAATCCGACATGGAGTGCACAGATGCACAGTCACTGCTACATGAATCTGCTGGTACATTCACCCACAGCACTACATTGCCCTCGCAGTCTGCTGTGTTGTGAGTTCATTTTCCCCTTCGTCACTGGGGTCTGGTGAACTCCCTATTCTGGTAAAGGAAGGTAATGAGCCTGGTTATCAGGCACCTGAGTCTAATGAGGATGACTGGCTGAGTGGAGTCACGGACTGGATATAAGGCTGTCGACGCCCTTCTGCCCTGCGGGTGATTCTCTGTGGACTTCTAGGACACCAGTCTGATTCCTGCTCCTCTAAAGCTAAGTTTCTGTTTTGCCTGTTAGCTTTTGTTTTGTTTTTTGTTTTCCTTGCTTTTCAGTATTCTGCCATTCCCTGCTGGGGTGAGCTGAATCTCCTTTTGCCTGTAGCTCTGTCTTCAGTATATTCCTGAGTACTGACATAGCTTTTTTGAAGCCTAGCGTCTTCAGGGCCTTTTTCACTGTCAGTCTGTTGGCTCTTATTTTCATAGGGTTTTTCACGGATTGCAGACAGCAGCCTTCCTGTCCTTTTCTATTTAGTTAGCTTGGGCCCCTCTTTGCTCAGTCTATCTTTCTGTCTGTGTTAGTATTTTCATATTGCTTCACCTTCATTATATGTTGGGGGCTGCCTATTGCTTTGGGGTCTGCTCTGGGGCAGTTTAGATTTCCCCTTTCTTTCTATAGGCCTATTTAATTCTCCGGCTGTGATCGAGGGGTCTAGGGCATCGTAGGAACCCCCCATGGCTACTGCTAGTTGTGTTGTTAGGTTCAGGGGTCTGCAATCCGATAAGCTGCCAACTTCTCTGGTTTTCTGGACTTAGCTAGCTTTTCTGTTTTTGCCTCCTACGGTGACTCAATCATAACAGAATCACCCGCCATACCGCAGATCCTAGGGTACTCAATAGCAGAAAAGAATTGTGTTTAAAAAAAAAAAAGGTGTGTGTATATTCTTTCCTCTATATCTCTGAGGCCATAGGGGGAATTTTTTTTTTTTCTCTCTCAATGGAGATAAAACAATTGTCTGATCGTGTGGAACATGTTCGGACTGTGTTCCAGATCTTGAGGGAGAATTCCCTGTATGTCAAAGGATCGAAATGCCTTTTTGGAGTACAGAGGATTTCATTTTTGGGATTTATTTTGTCTCCGTCAACTATTGAAATGGACCCGGCCAAGGTACAGGCCATTTATGATTGGGTTCAGCCCACTTCTTTGAAGGCCCTCCAGAAGTTTTTGGGTTTTGCTAATTTTTATCGGAAATTTATAGCAAAATTTTCTAGTATTGCCAAGCCATTGACTGATCTGACTAAGAAGGGTGCTGATGTGTTGAATTGGTCTCCTGAGGCTGTTGCTTCCTTTCAGGAGCTGAAGCGAAGATTTACCTCCGCCACGGTTTTGCGGCAACCTGATGTCTCACTCCTGTTCCAGGTAGAGGTGGTTGCTTCTGAGATTGGTGCAGGAGCTGTTTTGTCCCAAAAGGATCCTGTAACATCTAAAATGAATCACTGTGCTTTCTTTTCCCGAAAGTTCTCTCCATCTGAACGTAACTATGATGTGGGGAATCGGGAACTGTTGGCCATGAAATGGGCATTTGAGGAGTGGAGACTTTGGTTGGAGGGAGCTAAACATCAAGTTGTGGTCCTCACTGACCACAAGAATTTGATTTACCTAGAGTTGGCTAAACGCTTGAACCCTAGACAGGCTAGGTGGGCCTTGTTTTTTACACGTTTTGATTTTGTGGTCTCTTTTCTTCCTGGAACTAAGAATGTCAAGGCAGACGCCCTCTCTAGGAGTTTCTTTGCTGATTCTCCTGTGGTGACCAAGCCTGCTACCATCTTAGGCGAAGGGGTAGTTCTTTCTGCCATCTCGCCCGATTTGAGACTTGCTCTGCAAGAGTTCCAGGAGGACAAACCTGAGCGTTGTCCCAGTGGAAAGTTGTATGTTCCTGACCAATGGAAGAAGAGAGTGATGTCTGAAGTTCATTGCTCTGCATTGGCTGGTCATCCAGGTATTTTTGGTGCTAGAGATCTGGTGAGTCGCTCTTTTTGGTGGCCCACCTTGTCTCATGATGTCAGGAATTTTGTGCAGTCTGTGGGACTTGCTCCCGGTCTAAATCTTGTTCTCGCTCTAGTGGGTTGTTGATGCCTTTACCGGTCCCCAGGAGGCCATGGACCCATATTTCAATGGATTTCATCTCTGATATGCCGGTCTCTCAAAGAATGACTGTTATTTGGGTGATTTCATAGAATCATAGAATTGTAGAGTTGGAAGGGACCTCCTGGGCCATCTGGTCCAACCCCCTGCTCAAAGCAGGATTCGCTAAATCATCCCAGTCAGATGTCTGTCCAGCCTCTGTTTGAAGACTTCCATTGAAGGAGAACTCACCACTTCTCGTGGAAGCTTGTTCCACTCATTGATCACTCTAACTGTCAAAAAGTTTTTTCTAATATCTAATCTGTGTCTCCTCCCATTCAGTTTCATCCCATTGTTTCTAGTCTTCCCTTGTGCAAATGAGAATAAAGTTGATCCTTCTACAATGTGACAGCCCTTTAGATATTTGTAGACAGCTATTAAGTCTCCTCTCAGTCTTCTCTTTTGCAAACTAAACAATCCCAAATCCTGCAACCTTTCCTCATAAGACAGGGTTTGCAGACCGGTCACCATTCTGGTTGCCCTTTTCTGAACTTGCTCCAGTTTGTTGATGTCTTTTTTAAAATGTGGTGCCCAAAACTGGACACAATATTCCAGATGATGTCTGACCAAAGAGGAGTAGAGGGAAATAATGACTTCACGTGATCTAGACTTTATGCTTCTGTTAATACATCCTAGAATTGCATTTGCCTTTTTTGCTGCTGCATCACACTGTTGACTCATATTCAGTCTGTGATCTATTAGTATACCCAGGTCTTTTTCACATGTGCTGTTGCTTAGGCCTATTCCTCCCATTCTGTATATGCTCTTTTCATTTTTATTGCCTAGATGTATTACTTTGTATTTTTCCCTGTTAAAAACCATTCTGTTAGTTGCTGCCCACTTCTCCAGTTTATTTATATCTTTTTGAATCCTCTCTCTCTTCTCTAGTATTAGCTATCCCTCCTAGCTTTGTGTCATCAGCAAATTAAATCAGTTTACTCTCAATTCCTTCATCTAAATCGTTGATAAAGATGTTGAACAATACAGGGCCCAGGACAGAGCCCTGTGGTACCCCACTTGAGACATTCTTCCAACTGGATGTGCAGCCATTTACAACCACTCTTTGGGTCCGATCATTAAGCCAGTTATGAATCCACCTAACAGTTGCCTTGTCCATTCCATACTTAGTCATTTTTTCAACAAGGATTGTATGAGATACTTTGTCAAATGCTTTGCTGAAGTCAAGATATACTATATCTACAGCATTTCCTTGATCCACCCAATCAGTGATTCCATCATAGAAGGAAATTAAGTTAGTCTGACATGACTTATTAGTTACAAACCCATGCTGACTCTGTTTAATCACTTCATTCTTATCCAGGTACTGACATACATGTTGTTTAATAATTTGTTCAAAGATCTTTCCTGGTATAGAAGTCAGACTCACCGGCCTATAGTTGCCTGGGTCCACCTTCTTCCCCTTTTTGAAGTTAGGAACAACATTTGCTCTTCTCCAGTCTTCTGGGACTTCTCCTGTTCTCCAAGAATTTTCAAAGATTATGGAGAGGAGTTCAAAAATTTCTTCTGCTATCTCCTTCAGTACTCTGGGGTGTAATTCATCTGGACCTGGAGACTTGAATTCATTTAGGTTAGCTAAGTGTTTCCTCACTATCTTTCTGTTTATAGATATCCTGGATTCTTCTATTCCCTTAATAGGATAGTGAAGAACAGTTGATGTTACACTTCCTTTATGAGAGAAAACAGATGCAAAATAGGAATTTAAAAGTTTGGCCTTCTCAACATCCTGTCTTACCATTTCATCTTTTTCATCCTGTAAAAATCCTATAGCATCTTTGACGTTTCTTTTACTTTTGACATATCCCCAAAATCCTTTATTATTGCTTTCGACATCTCTTGCAAGCCTCAATTCATTGTCAGCTTTAGCTAATCTGATTTGTGCCTTGCAGGTTCTGCAGACAGCATTATATTCTTCTTTAGATATGCCTCCCTCTTTCCATTTTATAAACATTATTTTCTTCCTTTTTAGCATGTGCTTAAGTTCTGTGTTCATCCATCCTGGCTTCCTTAAATGCTTCCTATTCTTCCCTCTTTTCGGAATTGTAAACAATTGTGCTTTGAGAATTTCATTTTTCAAGATTTCCCATCCTTCCTGGACATTTTTGTCTTTAAGGATATCCAGCCATTGGATCCCTCCAATTCTCTTTCTGAATCCCTTAAAATCTGACTTTCTGAAATCTAACCTTGACGTCTGAGTCTTCACAGGTCTTCCTCCTCTAGTTATCCAAAATTCTAAAATAGCATGGTCACTACCTCCTAGGGTCCCAGCCACTTTTACCTCCTCAACCATTTCCTCCCTGTTTATAAGGATTAGATCCAAGGTAGCAGTTCCCCTTGTTTTCTCCCCTACCATTTGGAAGATAAAGTTGTCAGCAAGAGAGGATAAGAATTTCCTTGACCTGTTAGTTTTGCCTGAGAGAGAGTCTCAACAAATGTCTGGATAGTTGAAATCTCCCATGACCACTATGTCATATTTTTTGGAGAACTTGGCCATTTGATGCATAAAGAGTTCATCCATATCTTCAGTTTGCACAGGTGGCCTGTAGTAAATGCCTACAATGGTGTCCTTTCCATTGTTCTGTCCTTGCATTCTTACCCAAACAGTTTCCACAGAACTCCCAGTCTCTGAAGCTTCAATCTCTGTGCAGATATACGTGTTTCTAACATACAATGCGACACCTCCTCCTCGTTTATCAAGTCTGTTTCTTGCAAATAAGTTGTATCCTTCTAGCCTTGTATTCCAATCATGTGTATTGTCCCACAAAGTCTCAGTGATTCATATTTCTTTTCCTGTGTTAGCAGTTCCAATTCTCCTTGTTTGTTGCCCATGCTTTGTGCATTAGTATAGAAACATTTTAGTTTGTGATTGGTTTCTATTTCTCCAATATTTTTGTTATTTAGATTCTTTTGTCTTTGTTCTTCCTTTCCACTTCTAATAGCAGAGTTCTCAATAGCATTTGTCAGGTGTATGGCTTTTTCTGGTCTTTTGCTTCCCTTCCCACGTTGTTCTAGTTTAAAGCTCTCCTTACAAGTGTAGCAAGGTGACTTCCAAATACATGTTTTCCAGTCTTCGTAAGGTGCACCCCATCTCTAGCAAGTAGTCCATCATAAAGGTAATTCACTCCGTGATCCAGAAATCCAAATCGTTGCTGACGGCACCATCGACGTAGCCAGTTGTTCACCTGCAGAATCTTATTCCACCTCCTTGTTCCTATTTGTGATAGGTTCTCTAAGATGGTTCATCTTGTACCACTCCCTAAGTTGCCATCTTCCTCTGAGTTGGTGCCCCTGTTTTTGCAACAGGTGGTTCGCTTACACGGAATTCCTGAGAACATTGTGTCTGACAGAGGAGTTCAGTTTGTGTCTAGATTTTGGAGGACTTTCTGTTCCAAGCTGGGAATTCAGTTGTCCTTCTCCTCTGCTTTTCACCCTCAGACCAATGGGCAGACAGAGAGAACAAACCAGACCTTGGAGTCGTATTTGAGATGTTTTATTTCCGCTGATCAGGATGATTGGGTTTCGTTTTTGCCCTTGGCCGAATTTGCTTTAAATAATAGAGCTAGTTCTGCCACTTTGATGTCACCTTTTTTTTTTGTAACTTTGGGTTTCATCCTCAATTTTCTTCAGGGCAGGTGGAGCCTTCTGCCTGCCCAGGTGTTGACATTGTAGTGGAGAGAATGCACCAGATCTGGGACCAAGTGGTGGATAAGTTATCTCTCTCTCAGGAAAAGGCCCAGCGGCTTTCCAATCGACATAGGACCATTGGTCCCCAGTTTAAGATTGGTGATATGGTGTGGTTATCATCAAAAAATATTGCTATGAAGGTGGCTTCTCCTAAGTTTAAGCCTAGATTTATTGGACCTTACAAGATTTTGGAGATTATTAATCCGGTCTCTTTTCGTTTGGCTCTTCCTGTCACATTTAAAATCCATAATGTGTTCCATAAGTCCTTGTTGAAGAGGTTTGTTGAACCAGTTGTTCCTGGGGTGGCACCTCCAGACCCTGTATTGGTTGAAGGTGACATGGAATATGAGGTAGAGAAAATACTGGATTCCCGTCTGGCTAGACGAAGACTCCAGTATTTGGTTAAGTGGAAGGGTTATGGTCAGGAGGATAATTCCTGGGTCTCTGCCTCTGATATTCATGCCAAAAGATTGGTGCGTGCTTTTCATCGGCCTCACCCTTATCGCCCTGGTGGCGTGGTTGAGGGTTCGGTGACCCCTCCTCAAGGGGGAGGTACTGTTGTGAGTTCATTTTCCCCTTCATCACTGGGGTCTGGTGAACTCCCTATTCTGGTAAAGGAAGGTAATGAGCCTGATTATCAGGCACCTGAGTCTAATGAGGATGACTGGCTGAGTGGAGTCACGGACTGGATATAAGGCTGCCGACGCCCTTCTGCCCTGCGGGTGATTTCTCTGTGGACTTCTAGGACACCAGTCTGATTCCTGCTCCTCTAACGCTAAGTTTCTGTTTTGCCTATTAGCTTTTGTTTTGTTTTTTGTTTTCCTTGCTTTTCAGTATTCTGCCATTCCCTGCTGGGGTGAGCTGAATCTCCTTTTGCCTATAGCTCTGTCTTCAGTATATTCCTGAGTACTGACATAGCTTTTTTGAAGCCTAGCATCTTCAGGGCCTTTTTCACTGTCAGTCTGTTGGCTCTTATTTTCATAGGGTTTTTCATGGATTGCAGACAGCAGCCTTCCTGTCCTTTTCTATTTAGTTAGCTTGGGCCCCTCTTTGCTCAGTCTATCTTTCTGTCTGTGTTAGTATTTTCATCTTGCTTAACCGTCATTATATGTTGGGGGCTGCCTATTGCTTTGGGGTCTGCTCTGGGGCAGTTTAGATTTCCCCTTTCTTTCTTTAGGCTTATTTAATTCTCCGGCTGTGATCGAGGGGTCTAGGGCATCGTAGGAACCCCCCACGGCTACTGCTAGTTGTATTGTTAGGTTCAGGGGTCTGCAATCCGATAAGCTGCCAACTTCTCTGGTTTTCTCGACTTAGCTAGCTTTTCTGTTTTTGCCTCCTACGGTGACTCAATCATAACACTGCTGTGCCCGAATCAGACCCTGATGAAACTCAGGTGCCCATTCCTGCATACTATACCACTTTACACGGTGACACAGAGGAAGGTAAAGAGGAAGGTGCAGATGACATTGAAGACAAGGTCATGGATGACCCAGTTGTTGATCAGGATTGACATCCATTGGGGGAAGAGGGTGCTGGTGACAATAGGTCAGAACAGGAGAAGGATCCGCACCAGACATCGTCATAGCAGCAGCTGTTATCCGGCAGGCCCGTAGCTGTCAAAAAACTTGGCAAGAAAACTAAAAGAGTTGCACGACAGCTTGGCCAGATGGTCAAATTAGCATAGCGTGCAAGCCTTGAAAATTTGTACCATAGTAGGAAGAGTGCAGTGTGGCACTTTTTTGAACAAAATTCTACTGATGACGCAAAGGTTATCTGTAAGAAGTGCCGAAGGACCTTCAGCAGAGGGAAAAATCTAAGAAATTTGAATACCAGTTGCATGCTTAGACATTTAACCAACATGCACTTGCAAGCGTGGATGGACTACAAAAGCTCAGGTAGCACATGTGCACCTGCTCCGACTGAAGTTAGCCGGCAACGCTCCATCACTTCCCTGACTGTAAGGCCACCGCTAAGCACACAACCATCAAGAAATGTTAAGGTGTCGTCGCTAGGCCCAACCAGTCAGGCAATCACAATATTTTTGCGAGGAAACACTGAATCTAGACCATCAACACCCTCACCATCACCAACCCCTTCTCAGTCTGTCATGTCAAATGCCAGTTCCCCCATATGAAGCTCTCCAGTCCAGTTCACCCTACCAGACACCCTGAGTAGGGCAAGAAAGTACTCATCCTCTCATCCGCGTACACTGGCTTTGAACGCCTACATTGCCAAACTGATCTCATTAGAGATGATGCCCTTCCATTTGGTAGAAAGCGAAGGTTTCCGGAGCTTATGGCCTACGCTGTCCCACGCTATGACCTACCCAGTCGGCACTTCTTTTCTCGAAAAGCCATCCCTGCCCCCCACCGGCATGTGAAAGACCGCATTGTCCATGCACTAAAACAATCAGTGAGTGGAAAGGTGCACCTCACAACAGATGCATGGACTAGTAGGCATGGCCAGGGCCGTTACATGTCCTTCACTGCGCACAGGGTTAATGTGGTGGATGGAGGCTCCACAGGAGACAGCGGCGGTGGAACAGTGTTGCCTAGCCCACGGTATAGGAAACAGTTGGCTGTAGGCGTTCGACCCTCCTCCTCCAGAAGTGAAAGCTCATCGACAGAACGCAGTCGCACGAACACTCCATCCACATCTGTCAGTGTTGCACGCGAGGTGTCCCACTATCGAACAGCTAGTGGTAAGCGGCAGCAGGATATTTTAAAAATGATGTCTTTGGGTGACAGTAGACACACCGCGGAGGTACTGGCCGACTACTTGCATTGACAAACTGAGTCATGGCTGGGCAGTCTACATCATGAGCCAGGCAAGGTAGTCAGTGATAATGGGCGGAATTTTGTGGCAGCCATAGCCCTTTCAAAACTCACACACATACCTTCCCTGGCTCACACCTTGAACCTGGTGGTGCAGTGCTTCCTAAATATCCGGAGTAAACAACCCTGCTCCATAATGTGCGAAGACTGTGCTTGCACATCCGTCGCTCAAATGTCCACTCCAGTAGTATGCAGAAGCTGCAGCGATCACTCAACCTCCCCAAGCACTGCCTAATCATAGACGTTGCTACAAGTTGGAACTACACCATACACACTTTTGAGAGGCTGTGCGAGCAGAGGTAGGCTGTAATGCATTTGTGGGAGGATACACAGGCAGTTTGAGGGCAGACATGAAATTGTCGCGTGTGCAGTGGTCAAAGTTGAAAGACCTCTGTAAAGTCCTTCAGTGTCTTGAGAAATGCACACAGCTGGTAAGCGCAGACGACACCATAATAAGCATGAGCATACCACTTATGCGTCTGCTCATGCAAACTTTGACGCACATCAAGCATCTGCAGCTGAGGAGCAACAGGAGGAGGAGGAGGAGGAGGGAAGCCTTGATGACAGTCAGCCATTGTCTGGTCAGGGAACTGTCCTGGATGAGGTGGAGGAAAAAGAGGAAGAGGAGGAGGATGAGGGGGATGATTATTTTGGGGAGGAGGATGCTTCTCAGGGGGCAAGAGAACATGTGGGCATGCCAAGGTCAGGTACAGGGTTTGTGTGTGACTGGAGGGATGTGTGTTGTGAGTTCATTTTCCCCTTCACCTTTGATGTCTGATGAACTCCCTCTGCTGGTGAACAGAGGTAGTGAAATTGACTGGGATGGGAAGAACCTATTATCTGAACAGGCGGAGTGTGATTGGACATCTGGAATTTCTGAGTGGATATAAGGCAGCCGACGCCCTGCAGGGTTTGCTGGTGATCCTTTCTGCTCTGAGCTCTGGCATCCAGTTTTAGTTCCTGTCTACTAAAAGCTAAGTTTTTGCCCTACTATTATTCCATGAGATTTTGTCTGGTTTCCTTAGTGTTTGTTTTCAGCCAGTCCTGGTAGGGACTGGCTGAATTCCATTTTTGTCTCTGATCAGTTGATCTCTTTGCTCTGTTTTCAGAATATACCTGAGTGCTGATATAGTGATTTTGAAGTCTAGCGACTTCAGGGCCTTTTTTCCTATCAGACGGTTGGGATATTTTTGTAGGGTTTTTTGCGGATTGCAGCCAGCATCTTTTCTGTCCTGTCCTATCTAGTTAGTTGGGCCCAATCGTTTGCTCAGCCTGTCTTTCTGTCTGTGTTTGTGTTTTCATCTGTTTTTCACCGACAATACATGTTGGGGGCTGTCTATTGCTTTGGGGTCTGCTCTGGGGCAGTTTAGATTTCCCCTTTCTTTCTTTAGGCTTATGTAGTTCTCTGACTGTGACGAGGGGTCTAGGGCACCGTAGGAACGCCCCACGGTTACTGTTAGTTGTGGTGAATAGGATCAGGGGTCTGCAATCCGATAGCTACCAACCTCTCCGGTTTTCTGGACTTAGCTAGTATTTTTGTTTTCTCCTCCGGTGACTCATTCATAACAGCTGTGGATTTGCCAGAAAGTGCTCCCACACCCACCACTGGCAGTACAGCATTGACAGCTGGCACATTGGCCCACATGTGTGACTATGCCTTGCGGATCCTAAAAAGGGACCCCCGCATTGCCAAAATGATGAGGGATGATGACTACTGGTTGGCCAGCATCCTAGATCCACGCTATAAAGGCAAATCACACAACATCAAGCCACAGGAGAACCTAAAGCTAATATTGGCTAACAAACAAGCAACTCTGGTAAACAGGTTGTTTGAGGCATTCCCAACACACAGCAGCGGAGCTGGTTCTCCCACGAGCCGTAGTGGGCAAAATGGAAGAGGTGTTCATGGTGCACACAGTCGAACTGGCGTTGGAGACAGGGGTTTCCTGATGTTGTTGTCTGATTTCTCAAGTCCCGCGCACATGACTGCTAATACAGAATCGATTGCAAGTGACAGGAGACAACAGTTGTCAACTATGGTTACAAACTACTTCTCCTCCCATATCGAGGTTCTCCCTCACAGGTCATTCCCCTTTGATTACTGGGCCTCAAAGCTGGACATATGGCCTGAATTGGTACAATATGCCTTACAGGAGCTCACTTGCCCTGCTGGTAGTGTGCTGTCTGAAAGAGTCTTCAGTGGTACTGGATCAATCCTGACAGAAAAAAGGACCCGTCTGTCAACCCAAAATGTAGATGATCTAACCTTCATTAAAATGAACCATGCATGGGTTTCAAAATATTTTGTCCCACCCTCCCCTGATAACACGTAGGTTGCCAGAAAAAGGCTCGCTTTGGTCCTCCTCTTCCTCTGATTTCTCCAATTCCTCCATTTGCAGCAGCTGAAAGTCCAGCCTACACATCAACATATGCCATTTTTTAAACCACCCGAAAAGGGCTGCCCCCCCACCCCATGCCCAGGGTCATCACCTGCCGCACCCAGGCAAGTGCTGTTGCCCTGAACAGGTGTGTGGCTTCACCCTTTGGGCGACGGGACTGGCACAGGGCCTCTCATAGTACAATAAAGTGTCTCTGACAGTGGGGGGCCCACTCACCATCAGACACACTGGCGTACTATGAGGGGCCCTGTGCCAGTACTGGTGCCCACGAATGGGTCCCCCCTGCTTGCTCAGGGACACAGCACTTGCAATACTTACCTCTCCATGCTCCACCGCTGTGTAGTCTGGCCAGTTAAATCCATCACAGGGACGGCCACTACAAATTTGGTGTACTGATTGATGATTGTTAAGATGTAGCTTTGTCCTGTGCTGCTGGCCTCTACCTTCACTTTACCAATGGCTACCATTTGTAATGGATGTCAACTCCCAATTGGATGCAGTGGTGCTTAATGATCACCTTTCACATTTATCATAGTCACAGACGTGTGACATTCCTGCCACCATTTATCAATGTCTCCTCTCATGGCAATCCAATAGAATCCCCTATGGCCTGTGGCTTGTGTGTTTTGCACTCCAAAGTGACCAGACAGATCATGACAGGCAGCGAGGACCATGTCTACAACTCTTCCTGTGATCACAATTTGATGGAGACGAGTTACTGTGATGGGATCGACGCTACTGCGATACAGCAAACCTTTCTTCACTAATTTGCATTTTAGCTGTATCCACAGTTAAAGTTATTGAGGGTCAGCATCGCCTCTGAGAATTCTCCTGGGAGGTTTTCCCGTGATTACTAATTCAAAAACATATAAAATCACACATCTTTACATCTGTAATTTTATCCATCTACCTTCCTGTAGCGGAGAGTCTGGAATGGCAGACTGACAATGAAAAATATACGCAGATTTCGAAGGACTCCAACACTGTATACTGGTGTATGTTTCGAACACATTTCCTTTTTTCTCATTTTTATATTCAGGTGTAATTTGACACTTGGGAGAGTCGTCAATTTACGCTATTGATTTTCAGGGATCAGATGAGGATGATTTTTCCACCAATACTCATTTGTCTTGATGGGAAAACCTAAACAGTAAAGTTCAGGGTTCGTACTGAACACCTACTGTTCTGGCATGGACTTCGAACACTAACTTCTCCAGGAAGTCTGTGTTACTGTTTGGGATAGGTGCCCTGAACATCGGGTGTTTCCCATGCTGTCATGCAAACACCAGCGGCTCTGATTGGCTGAAAGATTATTAACACCAGTCAGAGCCCCTCTGCTTGCTGTCACTAATCACAGTGGGAGAAGGTGCCACTAATGGGAGTATTCATCAGCCAGCACCCGAGCTATAAATAAATAGAAAAAATATGATGTTGGTTATTTTTATTTACAATATGACTATGGGGTTAGTAATAGAGAGGCGTCTTATAGATGCCTCTCCATTACTAACTCATAGGCTTGATGTCACCTGACAATACAAAGGTGACATCGACCCAACAAATATTAAGCCCACTTGTCACCACCACAATGCAAATGAGAAGAGTGGACAAAGAGCCAAAAAAGGTGAATTTAATAGATATGTCTTCTTTGTAGTGGCTGTGGGCTGCTATTTTCAGGCTGGGGCTCAATATCCAAGGCCCCTTACCAGCTTGAGAATATCAGCCCCAAGCTGTCTGCTTTAACTTGGCTGGTTGTCAAAAATGGGGGCGATCCCATGCCATGTTTTAAAATTATTGAGTTAAATAATTTTAAAAAATGGCTTAGGGACCCCTCTGTTCTTGATAGCCAGCCAAGATAAAGCCATGATAAATAAAACAGACACCACATCATTTTATTAATTTATTTATTTATTGTGTAGGCACCGGCTGATGAAATCATTGGCACCTGCTCTCGCAGTTATTAGCAGCAGCAGGCGTAGGCTAATGGGAGTAGTACTTTTTCATCAACCAACGCCTCTGTGAACGGACGTAAACTTTTCACAGCCGGTCACAGCTGCTGGATACCGCAGCTCTGTGACTGCCAGTATTAATCTTACCATTGATCAGAGGCAGTGTCTGCTGTCCTGTGATATAAATGACAGCGTGGCAAACAATGCATGTGTAGGTTACCAATTCATTTGAATGTTATCTGGGTTTGGGTTTTGGTACTGTTTTGATACCCAAACCAAAATTTTTTAAATCTTCTCACGAACCTGCCAGGACCAACACTACTCATATTTCTATTACCCTGTGGCAACATAATTATACATCTCTATATATATGTAGTTAGTTTGATATTATTTCACATGGTTCTGAACTGAAGTTCTACACCTCCTACTTCCTTCTATCTCCATTAATCTATATTGAATTGCAGTTAGGATTCTGCAGTGTTTCACATTCCCAGCAGTTGTAATGTGATCTCTTCTGTATGATTTGTATATTTCATCTTTCTCTTCAGCTTCTCTCAATGATGTCTTTTTCTTAATTTTACAAGCTAAAAAAGCAAGAATTGCATAAATTCGGATAGCTGACTTTGGCAAAGATACAAATTTGTCACAACGTAACATAGATTGTCCATATAAGTCGCCACTTTCTGATTGTCTTTTACTTTGTAATTTCCGCTGATATACAGTGGGTATAGAAAGTATTCAGACCCCTTTAAATTTTTCATTCTTTGTTTCATTGCATCCATTTTGTAAATTCAAAAAAGTTCATTTTCTTCTCAATAATGTACACTCTGCACCCCATCTTGATTGAAAATACCCGAAATGTTGACATTTTTGCAGATTTTTAAAAAAGCAAAACTGAAACATCACATGGTCATACGAATTCAAAAACATCACACGATCATAAGAATTCAGACCCTTTGCTCAGTACTAAGTAGAAGCACCCTTTTGAGCTAGTATAGCCATGAGTCTTCTTGAGAATCATGCAATAAGTTTTTCACACCTGGATTTGGGGTTTCTCTGCCATTCTTCCTTGCAGATCCTCTCCAGTTCCATAACAGTTGCAATGAAACAAAGTGAAAAATTTAAAGGGGTCTGAATACTTTGCATACCCACTGTAAATTAAAAAGGTTGTCCACTACTTTTTGATTGATGACCTATCATTTGGACAGTGTAGTACAAAAACTTGGCACTCAAAAGAAAAAATGATTTGACAGTTACTTTATTGTAAAAAGCATCCAGTTCAATAAAGGAACAGTCAAATCATTTTTTCTTTTGAGTGCCAAGTTTTTGTACTACATTGTTAGTTGGCTGGATACCCGACTTGTGCACCTCTCTCCTCTTATTGAGTGCCGTGTTTTATCTATCATTAGGGCAGGTTATCATTGTCTAATTGGCTGGGGTCTGATACCCAGAAGCCCCACCAATCAGATGTCATTGGTATCGGCGGCAGTAACTGACGACCAGAAGTGCTCACTTGCGGAACAACTCAGTCTTTTGATTGAGGCTGCCACAGGGTACTATACAGGGTACTATAGCCTCTTATTGATTTGAATAGGAGGAGGCTGTGTTGTATCAAGTCTCAGCTACTACCAGAAGACAGAGCAGCTCCACAAGGGAGTACTTCCGGTTGCCGCTTGCCGACACCAATAACAGCTGATCGGTGGGGATGCCGAGTGTTGGACCCTGGCCTTTCAGACATTGGTAACCTGTCCAAAGAACAGGTCATCAATCAAAAAGTAATGGACAACCCTACTTAATTAGCTTGTATATCTCTTAAAGTTTCAACCTAAAGTCTTCCATACACTTTAAATAGCTTTATATCCAATTGCTCAGCTGGCAATTAGCTCACCAGATGATCTCATAAACAAAAGCAATCACTGTGCCTTGCACTGTCATGTTCTCTATGAGAAACCCTCTGAAACAAATTGAACATGCTAAATTCTTATCTCCCATACATCATTTATTGAGGAAGAATCAAGCTCCCATACACATTAGAGTGTCAAATGAACCAGTGGATATCAATGGAGTTGGACAACATTAGTCTAATATCTATGGGGGCCTTAAGTATAATAATTATTGGGTATGGATAACATTTGCTTGTTCCATTATGAATCTCAAAAAGTGACATAAAATAATCATTTTAACTCTCACACATGCACAGGGAGAAGATCAATGAAAGCATTACAGAATTTAATAAAAAATTATATAACATCTCCTTAAAAACCAATAGACCCAGTGAAATGCTATTTTGGCAGACAGCATGATCAGTGATATTGTCATAATAGAGTATTTATACCATATAGTCTACAACTGATAAGCTGGTCTTTAAATACATATTTTGTTGAAATTTGCATGCTAATTTTAATAGATTATATTACAAAGCTTCATTGGATCTTCTTATTATAATAATAATTGAGTTGCTAGTGGTCCAGTATCAGTTTATCTTTGAAGGCAGTATACTACACTTCTGCTTTTCTGTTGACTTCCTAATTGGCATGCACTGGGTGGTATCTAAAACCGATACTGAAAGTATTCTGTTTGCATGTGCTCATAATTATGTTGCTGCCATCTGATAATATCTGTAATTAGAAAAAAAACTTAATTACATAGTACTACTCACTTGAGAACACTTGCTAAAGTATGTAACTGGAAAATTTGACATTGTAGGTAAGTTGGTTTGTGTAAATATGAATTACATGCTGGCACTGAGACATTGATATATCCTGTAATATAAGCCTACAGTGTATTTTTAAAGTGTAATGGAGCAACATACATGCAAATGAAAAATTCCAAATGTGTTTTTAAAGGACATATGTTGATAACTATATTCCACTTTGAAAGTGTATAATTTAATATCAGTAAAAGTGAAACCTAAGGATCTGCTAAACAGTTAGTATAACCTAAGGATTACTTTTTTCTTTGTTGAGTTAAGGTGTCAGATTTAAAAAAAAGTCCCTTAAACGTTATGGACACCTTCAATTGTTTTTTCTTATTTACAGTGTATCCGTCATTTTAATTTAAGTTTAACAAATCACTAGTAGACAGGAATATGAGCAACTGTAATATATTCTTTTGGATAAATCTGCTTCTTTCTCCTCCAGGACTGATAATTCATTTTAAAAAATTCTCAAATCCTGTGGTCTGTATGCAATGAAGACTGATTGTTACACTACTAATATCTGAGATGACAGTAACTGCTGATATTCTTATTGAATTTATAAAAGCAGAAGTATAATCACAAGACACTACCTTGCTGAGATATTATAGAATAAAATCACTGAGGGATCGGGAAAAACATAGGAATTTACCAACTTATGTGTCATTTGCTTGTGACTGGCGGTATCATTAATGATGTTCCCTTGTTAAAACCTAGCCGCGTTCTCATGCTCAGCTCAGTGTCATCTTGCTGCCGGAATGAGCGGTCTCATTACACATGACACGACTCAGCAATGCAACCAAGTGTAGTATAGTTGGGGTTCGTTGTGGTACAACAGCATTTTAGAAACTATTGAAGCATGCCAAAAGTAAAAAAGTTTTTAAAAATATACAAAATATGAAAGTTTAAATCACCCCCTGTTGCCCTATTCAAAATGAAACAATAAAAATAAAATCAAACATACACATATTTGATATCTCCGTGTTCATAATCGCCCGATTTATCAATAAAAAAGGATTAACCTAATTGCTTAACGGCGTAGTGAGAAAAAAAGTCAAGTTTGGTCGCCGTGACATTGAATTAAAATACAATAATGGGCGATGAAAAGATCGTGTCTGTACCAAAATAGTATCTTTAAAAATGTCAGCGCAAAAAAAAAGCTCTCACTTAACCCGAAATCATGAAAAATGTAGATGCTACGGGTATCAGAAAATAGCACAATTTTTTTATTTTTTTAACAAAGTTTGGAAATTTTTCCACCACCTAGATAAAGAAGAACATAGACATGTTTGGTGTCTATGAACTCTTAGTGACCTGAAGAATCATAATGGCTGGTCAGTTTTAGCATTTAGTGAACCTAGTAAAAAATCCAAGCAAAAAACAAATGTGGGATTGCACTTTTTTTGAAATTTCATCGCACTTGGATTTTTTTCCCATTTTCTAGTACACAACATGGTAAAAACAATGATGTCATGCAAAAGTACAGCTCATCCCGCAAAAAACAAGCCCTCATATGGCCATATTGATGGAAATTTTTTTTATGGCTCTGGGAAGAGGGGGAGCGAAAAACGAAAATGCAAAACCGAAAAAAAGCTCTGGGGGTTAAGGAATTAAAGGACTTTTTCTGTGTGTTTTCCTTACTTTTAACTATGTGGTTAGTAATGGGGTTGTCTGACAGATGGCTCTCCATTACTAACCCCTAAGTTTGATGTCAGTGGACATAAAACAGCTGATATCAACCAAAAACCATTACTCCACTTGCCAATGCACCAGAGCAAGTGGGAAGAGCCAAGACAAAGTACCAGAATTGGCACATTTCTAGGGCAGATTAGGACTGATGCTATTAGTTTGGAAGAGGGCCAATATCCATGGTCCCTTCTTAGCCTATAAAGATCAACTCACAGATATCTGTTTAGCCTTTGCTGTTTATTAAAATTAATGGGGAACCCATGTCTTTTTTTTAGGGGGGTACCCTTTTAAATACAGACAGCTTTGAAATGATATTAATAGCCTTGGAAGTTCCATATTTATTGCCCACTTCCCAGAATGATAACACCAGCCACCAGTTGCCTTCTTTCCCTCAACTTAGTTTTAAAAATAAAGGGGACCCCAAGCCATTTTTTTTTATTTATTCATTAGCTAAATACATGTAGCGTAATCTAAACACAAGCACTGCATTAAATATATATATATAAATATATATATATATATATATATATATATAGTGGTGTAGTAACCACTGAGTCCGCTAGGGGGTGCTGTGTGGATGTCCCAAGAGAGAGGATGAGTGGCAGAATCCTGAAGGATGGTTATGTATCTCAAGGTGGTGGCCTTGATATGGAAACTTATGTGTGTGTGGTGATCAGCAATGACATTGCTGAGGTGTTGTTTCAATGTGTCAGGGAGAAGTCTCCAGGTAACTAGGGAGACAGGCTGTCCTAGTTACCTACAAACCCACCCAGGGAGTGTGTTTAAAGAACACTGTTGTAAAGAGTGTGAGTGGTTGAAGGACCTGTGATGAGGTCATAGTCATATGATCTGGTAGGCGAGGCTATGGACCATATAATGTGGCCAGGGTAGGTCACATGTGGTGAATGCTGGGACCTGGTTGGTCTGTTGTGGAAGGTCCCGTCTGAGAGAGATGGGGCTGTCTTCCTGACAGCAAGTGAATGCTGTGTTAATGGCTGCATGTGCCTGATAGTTCCCTGGAGGGAAAGGACATCTGCAGTATGGAGAAACATCCATGAGGGAACCCTGACGTGTGAGATAACTGTGAGGCTGAAGAACCTGCATATGGAACACTGCATCCCCTGTGTGACCTCAGGGATTACAGATCTGAACTCTGTCTTGGATGCTAAGCTGTTTATATGAACTTTATGTTGCTGCTGTGGTTTATGATGCCTGAATAAACTGCATGGACAGTTTTGGTTTTATGGAAAACCTGTGCCGGATGTGATTTATTGGCTGCCAAGCGCTACCTCACTATATATATATATATCACTCTCACTTCTTCATTACTATGCACAAGCACTGGCTGGTAAATACACTCATCAGCATCACTTGCTCTTGCTGCTATCAGTGAGACAGTGTACGCTGGTGCGAGTAGTACTCATCAGCTGATGCTAGACTGGTGGTAACCTTTTCACCACCGCTCACAGCTGTTGGCTCAAACGCTATTCCTTGTATGACAGCATGAGAATTGCAGCGCTGTGACCAGCAGTAACTTCAGTAAGGTTGTCATCAATCAGATCCGGTGCTTCCAGCACTTTCACACAGATATGACAGAGGGGGAACCACAAGATGTTTGGGCCCCCACTCTTTTGAATTGAACCCGAGTTTGAAATCAAGTTTGGGTACTGTTCTGGTATCCCAACTAAACTTTTTTATTAAGTTCATCTGAACCCGATGGACCCAAAAATACACTAGTGCACGCATGCATCCTTTCTCATAGCAACTATTTTCAGTGTCATGCATACAGAAAAGCCAAGACCCGATCTGCTTTAGATCAAAGAGCAGGTTTTATTCTTAGATAGCTTTATGCTATTAACAACTATTCCAATGTATTCACTCCTTAGATTTAAAGTTTTGACTTTGAATCAAAAAGTTGGGATGGATAATTTTTACTAGACTGCCCTTGATTATCAAATCCTTAAGTGCTATAAACACTCAACAACCAATGTGCAGATATAATTTAGAAACTTGTAATATTCTGCTTAATTGTTTGACATGTGTTTTACAAATATTTTGTGCAGATTGTACACACTTTATGCTGTTTGTAAATACGATGGATGGAAGCATTATGTACAGAATCCACCAAAGGATATTGTTCCTATAATTTCTATTTAAGCACAAGGTTTTTGGTTTGTGAATCAAATTCATGCTTACCGTTGGGTTTTAGAGTATAACCTGAATCAAAATTTTAAATTGCAAAAATTGCTCAAAGTAATTATAGGCAACAAAACACATGCAGCTGGACTTTTACCAAAACAGGATAAAAACATGTTGAAAAATTGGTGGAGCTGCAGGAAAGAAGTCTCTTGGTGCAATATTCTTAAAAGGTTCTTTATTAGAGATGAGCGAACATCATCAACTCCCTCCTTATTCGACAAGCTATATTGCTTACCTAAAATGCTGCATCGGGAGCCAAGATACCTGGAGGTTCCCGATGATCAGCCGTTTGGTGCCGCAGCAGCATGTGTCACTGCTGTGTGACAGCCATGACACACAAGTTCTCCGTGCATGTCTTTTGACTGTCACACAGCCACAACACATGTAGTTGCAGTGCCGAACAGCTGATTTTTGGAAGTGATCCAGTTATCTGGGTTCCCGATGAAACTTCTTAGGTAAACGCTATAGCTTGCCGAATAAGGAGGAAGCCAACGACATTCACTCATCTCTATTCTTTATTATCCACTAAGCATTTTAATATCATGCTGGCATCTTTATCAAGCATAAAAAAACAACAAACATTTTAGTTTTCTACACTTGACGAAGATGCTAGTACGGCATTGAAATAATTAGTGGATAATAAAGAACCTTTGAAGAATTCCATAGCAAGACACGTCTTTCCAGCAGCACAGCCAGTTTTTAAATGTGTTTTTATCTTGTTTTGGCAAATCCATCTAGCAAATTTTTACTTTAGTCACGGGGCAGCCGCAGCTGGCTATCTAAACCTTTCAAGGTGAGCAAGCCTATTGTTTTTACTGTCTCCTATATTATAGTTTTACCCTATCATGCACTTCTCCCCTCCACAGTCACTGTTTCCACAGTTGCACTTTTGGCATCTCCATGCCAGTTTCATGTACCTTTTTCAAAGTGGGTGGCAGCATTCCTTATGCCAGAAATGATAACATTTCTGCCGTGGTGCACTGAGATGCACACCACTGATAGTGATGTGCTTTATTCATTAACTTAAGTGTGCCACTTAATGAATAATGTATATCTTATTTCTGCATACCCATCACTAACACTGGCATGAAGTTGCCAGTCTTGATGGATTGAGGTAAATCCACACTCCAAACTTTGTCTAACAAAAATGTTAACTTTTATAACTCTTGCATGAGTATTGGTCTTGCCTATACGGCAAACATTTTAGACAAATACCGTATGCTATGCTGATTGCTCTTAAGTTTAACCCCTTAAGCCCCAAGGGTGGTTTGCACGTTCATGACCGGGCCAATTTTTACAATTCTGACCACTGTCCCTTTATGAGGTAATAACTCTGAAACGCTTCCATGGATCCTGGTGATTCTGACATTGTTTTCTCGTGACATATTGTACTTCATGTTAGTGGCAAAATTTCATTCATATAACTTGCGTTTATTTGTGAAAAAACAGAAGTTTGGCGAAAATTTTGAAAATTTCGCAATTCTCCAATTTTGAACTTTTATGCCCTTAAATCACAGAGATGTGGCACACAAGAAACTTAATAAGTAACATTTCCCACATGTTTACTTTACATCAGCACAATTTTGGAACCAAAATTTTTTTTGTTAGGAAGTTATAAGGGTTAAAAATTGACCAGCGATTTCTCATTTTTGCAACACCATTTTATTTTTACGGACCACATCACATTTAAAGCCACTTTGAGGGGTCTATATGATAGAAAATACCCAAGAGTGACACCATTCTAACAACTGCACCCCTTAAGGTGCTCAAAACCACATTCAAGAAGTTTATTAACCCTTTAGGTGCGTCACAGGAATTTTTAGAATATTTAAAAAAAATTAACATTTAACTTTTTTTCTCAAAAAAAATACTTCAGGTTCAATTTTTTTATTTTACCAAGGGTAACAGGAGAAATTGGACTGCAAAAGTTATTGTGCAATTTGTCCTGAGTATGCTGTTACCTGATATGTGGGGGGAACCACTGTTTCGGCGCATGGCAGACCTCAGAAGGGAGGAGCGCCGTTTGACTTTTTCAATGCAAAATTGGCTGGAATTCAGATCGGACGCCATGTCACGTTTGGAGAGCCCCTGATGTACCTAAACAGTGGAAACCCCACCACAAGTGACCCCATTTTGGAAACTAGACCCCCCAAGGAACTTATCTAGATATGTGGTGAGAACTTTGAACCCACAAGGGCTACACAGAAGTTTATAAAGTACAGCAGTACAATTAAAAAATCATATTTTTTCCACAAAAATGATCTTTTCACCCCCAATTTTTATTTTCCCAAGAGTAACAGGACCCTAAAAGTCATTGTGCAATTTGTCTTGAGTATGCTGATACTCCATATGTGGGTGTAAATGACTATTTGGGCACATGGCAGAGCTCGGAAGGGAAGCAGCGCCATTTGACGTTTTTGGCTGGAATTGAGATTGGACACCATGTCGCGATTGGAAAACCCCTGATGTACCAAAACAGTGGAAACCCCCCACAAATGACACCATTTTGGAAACTAGACCCCCCAAGGAACTTACCTAGATGTGTGTTCAGAACTTTGAACCCCCAAGGGCTTCACAGAAGTTTATAACATACAGCCATACAATTAAAAAATCATATTTTTTCCACAAAAATGATCTTTTCACCCTCAATTCTTATTTTTCCAAGGGTAAGAGGACCCTAAAAGTTATTGTGCAATTTGTCCTGAGTGCGCTGATACCCCACATGTGGGGGTAAACCACTATTTGGGCGCATTTGAGAGCTCGGAAGGGAAGCAGCGCCATTTGACGTTTTTGGCTTGAATTGAGATCTAACACCATGTCGCTTTTGGAAAGCCCCTCATGTACCAAAACAGTAGAAGCCCCCCACAAATAACACCGTTTTGGAAACTAGACCCGCCAAGGAACTTATCTAGATGTGTGGTGAGCACTTTGAACCCCCCAGTGCTTCACAGAAGTTTATAACGACCGGCCGTGAAAATAAAAATATCGTATTTTTTCAACAAACATGATCTTTTAGTCCCCATTTTTTTATTTTCCCAAGGGTAACAAGAGAAATTGGACCCCAAAAGTTGTTGTACAATTTGTCCTGAGTACGCTGACACCCCATATGTGGGAGAAAACTACTGTATGGGCACATGTCGGGGCTCGGAAGGGAAGTAGTGACGTTTTGGAATGCAGACTTTGATGGAATGGTCTGCAGGTGTCATGTTGATTTTGGAGAGCCCCTGATTTACCTAAACTATTGAAACTCCCCACAAGTGACCCCATTTTCGAAACTAGACCCCGTAAGGAACTGATCTAGATGTGTGGTGAGCACTTTGAACCCCCAAGTGCTTCACAGAAGTTTATAACGCCTTGGCGTGAAAATAAAAAAAACATTTTTTTCTGCAAAAATGATATTTTTGCCTATAAATTTTTTATTTTCCTAAGGGTAACAGGAGAAATTGGACCCCAAAAGTTGTTTTGCAATTTGTCCTGAGTATGCTGATACCCTATATGTGGGGGTAAAACACTGTTTGGGCGCATGGCAGAGCTTGGAAGGGATGGAGCACCATTTGACTTTTTCAACTCAGAATTGGCTGGAATTGAGATCAGACGCCATGTTGCATTTGGAGGGCACTTGATGTGTCCAAACAGTGGAAACCCCCAATTCTAACTCCAACCCTAACCCCAACACACCCCTAACCCTAATCTCAGCCCTAACCCTAGCCCTAACCCTAACCCTAGCCCTAACCCTAGCCCTGGCCCTAAACCTAGCCCTAGCCCTAACCCTAACTCTAATGGGAAAATGGAAATAAATACATTTTCTTTTAGTTTTATTATTTTTCCCTAACTAAGGGGGTGATAACGGGGGGTTTGATTTACTATTTATAGCAGTTTTTATATTTGGCAGCTGTCACACACTAAAAGACGCTTTTTATTGTAAAAATAGTTTTTGCATCACCACATATTGAGAGCTATAATTTTTCCATATTTTGACCCACCGAGTCATGTGAGGTCTTATTCTTTGCGGGACGAGTTGACGTTTTTCTGGTACCATTTTCGGGCACGTTACATTTTTTGATCGCTTTTTATTCTGATTTTTGGGACGCAGAATGAACAAAAACCAGCGTTTCATGTATTTCTTTTGGGGGGTGCGTTTACACCATTCCGCGTGCGGTAAAATTGATTCTTCGGGTCAGTACGGTTACACCGATACCTCATTTAGGTCTTTTTTAAAGTTTTGTCGGTTTTATGCAATGAAAGCTATTTTATATAAAAAATAATTATTTTTGCATCGCTTTATTCTGTGAGCTATAACTTTTTTATTTTTTGCTGATCATGCTGTATGGCGGCTCATTTTCTGCAAGACAAGCTGATGTTTTCAGCGGTACCATGGATATTTATATGCATCTTTTTGATCGCGCGTTATTGCACTTTTTGTTCGGTGGTATGATAATAAATCATTATTTTTTGCTTCGTTTTTTATTTTTATTTTTTAAGGGGTTCGTTAAAGGGGTTAGCTAATGGGACAGTTTTATAGGGCGGGTCGTTACGAAGGCGGTGATACCAAATATGTGTACTTTTATTGGTTTTTTTTATTTTCAAAAAATGAATTTATTGGGGAATATTTTTTTTTAGTAATTTATTTAGCGATTTTTTTGTAAAATTATTTTTACACTTTTTTGTTTTTTTACTTTATTACATTGTCCCAGGTGGGACATCACTGTCCTGTGACAGATCACTGATCTGTCACATCACAGATCACTGTGACAGATCAGCGATCTGTCACAGGCATAGATGCAGACTTCCTCATGCCTGCGCTTTGCAGGCAGTGAGGAAGTCAGCTCCCTACAGGCCCCCGAAGGTCCCCGTCGCCATCTTGGATCCGGGGGCCTGTAGGGAAAGAGCCCCCCGCAGCAGCGCTGCACATTGCGCTGCCGTGGGGGACTCAGGGAAGCACGGAGGGAGCCCCCTCCCTGCCGATGCTTCCCTTTAACCCCCCGGTACACCGCGATCGTGTTTGATCACGGTGTACAAGGGGTTAATGTGTCGGGGGTGGTTCATGACCGCCCCTAACACATTGTGCCGGGTGTCAGCTGTGTTAATCAGCTGACATCCTGCCGCGATCAGCGGCGCTCACCACGTGAGCGCCGCTGATCGCTATGACGTACTATCCCGTCCCTGGGGATTAAGTCCCAGGGCACATGGACGGGATAGTACGTCTCTTGGCAGAAAGGGGTTAAAAGAAAGTGCCAAAATGAACCCTCCTGCTTCATATACTGCTAGCCAGAGATGTATTATACAGTAGAACATGAAAGCTACTGAGCCATTATTGACTGATGCTTATAGGTTAAATGGGAACACTGCACAATATTGCTATGAAACATAAAATCATAAAAATAATATCACAATCACAAACATCACTTGAATGCAATTCCCATACTATGCCACTACAACTCCTAAAGCAGCAAATATACAGCTCTGGCAAAAATTAAGAGAGACCACCACATCAAAACTCTTCTATGGGCAGCCTATACTCCAGACCTGAACCCCATTGAAAACCTCTGGAATGTAATCAAGAGGATGATAGTCACAAGCCATCAAACAAACAACTGCTTAAATGTTTGCACCAGAAGCAGTTTGAAAGACTGGTGGCAAGCATGCCAAGACGCATGAAAGCTGTTTTTAAAAATCATGGTTATTCCACAAAATATTGATTTCTGAACTCTTCCTGAGTTAAAACATTAGTATTGTTGTTTCTAAATGATTATGAACTTGTTTTCTTTGCATTATTTGAGGTCTGAAAGCACTGTTTTTTATTTTGACCATTTTTCCATAACAGAAAAACAATACAAAATTTGTTGCTTGGAAATTTGGAGACATGTTGTCAGAAGTTTGTAGACTAAAAGAACAATTTAGTTTTTACTCAAAAATATGCCTATAAAGAGAAAACTCAGACAAACTGAACATTTGGAAATGGTCTCTTAATTTTTGCCAGAGCTGTACAGTATATAGTATCTAAACAGTATCTAACAATATTACATAACTGTCATACTAACATTATAATTATGCAATGCCCCGAGCATATTGCTCAAGGCTAGGTTTTCAAGTCACATATCAAAAAATGGTAGTTACTTTAACATTCCATGAGGGTGGTGGAGCCTTAGGACATGTGTCTCTATTTGTAACCTAGCTTTGCTGTTATTATTGAGTGTTATTTGTTTTGTTACTCGTGGTGCTTTAATTAAAGGTTGGAGGTAGCTAAAATGCTAAAAATTTAAATTAAGCTTTAAGGTGAAGTTACACCTTAAAGGAATTTTTTGTTTAACCCCTTCACTACCAGCGATATTCCATTTTTTTTCATTTCCGTTTTCACTTCCTCTTTTTTTCTGGCCATTTAGCCATATGAGGGATTGTTTTTAGCTTTTCTAAAATTGATGCATTTTTACTATGTCTTAGGAAAATTGTGAAAAAAGTGCATGCTTGTTAATTTAGTGTTCAGCTGTGCTCAATCACTTTACATACTTTTGCTAAAAACAAGCTAAACATGTATTTCTTGGTTGAAACTTTCAAGAACTGTGGCAAAAATGTTGCAATTAAATTTAGATTGTAGTAAAAATATACAACATAGCCACAGCATGTGAACACAGCCTAAGCATTTTGTGTGTGACAGCATAACAATGAAGAAGATTAATGTGTCATGAAATGACACATTGACAGACTTTGGAATACTTTGGATTAACAGGGAATCAATTTGAGGTGAATCAACATTGAGATACCCAAACTGTTCTTTTATAAACATGAGTTTAAGGAAGGCTTGTGCTGCATAATTTGACAGATATATATAATTAAATAAGAAATTCTCACATCTTTATAAAAGCAAGTGTTCAGTAGTTTAAATAGGGGATTTTTTTCTACCAACTCTATAAATGGGCAAATCATTAAAAATGCTTTTCTCCACTGATTCTTTAATATGAGAATCATTATGATTGCAATTCTCAATGTCAATGCTAGCAAATTTGTTCTGCTGGAGGATATAGCCAGAGCTAATTCCATTGTCTTTCAGTGCTGCCTCCTGTTGTGGAAACAAATTTTATAGACTACAATTTAGATAGAACAGCAATGTGTTCAATTTATATTAGTGACTGCAACCCTAGCTAAAGAGGCACTTTCAAATCTCAAAGTTATCTTACCTCACACTGGGAGTCTAACTGCTGGGAGCAAAACCAATACTGAGAACTGGGGCTTGAAAAATCCCCACGAAGAGGATGCACTGGTCTACTATGTGCACTGCCAATCCAATAATTGTTAATGGAAGTGCCAAAACTAGGTGAGCAGACAATTTGGCTATCTCCAGCAGTCTCAATATGGAATACCGAAGCTGTGGAGCACATGTTCAACCAGTGCTCCATTCAAACATGTTCCATCTAGAACCTATCCATGCAGTCAGTCTCTAAAAACATTTGTAATAGAATAAGTTGTTCTAAAAGTCTCACTAAAATTAAGTGTGCACTGTAAAGGATGTTACATTTGTAAAAATCAATCACATCCAAATTTAATCAAATCGAGTTTGTGATATGTCTTCCCCCTTGAATATGCCATAATCAACTGTAGTGATATTTTTGAAAAGCGGAAGCATTCAGAAATCACAGCAACTAAGCCAAGAAGTGGTGTACCATGAAAATTTACACATTGGGGTCGCCAAGTGCTGAAGCACAAACATGGATCATAAAATGCTCTGCTGCAATTTGCAGCTTCATTGCATTGGGTTCCATGATAAAGCAGTTGCATGTAAGCGTCATCTTATCAAGCACAATTACAAACTTTGGATGGAGAGATTTAAAGCACACCAACATAGTACTCTAGAGCTATGGAAAAGTGTTAAATGGAGTGACAAATTTCATTTATCTTTCTAACAATCTGATGGATGTCTTTTTTTTAGCAAATGACAAGAACATGTTTTCTGTTTGACTTTATTTTGCCAAAAGTGAAGTTTTACAGAAGACGGATAATGTGATAGGGTTGGCCTAGGCTCTTAATTGCAGTATAGGTAAATATTTATGCTAGGGCATCCTGAGACATTATGGACTATTTTACCGAACCAACTTTGTGAAGTTTTGAGAAGGCTCTTTTCTGTTTGACCATGCAAAATATATAGGGCTATGGTTGGGGGACTTCGGAGTGAAAAACTTGAATAGCCACAACCCCATCAAACGATTTTGGGATGAACTTGACCAGAGATTGTAATCCACTCTGTCCTCTCATCCATCATCAGTGTCTGACCCCAAAAATTCAGCATGAATGTTCAGAACTGCACACTCCAAAAATCTTGTTGAAAGTCTTCCCAGAAGAGTAGAAGCTATTTTAACTGCAAAGTGGAATCAACTCCATCAATAAAATACTATAAACACTCCTATAAATGTAATGTGTAAGTATCCAAATACTTTTGTCCATACATTAGATATGATTCAAATAATATCTCAAATTCTGCAAATAAATAATTAACCTTACATTTTTATTGTGTTCTCGAAAATAAGGAAACATATTAAAGAAGTATGGTATGGGTGGACACTTCTGTATCTTATCTTCAGGTGCCTTTACACGTAGTGTTTGTAGATTAAAAATGCCTGCAAAACATAAAGAATGATTTTGAGTAAAGAATCACAGTAAACTGTGAAGTATGAGAATTTGGTCTGACTTCTTCAAATAGCTGAATTTATTAGATGAAGACAACTACGCAATAAAGTATACAATATTTTTTAAAAAATACATTCTGGATTATTTTAGTCAATTTAACTTTGTATATATTTTGCTAAATATAAAAAAATTGCATCATTTGATATATTTATATTTTTCAGAATCAAATACAATCTAATAGATTGTGAAGTTTTTTTATTACGTTTCTAATGTTCTTTTATGTCACATTTGTAAACTTTACTGCAAAAAATTTACCAATAATATGATGTTATATGCAACTATAATGTAGATTTACATTTTGTAAACTGCTCTTTGATTTCACGTTTCTATTAACTTCTGTTAATTTACTAAAAAGGCAAACCATTTCAATTAAGAATGATGGCCATGAACATTGGCAATATAATATGTAGAAGAGGCTTAATGTTCTGCCTTTTTTATGCAAACCAAGAGTCCGTTTATCTCCTTTTGCCTCAGGTAGCAAGGCCAATCATTTATTGTCAAAACAAAATAACAAAGTTCACCATGTTAATTAAGCAATTTAACTCAGTGCTATAACTCCAGGTGCACAGACTAATAGTGTCAATAGAAAATTGAACTCACTAGGGAAGTACTCATTTAGCAGAATCTAGAATTGGATCTGTTTCATTTAACCTGAGCCATGCTGAAAACCAAAATATCTTAGATTGTTATTTACGTACTATAAAAATATATATTACAATATGTGTTATGATTATATATGGTTTAAATCTGAATTTATTGCCATGAGTTTCAGAAGTCTAATAAAACACATCAATTACACCAGGGCTTTTGAAAGGTTTGTTGACATGGGAGTAATTGCTCTGTATGTCATTAGATCTAATGCATTATATAAGCAAAGGCCATCAATGACACAGGCTGAGAAAAACTGGTTTGTTGGTCTCTACTGAAATGTGATTGTCCATTCAAGTGCATGTGGAAATCAATCAAAGTATAGTTTAAGTTGGTGCTTTCTGGTAACAAATCACACATGCCATCACAAATGCCAGTTAACAGTTAACACACAATATTTTTTGCTATAAAAAAAGTTTATAAAATATATTTATTGAAAATACTATAAACATATTCCAATGCATCGCTTAAATATGATAATAAAAAGTCATTTTCCATTTATTGGACAAATAATGTATAATCAAAAAGGAGGAAATTGGTGTCATTCGATAACTTCTCCTTTTGGATTATGAGTAATTGCTTTCATTTCTGTAAGCTGAGGACAGCTACCTGTGCCTCATGCTGTCCTCATTGGGGGATAGTGTGATCGTTTGTAGATCCTGAGGATTCCCTACATCCTGCCAATTAGAGTTGAGCGAAACAGGTCGGTCAGATTCAAAAATCGCCGACTTTCGCCAAAGTCTGGTTTCGCCGATCGAAACCCGACCCTAGCGTGAGGTCGGCCATGAGGTCACCGATCAGCATGCCAAAGTCGCGTTTCAAATGATGCTTTCAGCGCCTTTTCTCACCCAATGATGGAGGACGCACACTGTGGGCAACGTGATGACATGCGCAGCGGCCAGCACCATCTTAGAGAAGGGCATTGAAGTGATTGGCTGGCTTTGTGTGGCATCACAGTGGGTATAAAAGGCTGTGAACGCCGACCGCCATCTTAATTCTGCGGATCTGACAATAGGGAGAGGAGCTGTTGCTGATTCTGAACAGGGAGAGCGGTAGGCAGGGAAGAAGAAAAAAACTGCTTCTGCTGATAGCGCTTTTCACTGTACAGTTAGTGTGCAGTGAAAGAGGAGGACTTTTATTGTGTGCAGCAGCGCTGGTGGTGATTAGGCTGCCTTTTAAGGCTTACCTGCTAGCTGCATTGCTGTGTGCACACTGCTGTTCAAACTGCTTTTTTCAAAGCACTCCAAATTTTATGGTAAGTAACTGAGCGTTCATTTTTTCACACACCGTCTAGCGGTGTACGCGACTCACACACTACCATGTACTGGCTGGTATCACGTACAAATAGAAGCTATCTGGGTGTGACTCTGGAAGAAAAAGCCGAGGAGTTTGTCCATTTTTCCAGACCTACACCTTAGAGTCGTTTCCATTTTTCAAACAGTTTCGTATATCTGCTGTTTGATGATGGTCAAAACTAGACAGAGACAGCATGTGTCATTCTGTATACAAATACACGGAGCTTGACAATTTTACATACACACACCATACAGCAGTGTACGCTCCTCACACACTACCGTGTACCGCCTTCTAGAAGCTACCTGTGTGAGACTCTGGCAAAAAAAGCCGAGAAGTTTTTCCATTTTTCCAGACCTACACCTTAGAGTCGGGTCAGTTTTTCAAACAGTTTCGGATATCTGCTATTTGATCACGGTCTAAACTAGACAGAGACAGCGTGTGTCAGTCCGTATACAAATACACAGAGCTTGACAATTTTACATACACACACCGTACAGTGGTGTACGCTTCTCACACATTACCGTGTACTGCCTTCTAGCACAGACAAATAGAAGCTACCTGTGTGTGACTCTGGAAAAGAAATGAGGAGTTTTTTCGTTTTTCCAGACCTACACTTTAGAGTCGTGTCCGTTTTTTCAAACAGTTTCGTATATCTGCTGTTTGATGATGGTCAAAACTAGACAGAGACAGCGTGTGTCAGTCCGTATACAAATACACGGAGCTTGACAATTTTACATATACACACCGTACAGCGGTGTTCGCTCCTCACACACTACCGTGTACCGCCTTCTAGCATGGACAAATAGAAGCTACCTGTGTGTGACTCTGGAAAAAAAAGCCGAGGAGTTTTTCCTTTTTTCCAGACCAACACCTTAGAGTCATGTCCGTTTTTCAAACAGCTTTGTATATCTGCTGTTTGATCACAGTCAAAACTAGACAGAGACAGAGTGTGTCAGTCCATTTACAAATACACAAAGCTTGACAATTTTCCTTACACACATCGTATAGAGCTGTCCAATTCTCCAACAGTATTGTATTTCTGCCGTTCGCATTACAGTCACTTTATACCTAGCCAGCGTGTGTGTGTGACACTCCATAAATACATATACGGAGATTGTTAGTTGCACAAAAATCATATACAGCTGTACACTTCTGATACAGTTCCGTCTATCTGCTTGTTGGATTAAGGTCCAATACATACTGTGAGAGCATCTGTGACTAACATAATATATACACTGATTTCGCTAGAACTACCGGAGGGGTCATTTTGACCCTTTTGCTATTTCTTTTTCCTATAATTTCTAACATTTTAACAAATGAGTTCTGACTTTTTGTGACATTTATTTATTCATGGTAGTGTATATTTTAGGACACAAAAATGAATTGTAACTTTTTCAGGGGCCCGGATTTTACAATTCATACCTATAAGTACCGAAGGGGTCAATTTGACCCCATACATAAAAGTAGTAGTAGGCAAGTCACCTAATATTACAGAGTACAGAAAATCACAGTGCTTCTCCCTAGTTGTAGAGTGTAATTGTATCTTTGCATATCAGGGATGATTCAGCATTTTGTTTTGTCTAATCTTGTCTGAACATGTTTGATCCATTTCTCTTGTAGCGATTTCTGTCTGCACTTCAGTAGCAAACATTACAGTTGAAGCTACAACTCTGCATGTTTGTACAGTGTCGTTTTATTACTTCTGCGATCTTACAAGTCCATTTTTGCGACGTATATTTGAAGCATGAGTAAGCAAAGGGGTCTGACATGTGATGAAAATTTGAAATGTCTCCAGAATTTATCTGAAAATGAGTCAGAAGAAGTGGCCCATCATGCGCAATGTCTGAACCACAAACAAAAGGACAAGAAATCCGCAAGCGTCGAAAATGTGGAGTTGGAAGATGCAACGAAAGCAAAACAACTAAAACTTGCACAAGCTGTAACAAACCAGTTTGTGGAAAATGCACTGGGAAAGTGGAAGAAAGTACTGTTTGTGTTAACTGTTGGACACCGCATGCTATGACCATGTAAAAGGAAAATGCGTGCTGTACTTGATCTTAACACTGTTCCTACTAAGCTAAAATAAATGTTCTTTAATTTGTTGGCAAAAAAAAAGTTATTTTTACTCCAGAGTCAATACTTTTGAATGGGGGTCAAAATGACCCCTAATGGTAGTTATAGGTATTATGAAACATGCGGTAGTTCTAGTGTTAATTTGTTTAATACACCTTACACAGCTGGACACTCCTCATACAGCAACATCTCTCTGCTGATATTTTTGGTACATTTTCCCAAACAAGAGGAAGTATGGTGGAAGAGGCCGTGGACGTGGGCAGGGGGGCGCAGCTGGTAGTGATGGTGGTGGTGCATCGGCAAAAGCACAATAGCAGCTAAGGCAGGAGGTGTTGATCCTGCATCATCCTCTGGCCCAAGAAGGCCTGTAAGGTTGCCTTTTCTTGGAGTCGGAAAACCGCTTTTAAAGCAGGAGCATCATGAACAGGTTTTGGCGTACATTGCTGAAACAG
The DNA here is from genome assembly GCF_039654945.1 of Dendrobates tinctorius. Lineage (NCBI taxonomy): Eukaryota > Metazoa > Chordata > Amphibia > Anura > Dendrobatidae > Dendrobates > Dendrobates tinctorius. The sequence continues at coordinate 37,192,248 of NW_027361732.1, read as the reverse complement.
CCACCAGCTCTATCGCCTCCTCTTCTGAACAGTCGAAACCTGCAAGCACAAAGTTGTCAGTGCAGGGTTCTTGTCATAAAAAATCCCTTTCCTTGTGTCCTTCACCACCACCAAAAGTTTAGGATGCAGCAGCCCACACAGATTACTCTATGGAGCTCTTTTCATATAACATGCCAGGGTTATCCAGTCAAATTCTGAATTCCCCAGTCCAAGCTGAATCTTACATGGAGTGCACCGATGCACAGCAACTGCTAGATGATTCTGCTGGTACATTGACCCACAGCACTACATAGCCCTCGAAGTCTATTTAGCCAGAATCTGACCCTGATGAAACCCAGGTGCCCCTTCCCGCATACTATACCACCTTACACGGTGACACAGAGGATGGTAAAGAGGAAGGTGCAGATGACTTTGAAGAGGAGGTGATGGATGACCCAGTTCTGGACCCGGATTGGCATCCATTGAGGGAGGAGGGTGGCGCAGGCAATAGTTCATATAAGGAGAAGGATCCGCAGCAGGCATTGACATCGCAGCAGCGGTTATCTAGCAGGCCCGTAGCTGTCCTAAAACGTGGAACAAAAACTAAAAGATTTGCAGGAGAGCTTGACCAGACGGTCAATTTAGCACAGCGTGCAAGGCCAGAAAATGTTTACCATAGTAGGAAGAGTGCAGTGTGGCACTTCTTTGTCCAAAATCCTACTGATGAGGCAAAGGTTACCTGTAAGAAGTGCGGAAGGACCTTTAGCCGAGGTAAACAACTCAGAAATTTGAATACCAGTTGCATGCTTAGACATTTAATCAACATGCACTTGCAAGCGTGGACGGACTACAAAACCTCAGGTAGCACATGTGCACCTGCTCCGACTGAAAGTAGCCAACAATGCTCCATCGCTACCCCCACTGTAAGACCACTGCCACCATTATGCACACCACCAGCACTAAATGTGGAGGTGTCATCTCAAGGCCAAAGCACTCAGGGAATCACAATGGTTTTGCAACACAACACTGAATCTAGGCCATCACCACCAATACCATCACCAACCCTCTCTCACTCCATCCGGTCCACCGCTACTTCCCCCATATGCAGCTCTCCAGTCCAGCTCACCGTACCAGATACTCTGAGTAGGACAAGAAAGTACTCATCCTCTGATCCGCGAACACTGTGTTTGAACTCCTACATTGCCAAACTAATCACATTAGAGATGATGCCCTACCATTTGGTTGAAAGCGAAGCTTTCTGAGACCTCATGGCCTATGCTGTCCTACGCTATGACCTACCCAGTCGGCACTTCTTTTCTCGAAAGGCCATCCCTGACCTCCACCGGCATGTGAAAGACCGCATTGTCCATACACTAAAACAGTCAGTGAGTGGAAAGGTGCACCTCACAACAGATGCATGGACCAGTAGGCATGGCCAGGGCCGTTACGTGTCAATCACTGCGCACTGGGTTAATGTGGTGGATGCAGGCTCCACTGGGGACAGCGGTGGTGGAACAGTGCTGCCTTGCCCACGGTATAGCAAACAGTTGGCTGTAGGCTTTCGCTCCTCCTCCTCCTCGTCTATCAGTGAAAGCTCATCCAGAGAGCCCAGTCGCAGTCGCACTACATCTGCAGCTGGCAGTGTTGCACACGAGGTGTCCCACTATCGAACAGCTAGTGGTAAGCGTCAGCAGGCTGTGTTAAAGATTATGTCTTTGGGTGACAGCAGACACACCGCGGAGGTACTGGCCGACTACTTGCAGCGACAAGCAGAGTCATGGCTGGGCAGTCTACATCTTGAGGCAGGCAAGGTAGTCAATGATAACAGCCATAATTTTGTGTCAGCCATAGCCCGTGCAAAACACACACACATACCTTGCATGGCTCACACTTTGAACCTGGTGGTGCAGTGCTTCCTTATTAATTATCCAGAGTTAATATTCCTGTTCCATAAGGTGCAAAGACTGTGCTTGCACATCCGTCGCTCGGCCATACACTCCAGTCGTATGCAGAAGCTTCAGCGATTGCTCCACCTCCCCAAGCACCGCCTAATCATAGACATTGCAACAAGTTGGATCTAAACCCTGCACATGGTTGAGAGGCTGTGTGAACAGAGGCAGGCTGTAATGCATTTATAGGAGGATACATGGGCAGGCAGTTTGAGGGAAGACATGGAATTGTCGGGTATGCAGTGGTCAAAGTTGAAAGACCTCTGTAAAGTCCTTCAGTGTTTTGAGGAATGCACACGGCTGGTAAGCACAGATGACGCCATCATAAGCATGAGCATCCCACTTATGCGTTTGCTCATGCAAAGTTTGACGCACATTAAGGATCAGGCATCTGTAGCGGAGGAGGAGGACAGTCAGCCATTGTCTGGTCAGGGAACTATCCTGGATGAGGTGGAGGAAGAAGAGGAAGAGGAGGAGGATGAGGGGATGATTATTTTGGGGAGGAGGATGTTTCTCAGGGGGCAAGAGAAAATATTGGCATTCCAAGGTCAGGGACAGTGTTTGAGCATGACTGTAGGGATGTGGATTTTCCAGAAACTGCTCCTCCACCCAACACGAGCAGTGCATCATTGACACCTGGAAACATTGGCCCACATGTGCGATTATGCCTTGCGGATCCTAAAAAGGGACCCCCGAATTTCCAAAATGATGAGGGATGACGACTACTGGCTGGCCAGCATCCTCAATCCATGCTACAAAGGCAAATTACACAACATCATGCCACAGGAGAACCTAGAGATAATATTGGAAAACAAACAAGCAACTCTGGTAAACAGTTTGATTGAGGCTGCTCCAGCACACAGCAGCGGTGCTGGTTCTCCCACGAGCCGTAGTGGGCACAACGGAAGAGGTGTTTGTGGTGCACACAGCAGAAGTGGTGTTGGAGATAGGAGTTTAATGACCATGCTGTGGAATGTTTTCTCAAGTACTGCTCACACAACTGCTAATACTGCATCGATTAAAAGTGACAGGAGGCAGCAGTTGTCAACTATGGTTACAAACTACTTTTCCTCCCATATCCATGTTCTCCCTCACAGGTCATTCCCCTTTGACTATCGGACCTCTAAACTGGATGCCTGGCCTGAATTGGCACAATATGCCTTATAGGAGCTCGCTTGCCTTGCTGCTAGTGTGTTATCTGAAAGAGTCTTCAGTGCTGCTGAGTCAATCCTGACAGAAAAAAGGACCCGTCTGTCGACCCAAAATTTTGATGATCTAACCTTCATTAAAATGAACCATGCATGAGTTTCAAAGGACTTTGTCCCACCTTCCCCTGACGACATGTAGGTTACCAGAAAAGTGCCTCGGTTTGCAGCTGCTGAATGTCCAGCCAACACATCTACATATGCCAATTTTTAAACCTCCCTAACTGAGCTGCCCGCTCCTCCCCCAATGGCTCGGGTCAAGACCTGGCACACCTGTGCAAGTGCTGCTGCTCTGAACAGGTGGCTAGGCCCACTGATGGCAGACGGCATTGGCACAGGGCCCCTCATAGTACAATACAGTGTCTCAGACAGTGGGGGGCCCACTTGCCTTCAGACATACCAGCGAACTATGAGGGGCCCTGTGCCAGTACCGTCGACCACGATTGTGCCTCCTCTGCATGGTCATGGCCACAGCACTTGCAAGTTGCAATACTTACCTCTCCCTACTCCACCGCTGTGTAGTCTGGGCAGTTAAATCCTTCACAGGGACGGCCACTAGAAATTTGGTGTATTGATCAATGATGGTTAAGATGTAGCTATGACCTGTCCTGCTGGCCTCTACCTTCAGATGATCAATGGCTACCATTTGAAATCGACGTCAACTTACAAGCGGATGCAGTGGTGGTTTATGATCACCTTTCACAGCTGTGATAGTCACAGACGTGTGACATTCCTGCCACCATTTTTCAATGTCTCCTCTCATGCCAATCCAATAGAATCACCTACGGCCTGTGGCTTCTGTCTTTTGCACTCCAAAAAGACCAGACACATCATGATAGACAGTGAGGACCATGGGTACATCTCTCCCTGTGATCACAATTTGATGGAGATGAGTAACGATGATGTGATCCACGTTACTGCGATAAAGCAATCCTTTCTTCACTAAGAACCTTTTTCGCTTTCTCTACAGACACAGAAACTGAGGGTCTGCATCACCTCTGCAACATCTACCGGGTGGTTTTCCCGCGATGAGTAATTCCAAAATTTCTGCTAACACTCGACTTTGAGTCTATACTTGTATCCATGTAGTTTCCAGTAGCGGAGATTCTTGAATGGCTTACTGAGATTGAAATATATACAAAGATTTAAAAGTACCACAACACTGTATACTGGTGTACGCTATGAATACCTTTCCCTTTTTCTACTTTTTTAATCCTGGTGTAATACATAGTGAGCCTGTGAGTGTCTGTGTCTGACTCTGGAAGTATAGTGTCAGGATCCTGTCAGTGCCGGCGTGCAGCCTCCGCTGAGCAGGGACTCACCCGCACTGTAGGGGGGCCCGGGGTCAGGTACAGCCAGAAAGTACAGATACACAGGACCTGTGGATGCTGAAGTTTAGCAAGCAGTCACAGGACCTACTGTCATGTGACTGCAAGGGGTGGGGCTTAGCATCCTGCTTTCAGAGATGGCGGGACACTATACAGAAATACTCAGATTCAGGCAAAACGGAGGTCATACACAGAGATATCAGTAAAGTACCAGGGATGAGACAGAACGGATAGTCAGGGCAAAGCAGATGTCAAAAACAAACAGACATAGAAGGTACCAAGCAGAATCCAAAGCAATATCCAGAGAACAGACTGAGTCGTACACAGAGAATCAAGCAACCAGAGCACAGCACAAACACACTCAGGGGTCACCACACTATGCCAAGGGCGAAAGTATAACTGACGGGGGATGGGAGCTTCCTGAGGCTATAAGAAGCTTTCCCAGAACCAATGAGAGGCCACCATAATAGGTCCCAGGTGTGCAGGTAAGAGTCTGCACTGAGATCAAAACATTAACCCCAGAAGTGCCGGTCACCCAGCACTGGTATCATGACATATAGATGGAAATTTAACCCTAGACTGGACACACCTGGTATGTGCTGATATAGTACCTTGTTTCAAAAATTTGTATTAAGGTATCATCTTTAGGATAACCACCTGTGGGGGGATCCTCTTCTTGCTGCAGACAAACACAAGACTGAGACAGAGTTTGTATTGAACAGGTCCGTTTTTAGTGCCCAACAGCAATTACCCACAGCCATTTCACATTTCTCTATACACAGGCCCTGATACCTTCACTTCCTTTGTAACTATAATCGTGGCGTCCTCTGTGGCTGGCCTAGGCCCAACCACCACAGCACTGCACCAGTCTGAGCACACCGTCCGTATGATAGCCCCAGGCCGTCTTCATCTGCGGCTACTGTCCTCTGGGCCACCCCCCCATGACCGCCTCATCTGTCAGTCCTCTCTGGAGCCTTTCCACTGTCTCTATTTCCTCAGCAGAACTTCCTCTTTACTGTGCTCCCTTCGCTGACTGACTCTTCCAGAACCTTCCCTCAGTCTTTCATACTTCCAGTTCTGGTAACTCCACCCACCATCACCTAACAGTTTCTCTGACCAATGGCAGTTATTCAGTCCCACTCCTACACTCTCCACTGCCCTCCAATGGGCAAGCTAAAACACTGCACCCTTTCTCTTTATCTTAGCGGTTTCACACCTACTCTGCGCTGCACCTCTGCTTCTCACTACAGGTTGGTTTGTCTGTCAGTCCACCTTCCCTACATCATTCATAGTGAGTGAGCATGTGTGGGTTACGCCTTCTATATATATGTGGTGAATCGGAGAAATAAATTTTTACGCTATACTCGATACAGTTTGTATCTTGTTATACAGTACCTTTGTTCGACATTTAGCATTACGGTCAAACCCATACTGTGTAAGCGTCTGAGAGTGACTACGGGACTATTTATACGGAGATTGAAATTGTACCCTAAAAATAAATACTTGCTATCTTGTTATCCAGGACCTTTTTTACAACATTTTTTATTATGGTCAAAACCAAGCTGAGTGAGCGTCTGAGGGTGACTACGGAAATATATACCGATATTTTCAATTTGGCCAACACTGTATACAGCAGAACACTTCAGATACAGTAATCTTTTAAGCTATTTAGTTTCTGGTGTAATCCATAATGAACCTGTAAACATCTGTCTGTTAATCCGGCAATATATTTGTAACTTTAAGATAACCCCAACACTGTATACAGCTGTACGCTTGTGTTACATAACCCATTTACAGCTTTTCATATTCTAATGTAATCCATACTGGGCCTGAGAGCGTTTGTGTCCGCCTCCTGAAATGTATACAGAGAATCAGAATGTTTGTATTATACTATATATACCTTGTATCTGGTGATACTGTACCCTTTTTCAACTTGTTATTTTATTGGTATTGCTGGTATTTTGGGTCCATTTTCAAAAACATGAAGAAGTATGGTGGAAGAGGATGCAGATGTGGGCGTGGAGGGCCACCTGGTACTGATGGTGGTGGTGGTGCATCTGGTGGTAATGCCAAAAACACAATAGCAGCTAAGGCAGGAGGTGTTGAGCCAGCGTCATGGTGTCGCTCTGGAAGTCCTGTAAGGCTCCCTTTTCTGGGAGTAGGTAGACTGCTTTTAAAGCCAGAGTATCAGGAACTGTTTGTGGCTTAAATTGCTGAAACAGCCTCCAGCTCTATCACCTCCTCTTCTGAAGTGGTAAAAAATGCAAGCACTGAGTCGTAACTGCAGGCTTCTGGTCAGAAGCAACCCCTTTCCTTGTGTCCTTCACCCACACCAAAAGTGAAGGATGTGGAAGCACACACCTCAGATTACTCCATGGAGGTCTTTTCACATACCATGCATGGGTTAATTAAAAGGGCCCATCATGTACTGGAGCAATGTAAATGGGGCAGATCAGACACTGGAGCAGCATCTAAGGGGCACATTATACACTGGAGCATTACAAATGGGGCCCATTATATGTGGAGCATTATGTGGAGCTCATCAGATACTGTATGGAACATTATATGTGACTAATTATTTGTTATGGAGAAATATATGGGGTTCATTATTCTGTATGACGCACAATGTGGTGGCCATAACACTGTATGGAGTAATATACTGTCCTGTTTTTGAGCTATTGTACAATTTAAAATAGATCAGTCATGTCATGTAAGCAGTGAAGTATGTGTCATTGTACTATACCTATATTTCTGTGGCGTATCGGAGCATCATGAGTTGTGGTATGTGTTAAAGGGGCGCACTGACACTCTTTGGCCCAGGGCACACATAAACCTGGAGCCAGCCCAACCCCCCCACAACTTTAGCCAAATAACCCCCAGTTTTCAATGCGTAACTATTATTTGGAAGTAAATTAAGGTTGACAAGCTTCAGTTTTAAGAATTGATGTTTTTGGCATTGAAATGGGCACAGTAGGTGTATTTACTGTCTTCCACCCCCTGCCGACTTTGCTTCCCCATTGACTTGCATTGTGTTTCGTTTTTCATTCGGCCTCCAACTTTTCCCTATAGTCGGCCGATTTCGTTCGACCCTACTTTTGCGAAAGTTGGGTCTCATGAAACCGGACTCGACCCGAAAAAAGGCAAAGTCGCTCATCTCTACTGCCAATACCTGGAGCTTGCAGTTTTGGTGAGTAATTCTTCGTTTGCTCAAGTAAATTGTATAATTAACTTTTTTTTTAATAAAATCATATAATATAATCTCTAACAAATATGAATTATTCCAACTGCTATAAAAATTACAAGACTGTTATTTAAGGTATTTATAATGTAAGAATTTTTTTAAAAGTATTTTAGTGCTTTATAAATGATAAACTATTCTTAAATATGTAGCTACATCCCACATAGGCCCTGATTCATCACAGCAATTTGGCAAGATTTCAGAGTTGTGCAAAAATGTTGTGTTTTTTTGGTGTTTTCACAGCATTTTTTTCTTAGCTATGCCAAAATGAGTAAAGCTGAGTAGAACTGGAGTATGATAAGGGCATGACTGGGGGACATAACATCACATCTCCACTAACTCAGGAAGATATATGGCATTACTTATGACAGAAATCTTACTCCACTCATGGACTGTTGTAAGATTCCTGGCATGGCAAATTGAGGAACGCATTGCTTAACAAACACTCCTGATTCATGAAAATGTGTACTCCTATTCATGAATCAGGAGCATATGACTCCACCATGCCCTCCCATCAAGACTAGAGAGAAAATTGTCGGTCTTGATGAGTTGGGGCATTTGACTTCTGCTGATGACATAACTGTCTTCTCTTTTTAGCTAATGATTATTGTTTTTTTCTCATTACTGCTTGATACCTTAGAATGATGATATAGTGGAAGGGATGGGAATTTACTAAGCAAAAGCAACAGAATTCTGGTGTGCTTTGAGCCAAAATGCTTTTGCACATGACTTTTACATTTATTAGTGTCCACACCTATGAGGCATCAAACATCAGGCTAATGCATTTTTCCACAGCCAAGCGGGCTTACTCATAATTCTCAACAGCTATGACACCACATCCCATTTTATCAAATTGATTTTCATATCTTTCCACTGGTGGTTATTACACCACTTGGTCTTCAGAGATCAGGGTCTCCTAGTGGATCACAGACAGGTACTTGACTGTCATTATGTAGGAAAGAGTTGGGTTCCATCTACAGATTTTTGAAGTAAACAAATTAGACAGATCACATATATCCCACACCTCTCTCTCCTTTCCAGTTATGAGATCCACACAAATTTATTTACAATCAATTAATTTTTGGGTGGAAAGCTTGGCAAAGCCAGCAAATTAAGAATTTCAAAAGATCTTCTCATCTCTAATTATGAGTGCTTTTCTCAGGCATTGCTCTACTAAACAAATAAATACTGCATACATGTTAACAAATAGTTAACACCTTAAGTTGCTATGATCCTAATACATTTGCCATGAAGCCTACAGAATAGCTGCAATATGAATAAATAGAAATATGATCATTATTTATAATGCTAAACAAGAAAAATGAGAAGGTCAGATTCATTGTCTGTCATTATTTCTCTAAATAGTCACCAACAATCATCATATAGTAATTATTACATTACAGACAAGTGCTTTGGAAAATCTGATGACTGTGTATTAAGTATAATTATGCAATAAATAGGAATAAATATTTAATTACCATATGCTTCTCACACCTGAGATAAAGAGATGCCATATGGTTAGCTCAATGCCAGAATGGTAAGTGCTGAATTAAAAAATAAAGAGTTTGATTTTGTTGTACAAAATTATTAGCAAGGTCTGAGAAGTTTTCACAACATACACAACTGCCTTGTAATTGGAATAAAACAATTGAATAATAAAATCACAGCTTAATAGAACCTCCCACAAATCAATAGCTTTCAATAAATATTCTGCATGTCATTTTAATGTACTGCTTTGTAAAGTAAGTATAGATGAGTGGATCTTTTCAAATTTGCAGACTTTGCCAAATTTTTCACCCAAATTTGATTTGCCGCCAATAAATTGCACAACTATGAGCACTAGAAAGAAAGAAAGGACCATGTTAATTATAAGAGCTTACACGCTACAAGAGAGAGAGATTTACCCAGTAATTGTGGTGATAGAAAAAGACTGCCATGCAAAATGTGCTTTACTAGGAGCCAGTGATCTGTGATGGCACAGGTACCTCTACACAAGATGTGATAATCTGTAAGATGTCACAGTTGTAGGACATTATAGGGAGGTTTGCATGGCGATGCAAAATGTTATCCTGCTCTGTGATACTCCTTCAGTGTTTGCAATGGTGCCAGGCAAGTTTTGTTTTGAATCTCAAAATGTTTGAATTCATTTGAAATTGTGAATTTCAAGAAAATTTGACTTGAACTTGATCATTTACGGATAGATCAGCTCATTTCTGAAATTAAGCCATTACGTGTGTTTAAGCCCTGAGTAAAAAAACATCATTGAAAACTGTATTATTTAAAAATATAATTGGAAAAAAATAAACATATAATAACTAGAAAAAAAAACTATTGCGGGAATGTGATTTTTTAAATTCTGCTATATAATGACATCAATATTTCAGAATAAAACTGGTGGCACACATGTGTGAACATGTTGTTAGATCTCAGAGATTGCAGAGCTACTCGTATACACAAAAGTCAGCAAGTTGGCACAGGAAGTTCATGTATCTTTGCACCAGAGAGTGGAGGTGCACCTAAAGTAGGTGCAGCGGTTGCAATTGCACTCGGACTCTAGAAACTAGAGGGTCAAAAGATCGATTTCTCCAATATGGAAAGGTTATTACTATTAAAAATATATTTTAATTGGTGGCTCTGTTTGAGATTCTGCATTTAAGCCCATATGCTTCAAGTTCCATGAGAGAGTGATCTGCCATCTATTGTCAAATGGTGTGCTACAGGGAAAATATTACAGGGATTCTCTCCCTAATGTTACTCCCATGGCTGTGGATCCACTATGCCACAGTCCAGGGAGAGCCTGAAGAGGTGTAACTAAGCAAACACCTGACTTTACCAGGTGAACGCCAGATGCTTCTCCAGGATGGACCCATGGAGCCATGGCAGCTGACCCTCAAGTGGGACAAGGAGGCAGGACTGGCCAGAAACTGGTTAGTGGGATGGTACAGCTTGAAGACTGATGTTAGATTGGGCACAAGCAGGACTGGTGTAGGAACATATGACTGCCACAAGTACAGGATCATAGAAGCGGGTTCACAGGTGCTGGTTAAGACTTGACAGGTGAGTCTAGCGGCAGAGGTCAGGAGCGGGTGCACCTTTATCACACTCCCAGGAGGTCTGTGTGTCATGCGAAGATCCTTGGAGGGAGCAGACACCGAGGGAGCATGGACAGTTGAGTGCATATGCCAGCATCCCTGCAAGAAGGGGGAAGAGGACACATGCAAGGATGTCAGTTTTGCAGTAACAGTACTTTCCCTTCTTTACACTTCCTCTTTATCAAGCCTGTTAGGAATTTCTGAAGTTATGCATGAATACTTTCTTTGGGTTCCCATGAGCTCTCTTCAGGTCCAAATCTCTTAAAATAAACTAAGAAAAAAGTTTTTCCTTTCACCCTTTTTAAAGGAAGGATATTTTTTACTTCAAAGACATGCTTGGAGCTGATGGGAAGAGCCATGACTACAGGATCCTTTAAGAAGGGACTCAAGATGACCAGCTTCAGAAGTGACACATAGAAGGAATTGTGTCTCCATAAGGAGGTTGGTAGCTTCAACTTATAGGATACAGCATTAATTTGGTTGATGACTTCAAAGAGAAAAATGCAGCAAGGACCTAACTTGCGTAATGGGATTTTAACATGGATGTACTTAGATGACAACCACACCTTATCTCCAGTTATCTAAAGGTCAATAACATAAGGGATCCATGCATTTCTTGTATGCATTCTTCTTCATATGCTTAGACAATCTTTCCAGTGTGACTTTAGTGTCTTTCTGGATCTTCAAGAAATCTTTAGTAAGATCATTGACTGATGGTACAATAAAGGTGACCGATACCAGACTGTTGCCCAAAAGCAATAAAATATGAAGAAATTGCAGAACAATCACTTACATGGTTGCTATAAGAGAACTCTGTCCTGTTAAGACTTGGACATAATTGTCATGTTGTGCATTAGTGAAGTGCCTCAGGAAGTTGACCAGTATGTGGTAGACTCTATCTACTTGTCCGCTGGATTGAGGGTGGTATGCAGACTAGTGATGAGCTAGTATACTTGTTGCTTGGGTCTCCCTGAGCATGCTTGGGGGGTCTCCGAGTATTTTGGCGTGCTTGGGCATGGCAATGGGGTGAAATGTGTCATCTTTGAGAAGCGATCCACCACTACTGAGTTGACAGAACAGCCTGAGGACACAGGAACATCTGTAACAAAGTCCATAGCAATATGTTGCCAGGGAGCAGAGTGCACAGGGAGTTGTAAGAGTCTCCCAGATGGTAATTGCCTAGAAGTCTTGTTATGGGCACAGGAAGGGTGACCAGAAGCAAACTCCATGATCTCCTAATGCATGGTAGGCCACCAGTAGTGACGAGATATGAGCTGCAAAGTTTTTTTTCTATATATCCAAAAAAATGGGCCTACCGACAATGGCACTTCAAAAATACTAATATATCCAATAAGGCAAAAGAAGTATGAGCCATAAAATATATAACTTTATTAAAGCACAATGGCCAAGCAATAAAAATACATTAAAATGAGATACCAGTCCAATTGACCAAACAATGTAAATATGTATATATAATCCCACATAGGAATGTGCTCGTGAAAGATAGAAAAAGTCTTATAACAGGGGTAGCATCACAGTGACAGTTCAATCAAAAACTCCCCACATGGCACATTCTTATCCTTTCTGCAAAACAGTTGAAATGAAACAGTAATGCACAAATATGGTGTTCTAACCACTCCTAGTAAATAGCTGCACAATGCTGTGAAACATATGCAATCAACAGGACCTAAATACCCTTACAAATAGGAATGGACATATGGTTAGTAATGTGCAAAAGTAAACAAGTATGTACTTTACCCCCTTGGACGAAGCTGTAGCGAAACGCGCATCAGAGACTGTATGTAACAAGATTGTATGCTTCCTCTATGCACTCTGCACTTTCTATGTATCTAGCAGGCCGCCTAATAACATTATATAGTGGACATGTGATAATGTGCTCATTATAGTATCTACCAACTGTAGCCTCAATGTTGGTCATTGTCTGCACTATTGGCAGTAATACATACTGATGGTTTATTTATTTTGACTATACATTTACCTTGACTCAAGGGGTCACACTTTTGTGGCCATTGTGCATATTGCAAGTTATGTTCACAACATACTTGTTTACTTTTGGACATTACTTACCATATGTCTATTCCTATTTGTAAGGGTATTTAGGTCCTGTTGATTGCATATGTTTCACAGCATAGTGACACATTTTTCCCTTGTGAAGGCTTGGAGCTATAACAGTTAGCTAACTTCCTCTCTGGAGCTGTTTGAGGATGTTTGGAGTTACCTCTCTGAGTCTGCTCAAGCTAATTTCATTCCCCTTGATTGTATACATTTTTGTCTTTAGTTTACAGTGGGATCTGATCAATGCTCATTCCACCTGCTCCCTATCCAGGGCTTAGCTCTAGGGAGTCACAGGGCTTAGGTTTCCTGCTCAGCGATTGGTGAGGAACCAGTTTAGGGATGGTAGGGCAGGTAGCGTGTTATCAGATCTGCCTATGGGTTGCCACTCTACCTTTCCCTAGTGTCTGGGCTTCCTCCCCCTCATCCCTTCATGTTTCACTTAATCTTCCCACACTGTGCATGACACATGGGTCTTTGAGACCCATGTGTAATTCATATTCCGGAATTGAAATAAATAACTTTTTAATCATTTTACAAGTTTATTTCAAAATTGTCAAGTAAAATATGAAAAATACAGAAAATTGTAATTGCTAAGAAAGGTATTGACCCCTTCGTGACCACTAAAATGACTTAAAACTGGCCATCAATATAAGAAACTAGCACCCCCTATGGATGACAATCCAGCAGCTATCAGCTGTACACTACAGTTGACAACTTGCTGCATCAGCCATGATCAGTGTTAACACCGACTATGGCTGTTTAACCCCTTAAATACTGCTCTCAATAGTGACTACAGCATCTAGATTGTTAACAGAGTGTGGGAGCTCCCTCTTTAACACCTTTGGTAACATTAGATCTTGATCATGTGGTCCTGGTGCTTGATATGGCAATTTATGGCCAAATAATGGCCATAGAGTCTGCCAGCTACAGTGGCCTATTCAGAAGCTAGAAACATTTAGGTGGTAAAAATACATTTTTTTCAACCCTATCATGTCACTTTGCATTAATTCCTGAAAAGCAACTGAAGGGTTAATAAACTACCTAAAAGCACTTGAACATGTTGAGGGCACCATTTTTAAAATGGTATCATCCTTCTTAGCTTTGTAAGACACCATTGTTGATTTGTTGCTGAAACCAAATGTCATGGTTTGAACAGGGTTCTTGCCCTGCATTCACAGGGTTCAGTGTTCATGGCCTCTTTCTGGATCTGGGAGGGGTATTTATACTCACTCTTTACCAGGGTTCTCTGTCAGCTATACTGTTGTTCTGGTGTGTCTGACCCCTGGTGTGCGTGTATTCTGTGTTGCTTGTTTGCTTCCCGTGTATGACCCGGTCCGTTCCCTCACTCTGTACTCCGTCTCTCGTTTTGGTACTATTGTCTTTTCTGGTTCTGACCTCCTGGCTTGGCTATCGTTACTCCGTTACAGTTTTTCCCTATTGTACCGTCTATTGCCCGTTCTGGTTTTCTGATCTATTGCTACTTCCTGACTATCCATTCTGTCTAACCCTTTGGTACTGTATTGCCATCTCATGCTTTGACCTGGCTTGATCTGGTTTCTGTCTCTGTCTATGCCCCTTGGTAACATTGCCCTGTAGTTACCTTTCTACGAGTTTCCCTGCAGCTCCTGGCTCTGTGGAGCTGAGGCCACACCCCCAGCAGTCACATGCTTCAGGTTCTGTGAGCTTGGAGCATGCATTGTCACCACTGAGACCCCACTCCGCAGGTATATTTGTGCACAGTCTTTGTACTCAGGACATGCGCACTGGCTCAGTAAGCAAGTGCAGTGTGGTGTTCCTGACACCAAAGATACTATCATAAAGTGCTCGCTGCGGAGTGTACTTCATCGCTGGAGGAATCACTCGCCGATATGGCTTCATGGTACCAACAACTGTAATATTATTACAAAAAATCACCCAGTTCAACATTAGTGAAGAAATTGTCCATCATTATGTTTATACTGTACTAGAATTGTAAACAGGTATAGCAAGTTTTTATTTTTACTAAGTCAGAACCTATGTAGGTCTTTCTGCATTGGTGCATCAACTTCTTTTCCACAGTAGATAAACTGTGCTATTGATGTTGACTTAGATGTCAATAAACAAAAAAAATAAAGCTAAGAAGAAGAAAACAATGATTACAATAGCACACCAACTTGTTAACACATGACA
This sequence comes from Dendrobates tinctorius, assembly GCF_039654945.1. Taxonomy (NCBI): domain Eukaryota; kingdom Metazoa; phylum Chordata; class Amphibia; order Anura; family Dendrobatidae; genus Dendrobates; species Dendrobates tinctorius. Next base: position 37,177,212 of record NW_027361732.1, on the reverse strand, counting down.
CAAAAACTGATGAGTATATGATAAACATAATGTGAGCCTAAAAGGCCCGTGCCATGGAAATATGTGGTTTTCCAAAAGAGCATTTTTATAAAAAAAAAGCCTATCATATAAAACTATATAAACAACTGGATATTGCCAAAAACTACCAACCTGAGGAATGCCTGGAGTTTCAAAATTCTAAGTTAAGTAATCTTGCAGAAAATAGCAAACAAGTCATCTAAAGGGCCTAAAAGGCCCACGCAAGGCAGCCTAGGGTTACATCTTGGCATCGCATCGGATCACCATCAAAACGTGGTGGTGTAGACAGATGGGGTCTAGGACTTAAAGCATTACTTGCAGATTGAATGGTCACTGCGGTGGTTGTTGCAGCTTGAACCGAAGCAGATGCAGCTTCTGATGTCAGAGCATCCAGGCAAGTGTTAACAGTCCGCAGGTAAGATAGGATCTTGTCTTGCTGATCTCTCTTATAGGCCATCTTATGGTGCAAGTCCAAGACTGGAGGGGTATGAGAATCAGAGGGTACCATGACCTTATCATAGAATCATAGAATCGTAGAGTTGGATGGGACTTACTGGGTCATCTGGTCCAACCCCCTGCTCAAAGCAGGATTCGCTAAATCATCCCAGTCAGATGTCTGTCCAGCCTTTGTTTGAAGACTTCCATTGAAGGAGAACTCACCACTTCTTGTGGCAGCTTGTTCCACTCATTGATCACTCTAACTGTCAAAAAGTTTTTTCTAATATCTAATCTGTGTCTCCTCCCATTCAGTTTCATCCCATTGCTTCTAGTCTTTCCTTTCGTTTATCAAACTGTTATGCATTTGGTTGTGGAACCACTGTGACAATAGTCCAGGCAGAGCCTAGAAAAGCTTATCTAAGCAAATATCTGACTCTTCACCAAAACCCCTGATGGTGGGGCTAGACTTGGCTCCAGGTAAACACCAGGTGCTACTTCAGAATGGATCCACAGAGTTGTGGTAGCTGACCCCCAAAGATAACAGGGAGGCAGGACTGGTCAGGAAGTGGTTAACAGGATGGTACAGCTGGAATACTGGTGTTGGATAGGACACATGTAGGAATGGTATAGGAACACGGAATACCCATAGGTACGGGATCATGGATGTGGCTTCACATGTGCTGGTTCAGACTAGGCAGGTGAGGATAACGGCAATAGTGCGGGTTACATGGATCAGGATCAGGATTATACACAAGCAGATTGGATTTGGGTATGTGTTAAGCAGGACGGACTGAAACAGGAATAGACAGGACAGACAGGATCAGAGAGTGTGTGTACGGGGACCTGACAACTAGCTAACAGGATACACATTGAATCACTAAAATTGCTAAGGCACCTTCCAATAGGGGAGGATTCCATACATACCAGACATCTCCCAGCTATTGGCTGCTGTAGTTTTAGCAATGCATGTGCTGGCCCTTTAATAGTCTGGGAGAGTGTGAGTGTCCTTAGCACATTCCCAGGAGGTTTGCATGCTGTGCGCAGGACCTAGGATGAAGCAAATGCCAAGGGAGCATGGACAGATGAGTGCACACACCGGCGTCCCTCAAAGGGGAGGAAGAGGACATGTGCAGGGGCAATGATGCTGCTGTAACACCTAACAAGAGTAGCTTCTAGCAAAGAATGCTATTGCAATACACTATGGACACCAGAAAGAAGAAAAAATTATATCCTTGGAAAGTTTTTGCACTGACCTAGCCTACCTCTGCTTGCCTAGAGCAAATGTTACTGACAGATTTCCATAAATGGAAATTCACAGTACAACATAAAAAGATTACATGCCAGTATATTACTGCTTTCCTCTTATACTATGTTATGTCTTATGGAAAGCCTTAGAGATTTGTGGATGATGCTTTATTGCTCTTTAAATCCCTGAAACATTTGACAACATCTCTCCCTTCCCTGCAGGCCTGGACTAGGCAACAAACAGGGATTAAAAGAAAACCAAAGAGAGACTCTGTCATGCATCATCTGTACTAGACATAGAATAGTTTATCAGATTTATGTGGCACATTTACTTATTTGCCACAATGATCCAATACATTTTCGATTAATGCTGCTGAAGGTCTTATGCACGTTATGCATTAAAAGTCAAATGTCAAGGTGTTTTAGTAATTCGCATTAGAATTTGTTCTTCTATGCACAATGTGGATAACTAATGATCCTGAACATATTACCGAGAATAACAGAAACTAAACGATATATACTGCATATTTCAGGAATACTTGAATTTTTTCTTAATAATTTAGTTACATCGGAATGCTTATCATTTTCTGATTAATAAACCTACTCAAACAAACTAATCAAGACAAGAGTTTAGCTGAAGGCTACTGTTACTTTACTATGATGAATTTATGAAAAAAATAAGGACGGGCCAAGATGCAAAAGAATTAAGATACAGCTGTAATAAAGGACAAGCCAGGGTCAAGAGAAGGAGCGCAATTTCACAGTGAACTTACAAGCCATGATCAGTGATTAGTAGTAGATAGCCATCACCAAGGAAAGACAACGCTGTGATAAACACTGAAGAACACAATAGCAGCTTCAGCTCAGGAACATTGACGAGCACAGTGCAATCTGTAGAATCCACGGAGAGCAATGCCCACAGGAGCACACTGAGCAGAAGACCAAAAGCAGGAAGAATTTCTTTTTGTTTGGTTAATCAGGATTGAGAAGAGAAATTCAGAGACTTGTTATATATAGATGTGAGACGGCTTAAATCAAGAGCACCAGCAATGGCATCTCATCACAGACTTCCCCTGTGAATTCAAAGATATGTGTTTTCCAAAATCTCCTCAGTTGTCTGTGTTAGTGCTTTTACATAATCTTCACGATCTGACAACAAATTTACGCCAGTATAAAATGTATAGTCTTACCATTATCAGTATACAACTGGTAATAAAAGTATCCTGCTTATTGTCAGTGTGACATAGCTAATGAAATAATTTCATAGGAAACTAAGTATTATTAGAGGAAGATTTCGGCAAGTTTTGCATATTTTACTTGTTCAGTTTGTTAATTTTTGGCCTTACTTTGTATCATATGATCAGGAGGTCCATGATGATTATGTTAATGCTGTGTAAGTAGTTTGAGTGTATAATAAAATAAAAAGATTTTTTCGCAATGTGTTTATATATTGCAATTTTTAATAGCATATAGTAGGAATACATTTGACAAGGAGAGTACTTTTGGTGTGCAATCAATAATGCTGTCCAACTTAAAAGGGTTGTCTCATGAACAAAGTATATTTTAATTAATAGATCTTGAAATAATAATAAGTTCCACAACTGATTGTGTAAAACAATGTCCATGTGCTGATACAATCTTATAAATGTGCCCCTGCTGTGTACTGTGTAATGACTGTGTCTGATCGTACAGGAACATGGTCTGATCATACCACATCTTCGAGCAGGGGATGAAGCAAAAGGTACTACAGACAGGATAGCACATGATCTCAGATGATTTTTTTCTGTGAGGTAAACATTTTTCCCTGACAGTTTTCAAATATATTTTGCCTCACAGAAAGCAACAGCTGCGATTCTATGCCTGTACTTTCTGTACATTCCTTTGATTTCTCCCCTACCCAGGAGATGTGGCATGTGCGGACACATTTAAAGGGATTTGTACCCTAGGAGGGCACATTTGCTTATGCTTTGTTTTATATCCTTTCTAACATACTGTATTATCAAAATGTTTACTCTTCTTTACTGGCTTCAAATTTCTCTATTTCTTTTTCTCAACTCACAGTTATTATTACTTTTGCCATTTTTAAACCAGTCCAAGCCAGCCCTGACACTTTACAAGAGCTTAACCCTTTCCGACATTGGTGTAATTGTACACCCATGCCAGACTCCCTCTGTTTACTTTCCAGACACATGAATCATGATCCACCCACGGCTGTTAACTAGTTAAATGCTGCTGTCAATCTCTGAGAGTGGCATCTAACTCACGCGTACCGGAAGTGCATTGCTAATCCTGCCCATCGGTGACCCCATCACATGATCGTGGGTCAACGATGGGTCAGCATGACAACCAGAGATTTGCAGCAATCTAAAACATTACAAAAAAATGAAATATACACATATTTGATATTGTCGCATTCAGAATCACCAAATCTATCAATATAAAAAATAAAAATAAACGCGAATGCTAAATGGCATAACTAGAAAAAAAATGCCAGAATTACGATTGTTTGGTTGTTTCTACATTGCAATAAAATGCAATAACAGGCGATCAAAAGATCATATCTACACCAAAATGGTATGAATAAATACGTCAGCTCGGCGCAGAAAGTAAGCCCTCACCCAGTCCCAGATCATGAAAAATAGAGGCACTACAGGCCTTGGAAAATGGAGCCTTTTTATTTTTGCCAAATTTTGGATTTTTTTACCACTTAAATAAAAAAGAGCCTAGACATATTTGGTGTTTATGAACTCGTAATGACCTGGAGAATCATAATGGTAGGTCAGTTTTAGCATTTAGTTAACATAGTTAAAAAAAACTGTCGAATTGAACTTTTTTTGCAATTTTACCACACTTGGACACTTGGAATTTTTTTCCTGTTTTTTCAGAACACTATATGTTAAAACCAATGGTGTTATTCAAAAGTACCACTTGTCCTGCAAAAAACAAGCCCTCACATAGCCATTTTGACCAAAAAATAAAAAAGATGATTCTGGGAAGAAGGGGAGCAAAAAACAGAAATTCAAAAACTGAAATACTCCTGGTCGTTAAGTGGTTAAAGGGGTGGTCTGAAGGCAAATCATTTTCCCTATTTAGTCCCATAATCTAAGCTACTTTTTAATATAATTGCTTTAAAAATTCCCTTCCATTTCCTAACTACATTATCTACCTACTTTTAGTATTTTTTTCTTTACTTCCTGGTGGATGACGATTCATTTGAGTATACCCAGGGCATGCTGGAAAACTCAAACAAAGCATCATCAGGGGAAGAGGCTGTGGTCATTGTCACAGCTTCTGCCTCCTGTTTCAAATGAAGCGTCATCAGTGAAGCTTATTTCAGGAGCTTGTCCCTGCTCTGTCCTTAAGTCACTCCCCAGAGGATGACTTGTTTTAGTATTCCAGCATGCACTGGCAATACTTAAATGTATCATCATCAGACAGGAAGTAGCAAAAAGATAAAAAAGTTGTTAGTGTAGTTAACCCCTTCACGACCCATGACGCCTATGTAGGCATCATGAAAAGTCGTGCCCAAACGACCCATGACGCCCCCATAGGTGTCATGCTATAAATAGTGCTCCTGCGGGTCAGGTGACCGGGGTCACTGAAATGTCACCCAAACCGCAGATACAGGACAACATTGAGCTAAGCCCAGGGGGGTGGCTTCGCCCCCACGTGGTTAGGATCGCTCTGATTGGCTGTTAAAAGTGAAACAACCAATGAGAGCAAAATTAATATTTCATCAATGAAAATTGATGAAATATTACAATCCAGCCATGGCTGATAAAGCACTAGCATCGGACATGGCTGGAGACACTAATTTAACCCCCCACACTGGCTGGCGGGGGCGATCGCTGCCATCACGATCTGCTTCCCCTCCCCTTCCCTCCTGTCCCCCCGCTGTCCGATCCCCCCTCATCCTCCCCGGTACCTCCTATGTCCCGCTCTGCCTCCTGGTGTTCTGCCATCCCTCCTGCATGGGCACCGCCATTTTGGAAAATGGCAGGCGCATGCGCAGTGCGCCCGCCGGCATTTCCTGGCTGCAGATTCAAATTTTTTTATTTTGATCACTGTGATAAACTCTCACAGTGATCAAAATAAAAAAAAAGTAAATCACCACCCCCTCTATCACCCCCATAGGCAGGCACATGTAATGAAATAAAGAAAATATTTTTATTTTTCAATTAGGGCTAGGGTTAGGGTTAGGGCTAGGGCTAGGGTTAGGTTTAGGGCTAGGGTTGGAATTAGGGTTAGGGTTGGAATTAGGGTTAGGGTTGGTATTAGGGTTAGGGTGGGTATTAGGGTTAGGGTTGGAATTAGGGTTAGGGTTGGAATTAAGGTTAGGGTGGAATTAGGTTTGGGATTAAGGTTAGGGTTGGAATTAGGGTTAGGAATAGGTTTAGGGGTGGGTTGGGGTTGGGATTAGGGAAAGGCTTGTGGTTAGGGTTAGCGGTGTATTGGCGTTAGGGTTGTGGTTAGGGTTGGGATAAGGGTTAGGGGTGTGTGGGGTTAGGATTGGAGCTAGAATTGAGGGGTTTCCACTGTTTAGGCACATCAGTTGGTCTCCAAACACGACATGGAGCCACCATTTATTCCAGCCAATTTTGCGTTCAAAAAGTCAAACAGTGCTCGCTCCATTCCGAGCCCCGACGTGTGCCCAAACAGTGGTTTACCCCATATATGGGGTATCAGCGTACTCAGGAAAAATTGCACAACAACTTTGGGGGTCTAAATTCTCCTTTTACCCTTGGGAAAATAAAAAATAGGGGGCTTAAAAAATTATTTTTGTGGAAAAAAAATTATTTTTTATTTTCACACCTGGGCATTATAAAATTCTGTGAAGCACTTGGGGGTTCAAAGTGCTCATCACACATCTACATAAGTTCTTTGGGCAGTCTAGTTTCCAAAATGGGGTTACTTGTGGGGGGTTTCCACTGTTTAGGTGCGTCAGGGGCTCTGCAAACATAACATGACACCCACAGACCATTCCATCAAGTCGGCATTTCAAAATGTCACTACTTCCCTTCCGAGCCCCGACGTGTGCCCAAACAGTGGTTTACCCCCACATATGGGGAACCATCGTACTTGAGACAAACTAGACAACACCTTTTGGGGTCGAATTTATCCTGTTAACCTTGTTAAAATAAAATATTGTGGGCTAAATAATCATTTTTTGAGGAAAAAAATATTTTTTATTTTCACGGCTCTGCGTTATAAACTGCTGTGAAGAACTTGGGGGTTCGAAGTGCTCACCACACATCTAGACTAGTTCCTTGGGTGGTCTATCTTCCAAAATGGGGTCACTTGTGGGGTTTTTTTTCTGTTTAGGTGCATCAGGGGCATTGCAAACGTGACATGACGCCCGCAGACCATTCCATCAAGTCGGCATTCTAAAACGTCACTACTTCCCTTCCAAGCCCCGATGTGTGCCCAAACAGTGGTTCCCCCCCACATATGGGATACTAGCGTACTCAGGACAAACTGGACAACAACTTTTGGGGTCCAATTTCTCCTGTTACCATTGTGAACATAAAAATTAGTGGGCTAAAAAATTATTTTTTGAGGAAAAAAAAAATATTTTTATTTTCACGACTCTGAGTTGTAAACTTCTGTGAAGCACCTGGAGGGTCAAAGTGCTCACTATGCATCTAGATAAGCTCCTTAGGGAGTCTAGTTTCCAGAATGGAGTCACTTGTGGGGGGTTTCTACTGTTTAGGTACATCAGAGGCTTTGGAAACGTAACATGACGTCCGCAGACCATTCCATCAAGTTGGCATTTCAAAACGTCACTTCTTCCCTTCCAAGCCCCGACGTGTGCCCAAACAGTGGTTCCCCCCACATATGGGGTACCAGCGTACTCAGGACAAACTGGACAACAATTATTGTGGTCCAGTTTATCCTGTTACCCTTGTGAAAATAAAAAATTGTGGGCTAAAAATAATTTTTTGAGGAAAAAAAATGATTTTTTATTTTCATGGCTCTGCGTTATAAACTGCTGTGAAGCACTTGGGGGTTCAAAATGCTCACCACACATCTAGATAAGTTCTTTGGGGGGTCTAGTTTCCACTTTGAACCTCCAGGTGCTTCACAGAAGTTTACAACGCAGAGTCGTGAAAATAAAAAATTTTTTTTCCTCAAAAAATGATTTTTTAGTCCACTAATTTTTATTTTCACAATGGTAACAGGTGAAATTGGACCCCAAAAGTTGTTGTCCAGTTTGTCCTGAGTACGCTGGTACCCCATATGTGGGGGGAACCACTGTTTGGGCACACGTCGGGGCTTGGAAGGGAAGTAGTGACGTTTTGAAATGCTGACTTGATGGAATAGTCTGCGGGCATCATGTTACTTTTGCAGAGCCCCTGATGTACCTAAACAGTAGAAACCCCACATAAGTGACCCCATTCTGTTCAAAAAGTCAAATGACGCTCCTTCCCTTCTGAGTCCTGCCGTGCGCCGAAACTGTGGTTCCTCCCCACATATGGGGTACCAGCATACTCCGGACAAACTGGACAACAACTTTTGTGGTCCAATTTATCCTGTTTCCCTTGGGAAAATAAAAATTAGCTTGCTAAAATATAATTTTTGAGGAAAAAAATGATTTTTTTATTTTCTCTGCTTTGTGTTATAATCTTCTGTGAAGCACTTGGGGGTTCAAAGTGCTCACCACACATCTAGATAAGTTCCTTCAGGGGTCTTGTTTCCAAATTGGGGTCACTTGTGGAGGAGCTCCAATGTTTAGGCACACAGGGACTCTCCAAACGCGACATGGCAACCGCTAAATATTCCAGCATATTTTCCATTCAAAAAGTCAAATGGTGCTCCTTCCATTCTGAGCTCTGCCGTGAGCCTAAACAGTGGTTTATGACCACATATGAGGTATCGGTGTACTCAGGAGAAATTGCCCAACAAATTTTAGTTCCATTTTATCCTGTTACCCATGTGAAAATGAAAAAATTGATGCTAAAAGAAAATTTTTGTTGGAAAAATTAAAATGTCCATTTTTTCCTTCCATGTTGCTTTAGTTCTTGTGAAACACCTGAAGGGTTAATAATCTTCTTGAATGTAGTTTTGAGTAGCTTGAGGGGTGCAGTTTTTAGAATGGTGTCACTTTTGGGTATTTTCTGCCATATAGACCCCTCAAAGTGACTTCAAATGTGAGGTGGTCCCTAAAAAAATGGTTTTGTAAATTTTGTTGTAAAAATGAGAAATCACTGGTCAACTTTTAACCCTTATAACGTCCTAACAAAAAAAATTTTGTTTCAAAAATTGTGCTGATGTAAAGTAGACATGTGGGAAATGTTATATATTAACTATTTTGTGTCACCTAACTCTCTGGTTTAACAGAATAAAAATTCAAAATTTGAAAATTTTTGCCAAATTTCCATTTTTTTCACAATTAAACGCAAAAATTATTGACCTAAATTTACAACTAACATGAAGCCCAATATGTCACAAAAAACAGTCTCAGAATCGCTAGGATGCGTTGAAGCATTCTAGAGTTATTACCTCATAAAGGGACACTGGTCAGAAACGCAAAAAATGGCCAGGTCATTAAGGTCAAAATAGGCTGGGTCATGAAGGGATTAAGGGAAAGGTAGGGAATTTTTAGTGCAAGTATAGTAGACAATAGCTTAGATTATTAGACAAAATATACAGGGAAAAATATTTTGCCTTTGGACCACCCCTTTAACATGGAGTGGCTGTGGCCAAATAACTTGGCAAATTCCTCAACATTTATACCACAAAAGTGGGATAAATTTTGAGAGGAATGTACTCCAATCCCAATTCAAATACACACCTCTTAGTGGATAAACGAACATGTTTCTCTCCAAAATCTTCAACAAGACTGGTTTGCACAATGCAGTATTGATGATTTAGTGGCATTGTTATTTTAAATCTTAAGTAAATAGAAACAATAAAAAAAATTCAGCTCACACACCAGATGGAAAAAATATTAGACTTCAGATATCAGCAATAATGAACACACTAGAATTTCATTCCAGACTAGCATGCCACAGGGCAATAGAAAAATGATATCCAGCATTCCATTGGGAATACAAAAAGATAAAATCGACTACATTTCACATGATTAAAACATTGTAGGTACAATAATCAAAAGAAAAAACAAAAAAATTAGCTCAGTTTCAGTTAGTATACATGCAGCGCAAAAACACATGTTCACATTGGCCATAAAGCATGCAAAACCTACAAGAAGCAAAATAAACATAAACCTGATGTATCTAAATAAGTAAAAAACAAAAGTGCATCCAACTAACATAGGGTTCTTAGCAACACTGTTACTTCTCAGCCTAGGGAAACTTTTAAATGCAATCTTCAGCTTAAGGAAGGGAGGCCACATACTGGCTTGCACAAAATTGAGTAATACAAAGAAAAAACACAAAAATTGAGCTTGCATTAAGGTACTGTCACACTAAGCGATATCGCTAGCAATATCGCTATAACTTGTGACGTTATAGCGATATTGCTAGCGATATCGCTGTGTCTGATACTTACCTATGACCGGCTCCCCCGCTGGTTATCGCTGATCGCGCGAGAACGTTCAGGACCGCTTCTCGTCGTCAGCTTCCTGCGGCGCTTCCTGCTGTGACGACGAGCGACGCGTGGAGCCGGGCGGGAGGACGTCAGGGTCGCCTGGTGTGACAGGTAAGTAGCGACCCCCGTCCCCAGCGATGTCGCTAGTGAGATCTGCCTGTGTGGCAGCTCACTAGCGACCACTTAGCGATGTACCAGCGATCTTGACCCCGTCATATCGCTGGTCGGGATCGCTGGTATATCGCTAAGTGTGACAGTACCTTAAAGTTGGTATAAATGAAGCACATGAATGCATGTTCAAATTGGCAATAAAGCATACAAAACCTACAAGAAGCAATTTTTGCATTTTGTGAAAGCCAGGGCGTGGCCTCCCTTCCTTGAGCTGGAAATTACATTTAAAAGCTTCCCTAGGCAGGTGTCAATTGGTTGGGACATGGTCCTTTGTCTGCCATTATTCACACACTGAGGTCAACTCTGACACATGGTAAGGTTTTTAACATTAGAGAGTGTAGGACCATCCCCATCAGGGTCACCTTGCTGATGGTTGGATGGCTGCTAAACTATTTTTTATCAAAAACATTGTTAAGAACACTATGCTATTTAGATGTACTTTTGCTTTTTACTCATTTAGTTACAGCATGGTTTATGTTCAAAAAATTTTGAATTATGTAATCACCGCGCTACAAGCCAAGAAGGTAGTACTGATGGAGTACACCTATTGTTTAAATCTAGGACATCAACCCAGAAAAAGTGTAGTGCAAGTAAAGTTTTTTATTTGCTGTACACTTTTCTGGGTTGATGTCCTAGATTTAAACAATAGGTATACACCATCAGTACTACTTTTTTGACTTATAGAGCGGTGATTGCATAATTCAGAATTTTTTATACACAATTTAGGGAGGAACGTGCACATAGCCTGCTGTATCATTAGCAGCTACATCCCCTTTTAACGTTTGGGAGCATCAGTGTGTCCTGTTACCCCCTTTTTTCAGGGTTTATGTTATTTTGCTTCTTGTAGGCTTTATTTACAATAGTCAAAGGAGTTTGAAATCTGTGTGGTTGTCAATTTGAGCAATAGGAAAGCTATGATCAAGAACCACACAGGTCCAAAAAGGCTTGGCCAGTCTCATAGGATTCTTTCACCTACTATATTTTCAATTACTGTATATTGAAGAAAGTCATTTTTATCTTTTTTCTATTCCCAATGGGATGCAGGTTGTTAGGGTTAGTGCATTGCACTAAGCAAAATAAAATAATAAAGTGCGATCGCTACCCGGGGTCCACCGTGCAGAGAGAGGTAAAACTGCTGCTATAGAGTAATGGTGGAACACACGGCCAGCAAACACACAGCAAAACTGCATTAATTCCACATAATGTGAAAGAGAACCCACAGCACACAGCTCTGTTAACGTCACAGAGCGAAGAAGCTAAGGGTTGTGCTCGCTTTGTAATCGACCTGTGCCAATCGCCCATGTGGCCAAACAGACAAATAGTCAAAAGCAAAATGCTATGCTGATGCTAGTAAACTAAAACAAAACATTGTAGACTCACAGGGGAGCAAAAAGGCCCTGTGTTTGGACTTGGTATGTACAGTAACTCAGCTGTGCTAAGAGCACACTTGACCGGATACAGATGCTGGAAGCCAAGCATCAAGCAAAAACCCTATCTGTCACAAAGCTGATAGAGAGAACCAACTCACACACATGCAGTAAGAGTGGAAGTATATCCACTTAGACACCAAGCATGAATGACACTAGCACACTCTCAGGCTTTGCCGAGGGCCTTTTAAAGCCAAAACTCCACTCCAAACACTCACACTGACAGTGCCTGTGGGTCTATCTGGAGCTGCCACATCACTAGAGCAGATTACGTCTGAGCACCAATGAGAAGATGCCACCTCATGGACATGCTCAGTAAGGTTATTTCTGATCTTAGACTCCAGAGCATCTGATCGCCGCTGCCTATCGCTGGTTACTTGGCTGAAGAGCTAGCATTAACCAAACTAACAGCACGAGCCTGGCAAGACGCTGGGACCAACATCTCTTTTGAGCAGCTCCTGCAGTGGCCGAAGCTGAATGGGAGACCGCAGAGGCAAGCAAGGCTTGGGATCTACCCTGTGCAGCGGGAGAATCCCGGTGCCTAGCATTACTCCTGCTAGCATCCTCCTGGTGATGTTCACTATGCTTGAAAGCTGCAGTAACCTGGGAGGCATGAATGTGCTCTATAGGCTCCCAGGTCCTATCCTCTGGTCCATGAACCCTCCAGTCAACCAGAAAACACTTTTAACCACGCACCTCCTTAGACCCAACAATGGCATTGAGTTGACCTCAAAATCATCTGAGGATGTATCCGAACCCACAGCAGGGGTCCCAGAAAGCAAGGTCTTGTACACGGGTTTAAGAAGAGACACATGAAAAGTGTCAGAAATCCTCATGTGCGGTGGAAGACTGAGGCATAAACTCCTGTATTTACCTGCTCAAGGACCTTGAAAGGACCTAAATATCAGGGAACAAATTTAGTGAACTCTACGCGTAGCTTGAGGTCATGAGCCGAGAGCCACACTCCCAGGGCAAAGACTGAAGCGGGACGACGATGCACATCAGTGGAGACCCTCATCCTCTCCGACAGTTTATTTGCATTCTGCGTGCGATCCCATATGTCACAAGCCTCCACTGTCCAGTCTACCACCCTCGGGTCGAAAGATGAAATGTGCATGGGCACAGGGACATGCGGATGCTGACCATAATTCAGGAGGAAAGGAGTCTGCCCCATGGAATTGGAGATGGCATTGTTTAACACAAACTCTGCCCATGGCAGCAGGGACGACCAATCATCATGCCTAGCGGACACAAAATGCCAGAGATACATGACCAGCTTCTGATTAGTCCTCTCCACCAGTCCATTTGTCTTAGGATGGTGTGCAGAGGACAAATTAAGCTCAATACTAAGTAGACTTCAGAGCTCCCTCCAGAACCGAGATCCGAACTGGGGACCCCATTCACTGACAATCTTGTCAGGCATCCCATGTAGGCGGAAAATATGTTTTTTGAACAATACTGCCAACACTCATGCAGAAGGTAGGAACAGAAGAGGGAGCAAATGCACCATTTTAGAAAAATGGTTGGTGATGACCCAAATAACTATTATTACGGGACTTCAGCAGGTCCACAACGAAGTCCATCTTGACCATCTCCCAAGGTCTATCTGCTACTGGCAAAGGATAAAGTAAGTCCACAGGTCTCTGCTTGCATGACCAATTCTTGGCACATGAGACACAGACTTGTACATAATCTGTTACATCATGGGACATCCGAGGCAACCAATACGACCTCGCCAGAAGTTCAGTGGTCCTCTTGGTGCTGAAATGACTCCCCAATGTGAATGTGTGCACCCACAAGAGGACTTCCAGCCGCAGATTTGGAGGAACTCCAATCTTACCCGGTGGTTAGCTGCTCTAGCGCTACCGGAGCCACCATCCAAAGACTCTCAGATGGGACAATAAGACATGGCTCATCCCCATCTTCGGATGAGACTACAGAATGGGACAGAGCATTGGCGCATAAATTCTACACTCCGGATAAAAAATGAATAGTAAAATTAAACCAGGAGAAGGACAAGGACCACCTGGCCTGATGGGAGTTCAGCCGTTGGGCAGTCTGTAAATAGAGGAGATTTTTTGGGTCTGTAAAAATTTTAAAGGGGCATCGAGCCCCCTTCAGGAAATGTCTCCACTCCGAAAAGGCTAAATTCATTGCTAGCAACTCCCTTTCCCCAATGGAATAGTCCCTCTTTGCTGGTGAGAAGGTCTTAGAAAAAAAGAAGCCGACATGTTTTCAACCTTGAGCATCGTTTTGATATTGGATGGCTCCAGCACCAATGGAAGAGGCATCTACCTCCAGGATGAAGGACGTATTCACATCAGGTCGATGCAGCAGTGGCACCCTAGTGAAATGGGACTTTAGAGATGTAAAGGTACTGAAGACCTCCTAACACCATTGCTTGGGATTAGCTCCTTTCTAGGTGAGGGCTACCAAAGGGGCCGCCAAAGCAGAGAAGTGAGGTATGAACTGGCGGTAGTAATAAACCCCATAAAGTGCTGCACTGCTTTAAGAGAGTGAGGCTTTTGCCAGTTCACAACTGACTCCAGCTTGGCAGAGTCCATAGCTAGACTCTTGGCAGAAATGATATACCCTAAGAATCGCCGGGTACGACCAATCAGCAACGTGGGATTTCCGTTACAAACAGACAAACAGAATTCATAGGCACATTTTATTGACCACAACAGATTACACTGCCTGTGTTGCTCATAGCAACCAATCATTAAGCATCTTTGATTTCACCATAGATGTTTAAAAGAAGAAAGCTGAGATGTGATTGGTTGCTATGAGCAACAGTTTTCCTGCTCCACAACACCTCAGCAGACCGGGCGGGAGATATCTAGCATCCCCGGGAACATACGCTCCCAGCCATTGTCTGCCATCCAGAAAGGAGCAGCGAGCACATGACATAAATGAATCACCCCCTCCTCTATTGCCGCCAGGCTCTATTGTTACCAGCGTAGAAAATCGCATCTTCAGCAATCTCATCAGCGGCCACATACAGAGCCGCACACAGACCCACACTGCAAGGTTACATAGCAGCACATCTCCAGGAACTTTCTGCTCAGCACCGCTTGGCTTGGGACTATGGGATGGAGGATGTGTGATGGGTATATGGGCACAGGAATATGGGATAGAGGATGTGTGATGGGTATATGGGCACAGGAATATGAGATGGAGGATATGTATGATGGGTATATGGGCACAGGACTATGGGATAAAGGATATGTGATGGGTATATGGGCACTGTGAACTATGGGTTAGAGGCTGTGTGATAGATACAGTGGGGCAAAAAAGTATTTAGTCAGTCAGCAATAGTGCAAGTTCCACCACTTAAAAAGATGAGAGGCGTCTGTAATTTACATCATAGGTAGACCTCAACTATGGGAGACAAACTGAGAAAAAAAATCCAGAAAATCACATTGTCTGTTTTTTTCCTTTTATTTGCATATTATGGTGGAAAATAAGTATTTGGTCAGAAACAAGCAATCAAGATTTCTGGCTCTCACAGACCTGTAACTTCTTCTTTAAGAGTCTCCTCTTTCCTCCACTCATTACCTGTAGTAATGGCACCTGTTTAAACTTGTTATCAGTATAAAAAGACACCTGTGCACACCCTCAAACAGTCTGACTCCAAACTCCACTATGGTGAAGACCAAAGAGCTGTCAAAGGACACCAGAAACAAAATTGTAGCCCTGCACCAGGCTGGGAAGACTGAATCTGCAATAGCCAACCAGCTTGGAGTGAAGAAATCAACTGTGGGAGCAATAATTAGAAAATGGAAGACATACAAGACCACTGATAATCTCCCTCGATCTGGTGCTCCACGCAAAATCCCACCCCGTGGGGTCAGAATGATCACAAGAACGGTGAGCAAAAATCCCAGAACCACACGGGGGGACCTAGTGAATGAACTGCAGAGAGCTGGGACCAATGTAACAAGGCCTACCATAAGTAACACACTACGCCACCATGGACTCAGATCCTGCAGTGCCAGACGTGTCCCACTGCTTAAGCCTGTACATGTCCGGGCCCGTCTGAAGTTTGCTAGAGAGCATTTGGATGATCCAGAGGAGTTTTGGGAGAATGTCCTATGGTCTGATGAAACCAAACTGGAACTGTTTGGTAGAAACACAACTTGTCGTGTTTGGAGGAAAAAGAATACTGAGTTGCATCCATCAAACACCATACCTACTGTAAAGCATGGTGGTGGAAACATCATGCTTTGGGGCTGTTTCTCTGCAAAGGGGCCAGGACGACTGATCCGGGTACATGAAAGAATGAATGGGGCCATGTATCGTGAGATTTTGAGTGCAAACCTCCTTCCATCAGCAAGGGCATTGATGATGAAACGTGGCTGGGTCTTTCAACATGACAATGATCCAAAGCACACCGCCAGGGCAACGAAGGAGTGGCTTCGTAAGAAGCATTTCAAGGTCCTGGAGTGGCCTAGCCAGTCTCCAGATCTCAACCCTATAGAAAACCTTTGGAGGGAGTTGAAAGTCCGTGTTGCCAAGCGAAAAGCCAAAAACATCACTGCTCTAGAGGAGATCTGCATGGAGGAATGGGCCAACATACCAACAACAGTGTGTGGCAACCTTGTGAAGACTTACAGAAAACGTTTGACCTCTGTCATTGCCAACAAAGGATATATCACAAAGTATTGAGATGAAATTTTGTTTCTGACCAAATACTTATTTTCCACCATAATATGCAAATAAAAGGAAAAAAAAACAGACAATGTGATTTTCTGGATTTTTTTTTCTCACTTTGTCTCCCATAGTTGAGGTCTACCTATGATGTAAATTACAGACGCCTCTCATCTTTTTAAGTGGTGGAACTTGCACTATTGCTGACTGACTAAATACTTTTTGCCCCACAGTATATGGGCATGGGACTATTTGATGGCGGGTATGTATTTATTTATTTTAATCACTTATATAACACCATTAATTCCACAGCACCTTACATACATTATTGTATGATGGGTATATGGGCACTGGACTATGCAATAGAGGATGTATGATGGCTTTATAGGAATGGGACTATGTGATGGAGGCTGTGTGATGGGTATATGGGCACAGGACTATGGATTGGAGGATATATATGTTGGGTATATGGGCATGGGACTATGGAATGGAGGATATGTTTGATTGGTATATGCGCACTGGACTATAGGATGGAGGATAATCATTACAATTTGTCATAACTAACGAAAGTTAATTATTATGCCCGAGCAATGCCAGGCTCTTCAGCTAGTAAAATATAATGGTAAAGTGTGATTGCTACCCAGGGTCCCCCGTACAGAGATGGAAAACTGCTGCTATAGAGTAATGGCGGAAAACACGGCCAGCATGCACACAGCACAACTGCGTTAACTCCAGATAGAAATACAGGTTTGTGTAAACATTTTGGAGTCTCCTTTGTGGCACTATGTGTTTATGCAATTTGTCTCCTTGAAATAATTCCTTTGCTAATTTACACAGTCCCCCTCCATAATCCTCTAGTGTTAAATTTCCACATGCACGTTATAAACTATATTTAACAATTTAGAGAGTTAATAAATTTGCAGTTAAAAACATCTCATGTAAAACAAGGCAATATTTCAGTGCTTGTTTTAAATAGATTGTAACATTTTGAGTAATTCCCATGATATTTCAGAAAATAAACTGAATCAAGGCGCAAATATAATGATTATCTGTAATTTACGCTCCACGTACTATCTATATTAATTGTGTTCTAAGCATGAAATCTACTTTCAGGAAACTTGCTTAATTGCCTAAGTGGTTGATTGTAGACATAGAATGTTGCTGTGGCAACCACTCCTTTCATAAACCTTACAAGATTAGCACAGTAATCAGACATTCAATTGCCATAGTAAAAAGTAAAATGGCTATAAACTTGCAAAATTTTGATTTTTAGGACAGCTCATTTTTCAGTAAAGGTGAAAAAAATAAAATGAGTCTCTGATTGGCTGACCTCCAATGTCAGAGAAATTAGATATTCTGAAGCACTTACATATTCTTCTATAGAAACACTACTTTAACTAATAAAATGTAACAACATGTAGACTTGCAAAAGAAAATATTCTAAAAGATACTTCATGTGGTAGAGAAACAGCAACTCAAATTACAGCAGTATATTTTGTCCAATAGTTTATCTGAGAAATTATGGAGGACAACAATAGTTTTATCACAGGTCAAGCTACAAGAACTCATTTCTAAACCCTAAGTCTAAAAAGTAATGGTCTATTTATTTTATGAAATTGGTACATTTATTTAAGGGGTAAGGGGACTCCTTGTGGAGAGTGACATACCAGCGCTGGCTTTCCAAGGTAAGAAGGCTTTTTCGTCATGCAATGCTCCTCTGGGAAATGTAATATGCAAATTGCCTCTACAAAGAGAAAGAGGACTTGAATTTTATAGTTCCACCTGTTGGATCGCTACTTCCAACAGGTGGTGCTATAGGGTTCAAGTCCCCTTCTCTCTGAAGAGGCAATTTGTTATTATATTTACTTAAAAATGCTTGTAGTTAGCAAGTTTACAATTGACTTGCGTTTTCTTTCTGCTGTCATTGTCATGCTGTAAGAGCTTTTATCTTGCATAGTTTACATATTGTTGCCAATGAGCTAGACCACCAGTTCCTGGCTGAGAATGCACAGTGCCTGGAATACACTCCCCAGCCCATTGATTTACAAACAGTAGTTAGCTGCTCATATTCCTTTCCTTCTCAGCTCCTGACCAAGTTGCTGTTATCAGTCCTGAAAAATCATAATCCATAAAACCCCACCAATCTGCATTTTACAGAGACATTCTTCTTCAACTGCGACTCCAGGAAGATGTCCTTAACATTGCTACCATGAACAAATAATATTAGGGGCTGGAGTACTTTGGGCTAGTTAAATCCAAACTTAAAAATCACCCTGTCAGCACAAATCTACTGTCAGAAATTTGTAAAAATAGTTGCATTTTTGCAAGCAAAATATATTTGCATATAAAAAATTGCAATCTCAGTTAAAGCTTATATTAGTTAAACGTTATCCATGATTTATTATATATTTTTGGAAAACCCTTACTTCACATTCAAAGGCTGAAATCTAAGGATGGTCACCTTGGCAAACCTTTGAAAATAAGTTTGGGATGAACTGAAATCTGTGCTTTAGTTTGTCAGCAAGTGCCACCAAGTAAAAAAAAAGAGTTCCATTGTGATCCTTGACATTAATGAATTGTCCATGTAATCCATGAAAGTTGTTGGTCCTCTAGAGTAAAAGATGTTTGGTGAAACTGCTTTCTGTCTAATAAATGGAAGAACTAGATTTATAACTCAGAATGTCCTAATGAGGAATCTGGAAATATTTGTTTCTAGCTAAACTTTTTATATTAAATCTCTGAAATGTGTTACAGAAAAATTCTGTTATGCAATAATTTTACTTGTATTCTTTTCTTTATTCTCAATCATAGTGCTGTTATTCTGCTCTTCTCCCATGAGAAGTATTTCCTGCTTGCTTGACTACGGTATTCTAATCTAGGTTTTTGCTGCCACATTGCTTGCAGTAATCACTAAGGTGCAATATCAATCTGTAGAATGTTATCATCTAAAATGTCCTTGAATGCATACAGTACTGTATGTAGAAAGATACTGACATACTACAATTGGAAGTAAGATGTGACGACATATTCTATACTACCATGCAATCAAATCAGAGAATTCTAACACTAAATATTGCTTACTTAATTTTTTTAGAACATTCACATTTTTGTAACAATTGAAAAAAAGGTCCCAGAAAATGTTAACTGAATAACATGATATTCTTATTTAATGAAATGCTTTAAATAAGCAGACAAATATTTGTATTATTGTGTAGCGTATATCTGAAGGAAAGATCATCGGCTTTGACCTGCAGTTTTTCACATGTGAGTCATTGACAAGGTCATTATTGCCTGGGTTCTTGTCTTTCAAGTCTTTCTGAGTCAGTGAAACAGTGTACATGCTATGGGTTAGATCAAACTGTTCTAAGAAATGGTCTAAAGCCCACGTTACACATAACGATGTCCCAGTGATCCCACCAGCGATACAACATGATGGGATCATTGGGACATCGTTAGGCTGATCGCTGGTGAGCTGTCACATAGACAGCCCCATCGATCAGGACCAGCGACGCTGGACGCTGGTTTCTAATGTAAACGTCGGGTATCCAGGAGCCGTGACTCCTGGATACCCGCTGTTTACCTTGGAAACCAGCGTGTACGCCAGTTTCCAAGGTAATCAGCAGGTATCCAGGAGCCACGGCTCCTGGATACCTGATGTTTACATTAGAAACCAGCGTCCAGCATCGCTGATCGCTGGTCTCTCGCTGCCACATGATGCGTGCTGGCCAGCAGGAGACCAGCGATCAAAAAACGGCCCTGGTCGATGCTGCATGATCAGCGATATCCGGCAGGGGGGCCAGTTGCTGATCCCCGTCACACACAGTGATCTCGCTGGCGAGATCGCTGATGTGTCACAAAATCAGCGATCTCGCTAGCGAGATTGCTGTGTGTGATGGGGCCTTAAGAACAGTTTCCCATAATGAACAGAATGAAGGTGGAAAAGCAGCTTCCTGGGAGAACTCTATGGGCAACTTGTTTTCCTTTGACCATTTCTTAGGTAGAAATGATTGATAGATCTCCTCCATTAAGTTTCATCAAGAGTATACATGTCAACATTATTTTATTCTGATTAATTGTGTTAATATAAAAAGGTGACTGTTAATGCATGAAGTTGTATCAATCATCCCAATATTTTTTTTCTGTTTGTGGTAAGCTCACACCACCAAGAATTAGAGAAAGGCTAACTTAGAAAACTAAAGAACTGAGAATAAATAGCCTAACATAAGAAAGAATATAAACTATTTTTTGTCTCTTGCCTTGGTGACGACAATAAGTGGGCATACAATATTTCTTGCATAGCATGCTAAAGAAATTTGTCTGAATGGCTTGAAGGGCATCATGGTGCAATATCATTTGCTGTACGAATATCATTTGAACTGAAAAATCAATTCATTGACTTTTATTTTTGTAAAACTATTTTTTGTTATATAACAATAATTAGATATGTTTCCTACTGTATATCTTTGAAAAATATTAAAGTAACAGGATTGGAAGTGATTTTGCACTCTCCGGGATACAACATTATTAGTGGTATAATAAAGATGTAGGGTTATTGTTAACGTGTTTCAGAGTCCACTGACTCCTTCTTCAGAACAACCATACATACAGTGGGGAAAAAAAGTATTTAGTCAGTCAGCAATAGTGCAAGTTCCACCACTTAAAAAGATGAAAGGCGTCTGTAATTTACATCATAGGTAGACCTCAACTTTGGGAGACAAACTGAGAAAAAAAAATCCAGAAAATCACATTGTCTGTTTTTTTTTCCTTTTATTTGCATATTATGGTGGAAAATAAGTATTTGGTCAGAAACAAGCAATCAAGATTTCTGGCTCTCACAGACCTGTAACTTCTTCTTTAAGAGTCTCCTCTTTCCTCCACTCATTACCTGTAGTAATGGCACCTGTTTAAACTTGTTATCAGTATAAAAAGACACCTGTGCACACCCTCAAACAGTCTGACTCCAAACTCCACTATGGTGAAGACCAAAGAGCTGTCAAAGGACACCAGAAACAAAATTGTAGCCCTGCACCAGGCTGGGAAGACTGAATCTGCAATAGCCAACCAGCTTGGAGTGAAGAAATCAACTGTGGGAGCAATAATTAGAAAATGGAAGACATACAAGACCACTGATAATCTCCCTCGATCTGGTGCTCCACGCCAAATCCCACCCCGTGGGGTCAGAATGATCACAAGAACGGTGAGCAAAAATCCCAGAACCACGCGGGGGGACCTAGTGAATGAACTGCAGAGAGCTGGGACCAATGTAACAAGGCCTACCATAAGTAACACACTACGCCACCATGGACTCAGATCCTGCAGTGCCAGACGTGTCCCACTGCTTAAGTCTGTACATGTCCGGGCCCGTCTGAAGTTTGCTAGAGAGCATTTGGATGATCGAGAGGAGTTTTGGGAGAATGTCCTATGGTCTGATGAAACCAAACTGGAACTGTTTGGTAGAAACACAACTTGTCGTGTTTGGAGGAAAAAGAATACTGAGTTGCATCCATCAAACACCATACCTACTGTAAAGCATGGTGGTGGAAACATCATGCTTTGGGGCTGTTTCACTGCAAAGGGGCCAGGACGACTGATCCGGGTACATGAAAGAATGAATGGGGCCATGTATCGTGAGATTTTGAGTGCAAACCTCCTTCCATCAGCAAGGGCATTGAAGATGAAACGTGGCTGGGTCTTTCAACATGACAATGATCCAAAGCACACCGCCAGGGCAACGAAGGAGTGGCTTCGTAAGAAGCATTTCAAGGTCCTGGAGTGGCCTAGCCAGTCTCCAGATCTCAACCCTATAGAAAACCTTTGGAGGGAGTTGAAAGTCCGTGTTGCCAAGCGAAAAGCCAAAAACATCACTGCTCTAGAGGAGATCTGCATGGAGGAATGGGCCAACATACCAACAACAGTGTGTGGCAACCTTGTGAAGACTTACAGAAAACGTTTGACCTCTGTCATTGCCAAAAAAGGATATATCACAAAGTATTGAGATGAAATTTTGTTTCTGACCAAATACTTATTTTCCACCATAATATGCAAATAAAATGAAAAAAAAACCAGACAATGTGATTTTCTGGATTTTTTTTTCTCAGTTTGTCTCCCATAGTTGAGGTCTACCTATGATGTAAATTACAGATGCCTCTCATCTGTTTAAGTGGTGGAACTTGCACTATTGCTGACTGACTAAATACTTTTTTTCCCCACTGTAGTTAAGCACTATAGCATTTTTTTGAATAATATGAAAACTATAGATTATGAAAACCTGAATATGAAAGTGATATTCAGGATAATTTGTTTCATCTTATATAAAAACATGAGTGATCCTGCAACTCTGGAGCGCTATGGAAAATTATGATTCCTGGTATCCTGTATTTCTCAGTGTTCCTTACAACATGGCCATATTATTCATAAGTCTGACTAAACTGATGTTTAGGGCCCCCATAGGAACTTGGGGCCTATGATATATTTCTTTCTCTGCAGAGGCACTGCTGTCTGGAGTCTCGGGCTCCAATAGTTAAAGGTATTTTAAAGCTTATGCTTTAGCAATAACTTTTAGCAATAACAGTACGTACATTATATAGTCATCACAATGGAACAATAGCACAATCACTATCAAAGTTGTGCCACCTTCTCCCTTCTTTTATCTCTATGAACAGTACAATTTAGTTCTGACCTTGATCCCATGTGCTTGAAAGTTCCAGTTATTTTTCATACATTTTGAAAAATGCCATATCACAGCCAACATGTACAAGCACAAATCAGAATTTCAAAAGAGAACAGAAAACGAAGAACTGAGAGAAAGGCAGAGAGCAGACTTTATTTCAACTGGGCATCATTTTTTGCAAGTGATGTCATTATCACTGCTTCCCAAACATCTGCCTTTAGATTTGACATAGAAATGGTCACTGATCAAACTGACAAATGTTCTTTGCACGAAGATGAAGTTAAAGTGCTCTAAAATATTGAAATACGTTAGTCGGTGTTCTTCCTCCCCTATAATCATTATGTACATAACTAGAGGAAAATCAGCTGTTAGCTGAAAATATTTTCGCTATAATTTATCCAACTTCAAGAGAGCTCCTCCCAATTTTAAGAAAAGTCTCCTAAGTTGTGGAAAAACAAGAAAGAGGTTCTAACTCATAGTATAAATCTGATGTGTGTCATAATTTGCAATTTTTTTTTACAGTTCAAGTATAAACACAATAAATAGATCCTCTCCACGTCTTTTAAGGATAACCACCATTTTTCTTCTATTAATATTCAAAATATTAATGGTAAATGTTCTATCCTTTTGTGGCAATGGGGTATATCTTATTACCTGTAGAGAACTGTGTTGGTTGACAAAGTCTTGACAATACAGATCATAGTGCTTGAAATCTGGTAAAGGTCTTATGAATTTTAATTTTTTCAACAAAAATGTTCATAACACCATACCTCTAATACTAGTGACTATATTTTAATCTGGATACATGGAAGCACAAATCGGATTACAACAATAGTTATATTTGGCTGCATTCATTTAAAAGCAGGAAATCCATTGTTTTTCCAAAAACATTAGACACCATTCTTCACTAAATTCTACAAAATAATCACAAAAAAAATTAATTCCATCATTTTTATATGTCAATAAATTCATCTATTTGATGGCTAATTTTCCATTGCATAAAGATATTTAGTGATAGAACTTGAAGTCCTCAGACAAAATGAGCACACATGAAAGCACACATATTTAAGCAATTAATCCTGGATGCTCAGAGGAGCTGAGATATTTAGCTCTAGCCTAGTGTGCCATCCAATTGTGCCTCCAAGTTGTGAACATCTGGCTCTTTCTTGTGCTCACCAAACTATACTACCATTTAGAAAAATGAATTGTGACTATGTTAGACCTTAGCATGTGCTGTAGGATGGCAACTTTCTACATTTTATTGCATTTTAAGCTTTGAGTGTCCTTATAAGTGTGAACATTTTAGAAAAAAATTCTTAGAAGAAATCCATTTATAGATTTATTTAAAATAGTCCATTAAATTAAGCTTTCATTGTTTATTGCAGTTCATAAGGCATTAAGATAGTGTTGAAAAAGATAAAATGTTGATATATTGAGGTTCAACACACATAGATGATATAAAATGTAGTTTAAAAACAGAATTTATTGTGTATGTTATTGCTATTCTTGTAATATTCATTTTTTCAGTAAGAAGCAGTGTATATTCCATCAAGTACTTCACTATCTCTTCTGTTTGGATAATTTGCTGCATAAATGGGAAGATTATGGGATAATGAAAAGTCCCATGTTGATTCATTCCATTATCTAACATAGAAGTTGTCAAATCTTTGTATAACAAGCTCTCAAAATAATTAGATTTAAAACTAAATCTGATTCATAAACTGAGATGATAATATTCAACCGCAGCTTTACCTATTACACACTATTCAGGATTACAAAAATAATACCGGCAATTAACCTTCTTTGAAATCGCGTCTCTAAACAGTTTGTCTGAACTGCAATGACAGAGCAAAATTAAAATAGATCATATTGCAAGGGAATTTAATTATGATTCAGACTGAAAACATTAGCAGTTATTTCATTTTTAGTTTAGGAGGATTATTTTATTGTTAAAAATTGATTTTGATATTTATCAAATACACATTCTATAATTTTCCTAATTGCAAGTTTAGTAGTTCGTCTACAAGATGGACAGGACACATTTCTAACTATTCTTGCTTATCATGTAAATAAAAAAAAGGATTTTCTATCCCACAAAAGGTGACCTTTGCAGTCCTTATGATCAAGAGGAGATATTATTATTATTTATTACAGCACCATTTATTCCATGGCGCTTTACATGTGAGGAGGGGTATGCATAATAAAAAACAAGTACAGTAATCTTAAACAATACATGTCACGACTGGTAGAGGAGGAGCGAGGACCGTGCCCGCGAGGGCTCACAATCTACAAGGGCTGGGTGAGGATACAAAACATGAGGGCAGAGCTGGCCGTGCAGCGGTTTGGTGGATCGGTGGTTACTGCAGGTTGTAGGTATACAGTCCCTCATCTTTCTGGGGCACACAGAGTCAGGCACTAGTTATTGGATAATAGTAAATAATTCTATGTCTTAAACTTTTTTCTACAACTAGGGACGAGACAAACAATTTTAAACTAATCCAAATTTTGGGCTATTCACTTTGCATAAAACATATATACTCACCTCTCACTGGCCCTTCCAATTTCAACGCAGCAATCCATGCACCTCTTCTTTTCTATTTAGGTCTTCTGGCTTTCACCACTATGCTGTCATATGGATGTGATTCATGTTAATAATATGTATCACATTCTACATGGCAGCATGAGGAAAATTCAGTAGTATTGGCAACTGCAGTGGGATAGGCAGGGGAAGGGCAAAAGAAAGGTGAGTATAACAATTTATTATTTCTAACCTTTTAATTAACCTAATAATTAACCCCTTAATTAACAAGCTCACAAATAATAATAATAAGAATAAATTATTATTATTATCATTATTAATAATAACCTTAAAAAATGAGAGTTGAAATAAAACAGATGTTATACTCCAAGGCGTGCTCATACACTAAAGGGAGAGTGGATTATAGCGATTGAGGGAGGCTCAAGGTACCAGACAAACTGTTAGTAAAGGTTCTGGAGCTGTGGAACAAATGAAGAAGGACAAGGAGGAAAAGGTGATGGGCATCCAATAGTCAGAAGATGAAGAGGATAATGAATACCTCTCTGTTGCCCATGTTTGGTGGGAGAGGATGGAGGAAGAAAGCTTAAGTTTTTTCCCACTACCAACACATCATGCACTTGGACCTCATGGAAGCGGCCGACACATTAGCGACTTCTTGTTGCATTATCTGCAACATGATCATTGGCCATATTGTTTGAATGAAAAATAGCGCTGATTACTAGTTTGCCACTCTGTTAGATCTACAATGGAAGAGTAAATTTAGCCAGATGCTTCACCCCCTAGAATGGGACGCGCGCATGCTGAAGTATAGAAACACACTTGTAGACAATCTTAAGAATGATTTTTCACAAGACAGCAGTGAGTCACACAGTCTACATTGCAGTTATACACTCCCTGGCAGAAGTTATGTCGCTTATCCATGTTATGTAAATAAAATCTTATAACCTGATGTTAAATTCATCCATTGGTTGTATAAATTATTCTTTTGAAAGCTGAAACCCTCCGATATGTGGTTTAGGTTAAGAAAATAAATTGGCACCAATGCAGAAATATTGATCATTTAATGAACACAGAATAGTCAGATTTTGGCAAGACAAAAGTTTTGTCGCGACAGAAGTAATGTGATATTCAAACAAATAATTAACTTAAAATACAAATATATGTTGCATAACATTGGTGAATGAAGTTGTGGTGCTATTAGAGTCATATTTAATATTTTGTGTGACTTCCATGAGCTTGAAGGACTGCATCCATGTGGTTCAACAATGACTCATACAATTTATGAATGAACTCATCAGGAAAAGCAAAGAATGCAGTCTTACATGCCTCCCAGAGCTCATCTAGATTCTTTGGTTTTGTCTTCCAAGCTTCCTCTTTCATCCTACCCCAAACATGCTCAATGATGTTCATGTCTGGTGGCTGGGCTGGCCAGTCCTTGAGCGCCTTGATCTTTTTTGCCTGGAGGAACTTTGTTGTAGAGATGGATATATGAGATGGAGCACCATCCTGCTGCAGAATTTGACCACTTTTATGATTTGGAATATAAGAGGTAGCTAATACTTCTTGATATTTTAGGCTATTGATATTGCCTTCCACCTTGCAAATGTTTCACACCCCCCATACTGAATGTAACCCCAAACCATGATCTTTCCACCACCAAATTTAACTGTTTCTGGGTGTATTTTGGATCCATACGGGCTCCAGTAGGTCTCCTGCAGTATTTGCAGCGGCTGTGGTGTAATTCTACTGAAGATTCATCAGAGAAATCCACCTTCTGCCACTTTTCCAGCGTCCATCTGTTTATCAGACTGTGGGACTTTGAAAATGCCACACTGTTTATTATTTGCCTTTTGTTTAGTGCTGGCTTCAAACATGGAGGCTATTTCGAGACAGAATCCTACAAACTGACCTAGTTGACACAGGGAAGAGGGACTTGCTTTGGATTTTCTAACCAACAAACATTCCTCCTGACCAGTTGTCTTGTGGAGTCGGCCAGACCTGGGCTTGTCAAACACATCTCCAGTCTCTTTGAATCTTTTTTTAATTCTTTGTACTTGATGCTGAGACACATTAAAGGTGCCAGCCACCTCAGCAGTGGATCTGGTCTTCAGCCTCTTGATAATGCAGGCTTTAGTCGCAGGGTGGATTTTTGGCATGTTGTCAGAGCTCAAGTTGCAGCTCAAGTGAAGGTCTGGGGTGCTGGGTTTCTTTTTATACACACCCACTAATTAACCGATCATTTACTGAGCACAGGTGAGGATGTAAGCTAGGACTGGGTGCATTATTTGACCAGTCGACAAAACTTTTTCTTGCCAAAATTTGACCATTCTGTGTCCATTAATAGATCAATATTTCTGCATTGCTAATTTATTTTCCTAACTGATACCACATTTTGGAGGGTTACAGCTTTCAAAAGAATAATTTATACAACCAATGGATGAATTAACTTCAGGTTATAAGCTTTTATTTACATAACATGGATATGCGACATAACTTCTGTCAGGGAGTGTATACTTACAACCACAGTAATGTTGAAAATGTTTGGACTTCAAGTTGAGTCTCAATAAATGTGTCTTGCTTGAAATTGCCAGGGTTCTCAGACCACCATGCCTACACCTGTCACTCATCCGCCTATTACTGATCAATGTTTAAGCTACAAATGCTGCTGCAAGCTATGTCCCAGGCCCTGTCCAATGCTGAAGTGTGAAATGGGCCTGCTGGCTGAAGCACACATTAAGCACAAAGGATTTCTATGCTGCAATGTAGTCTGCTCTCTGTAGTATGTTATTAGTCAAAACAGTTTAGATTCAGAAATGTGGACACCTGGCTGGAGAGAAACTAGTAGCATTAAATATTTTTTACTTAAATGTGGCCTTGCTTCATAAACATGCTATTAGCACTAACAATTTTAATTTTCAATTGTTGACTTATGCATAGCAAAAAATATTACCAGCACAAAAAATGTTTCTGGAGAAATGTGGCTATACTGGACCACAGAATTTCCACAAATAATTTATATTTTGAAATGTGGGCTCCTGCCTAGGCCAAAATATTAGCAGCAGAACATTTACTGTGAAAATGTGGCATTGTTTCAGGACAACAGTATTAGTAAAATAAATAAATAATTTCAAATGTGGCCTTCTGATTTACCTCTGTAGCACAGTTTTAGCACAAATGATTTGGAGTAGCTAATTAGGCCTCGTGGCTCCATCACTATATTAGGCCTAATGATTTTTAAGTGGAAATCTGGCCTTCTGATTTTTCATTGAAATACAGTTTTAGCGTCACTGTAGTGAAGCTGAGTCTCAGCGCTGAGGTAATTCAAGTGCAGGAAACAGCTGTGAGGCGGCGCCATTGCTGTGCGGTGAAGGCAGGGCTGACAGGCTGAGGAGAAAAGGCGGGAAGAAGGCGCCGACATCATAGCTGGAGCACAGACAAAGATAAGAGGCGCAGAAGAGACGGCTGGAGAACAGAGCGGTGTTATCGGTAAGCTGCTGAAGACTACAGGGCGTCCATTAATCCTGCAGGAAGAGCCGACGGAGAAGAGAGAGCGGCTGGATGAGGTGAGGACCAGGCGATGCTGCAGGATACTGAGGACTTACAGCGGAGAGGTGACAAGACATTCCTGTGAGTGGGAGAAGCAAAAGACGCTATTCTAACCTAATAGAAAAGCCCTGCTGGGGCTGTGGTCAGCAAAGGAGCTTTAATCTCTTTGCTATAATAGTTCAGTTCTGCTGCCAATTATTATATTTTGGAGAAGGTGACTGTGCATTTGGTGGATCCTAGGGTGCCTTGATTTATGCTATATACATTATTCCAGGGCCGAGTGTGTGGAACTTAGCAGAGGAAATATTTGTGTGTGCGGATTTCTTTTTCTGAGACGTACTTACTTTTTCAGGCAGCACATAACTGCACATTCTTTTTGGCTGCTGCAGTACTATAGGTGTACTTTTTTTTATTTTATTTATTTTTTATTTTTTTTAATTAGTGGACCAGATACTGTTTTCAAGCTTCATATGATCCTACTTGTCTTTTGACTTTATAAGGTAGAGAATCTTCTACAGACGGGGGTGCGGACAACTCTGCCTCTTGCAAGCTACAGCAACAGAGCTTGGTTTCAAGTTTTGGTTAACAATCCTTACTATATCAAAGGATATACCAGTGAACTATAGATAGTTCCTTCATGGTAAAGTGGATTACTTTCATTTATCTGTTTTACTTTTATATTTGAGGAGCATATTTTCTGTCTTATATACTATTAATTCTATAGGGTATAGTACGCTACCTTAGAATACTGAAGATATGCTATTTGCTACTAACACTTATATTGTAATTTACTCATTTATGGGTGAACATTCAATGCTTAATGCTTGAGAGGTTATCTCATTCTTACATAATAGTCCAGCTGGATTGAGGGACATTAATTAGTTTTAAATCTCAAGTCATCACATTGCCGAAGGGTGAGGTGATCTGCAGGGTGTCTAAAGAGTCAACTGACGGCTGCTGATTATTAGATATCAATCTACTGTGGTTTTCTCTGTATAGATTTCGGCGATCTGGGTTGGGATTGTTCCATATTATATTTTGTTCAGATGGCGTTCAGCAATATAAAATATAAGGGACAACCTCGTAGAAATCAAACCGCTTGGGATATTCCCAAATCCAGACGGTTTCATGACTCACCCAATTTAAGTAGTCCGACTAAATCCAGATCTCCCATTAGGAATAAAACAGATGACAAAAACAAATCTTGAGTAAAATCCTCAACTGCCTGCCATGGTAAAATGTCACGTAGACCGGTGTCTCAGCGAGATTTGTCTCCTGAGTTTCATGATGTTGCGCATACATCTAATGGGTCCACTGATAGGGGTGCTGAACCGGCGGCAAATCAAAAACATGAAGACAAAATGGATATGTCTCTATCCAACAAACGTAAAAATCAGGAGAGGGGGACAAGAATAGAGATGCCTCTGCCTTAGACTCAGATAGTGCATCAGGAGATTCCTCTTTTACTGACAGTCCAAATAAGCCTCTCCAAAAAAAAGGTTGCTCTGTGATATCGCTTTCTGTGACCCCTACACTAGACACGATTAACTATGAAAATTTTTTTACATCTGATAAGCAGGTATCTGAAGGGATTCTTGCTAACTTTTGTAAAGCATTAAAGGACTCAATAGTGCAGGGTTTCGAATCGCAAAAAGCCCTTCTGCAGGAGGTTAGTGACAATTTCACTCACAGGTTCGAGGTTAATGAAAGTAAAATTTCAGAGTTGGAAAACAAGACAGAGATTCTCACTAAACAGAACTTAGACTTGAGGGATGAAGTTAAGTATTTGAAAACTAAAGTGACGGACCTGGAAGATAGAAGCCGTCGAAACAATCTTAAACTTAGAGGAGTCCCGGAGGACGTTTCACAAGATGGTCTTTCGGATTATGCTAAATCTCTCTTTAAAAAGGCTATCCCCTCTTTATCGGACACTCAACTGACAATAGATAGAATTCACAGGCTTCCTCGTCCGAAAGGTATCTCACCAGACAAATCTAGGGACACCATTTTATGATTGTTATTTTTTGAAACAAAAGAAAAAATTCTAAAATACTTAAGAGAAAGGCATACTTTCCCAGCACATTTTGACAGAATCAAAGTCTATTCTGATTTTTCAAAAAACACAATAGACGCCAGAAAATCGTTCAGGGAAATCACCTCTAAAGGGGGTTTTACACTAAGCGATATCGCTAGCAATATCGCTAAAACGTCACTGGTTTTGTGACGTTATAGCGATATTGCTAGTGATATCTCTATGTGTGATACTTACCAGCGACCGGCTCCCCCGCTGTCCATCGCTGATCGCGCGAGAATGTCCGGCTCCATTTCTCGTCGTCTGCTTCCTGCTGGGCTTCCTGCTGTGACGTCCAGCGACGCGTGGAGGCGGGCGGGAGGATGCAGGATCGCTGTGTGTGAATGGTAAGTATCGTGCGCTGCGTCGCTGCTGCATCGCTGTGAGATCTTTCTGTATGAAAGCTCACTAGCGATCATTTAGCGATGCACCAGCGATCCTGACCGGGTCGGATCGCTGGTTGGATCGCTGGTGCATCGCTAAATGTAAAAGGGCCTTAAGTTGAGGGACATGGAAATTGTCTACAGGTGGGGGTTTCCCACCAAACTCATAGTCTGGCACAAGGGTAAGAATGTCCCATTGTTATCTGTGGAGGAAGGGAGGGAATTTCTCACCTTTCTACAAAGAGACATAAAAGATAAGGGTTGACCTGATTCTTTGCAGT
The DNA here is from genome assembly GCF_039654945.1 of Dendrobates tinctorius. Taxonomy (NCBI): domain Eukaryota; kingdom Metazoa; phylum Chordata; class Amphibia; order Anura; family Dendrobatidae; genus Dendrobates; species Dendrobates tinctorius. Next base: position 37,145,226 of record NW_027361732.1, on the reverse strand, counting down.
TCAATTGAGGCTTCTTTTGACATTTTATCTCTTATTGTTACTGCACTATTGATTTTCATGGTTCAACAGTGGTTGGTCATGTGGGACCTTAGCCATTTTTTTTTTACCCCTGACTTCAGGAGATAGCCACTACAGGTGGTTTCCTCCAGGGGATCTCTGTTTAGTTGCATTTACTTTTTTCTTTTGTTTCTTCTGTTTAGTTTAGTTCTTTCTTTACATTTCCAGACTTTTTTGAGAGTTGCTTTCTGGAGTGAGTATTAATGGATACTAACATCCTTTCATATAACATTAGAGGTCTTAACAGTCCCTATAAGAGGTATATTACATGGAAGGAGATCAGGATGTACCAGGCAGACATAATTTGCTTGAAAGAAGTGAAGCTGGCCAAAAATAACCAACCTCCCTTTCAAAATAAAAATTACTCTAAAATGTTTAAGTCACTAAAATTGAACAGGAAAGCGGGAGTAATTACTATTATTAGCAATAAAATCCCATTTCAATTGATTGAGGAAGAGATAGACCCAGAAGGAAGATTCCATATATTAATCTGTAATCTTAATGGCAAACCTTTCACGATTGTTAATATTTATACCCCGAATACATGACAATTTCCCTTTTTCAATAAATTGATCAAAAAAATTGAGAAGATTAAACGGGGCGAGTTGCTGCTGGTGGGGGATTTTAATATAGTGCCTAGTACTAGTATGGACTCATCATCCAAGGCTCGTTTGAAATGTCCATCCCTAGATAACTGGATTTCTGCCAATGAACTGTATGATGTTTTTCGGTGTCACAATACCTCTTCTAGAGAGTACTCTCATTACTCTACGGTTCACAAATCATCTTCAAGAATAGACCTATTTCTTGCTAATATTTTTTCATTGTCTAAATTTAAATCCATTGAAATTTTGAATAAATCGTTCTCAGACCATTCGCCAATCAGGGCAAAATTTGCATTAGGCCCTCCGTCCAACAATACTTTCTTATGGAAGACCAATTTAACGATTCTTAGAACACAAAAGTATACGGGCATCATAGAAGTGTCATTGAATAATTATTTTAAAGAAAATGCTACAGAAAATGTAGACCCATTTATATTGTGGAAAGCACACAAGGCGGTCATTAGGGGTTGTTTTATACAGTTGTCCTCTCAGTTTAAGTGAGAAAAAAGGGACAAAATAAGGAATCTACAATCCCTAATTAACTCAAAGGAGGATCAGCAAAATAGGTTACCTATCCCATTGCATGATATTCACATGGAAATTCTAGAATTACGGCAACAATTAAAAACACAACTAATGTCCGACTATGATGCTGCCATACGAGCGCCTAAATTTAATTATTATGCATCTGCAAATAAGCCTACCCAGTATATGATGAAAAAATTAAAAAGAGATAGACTTACCAGGAGAAAAAATAGGATTAAAAGTTCGACAGGATGTCTCCATTCGCATCCACAGGACATTGCGAATGTCTTTGCTACATTTTTTGAAACATTGTACAACTTACAACAAGATCCCACGATTCAGTCTCCAGATCAAAATGCAACTCCTTTTTAGCGGGCCTAAATCTTCCTCAAATAGATAAATTAGATTTGGAACAATTAAATAAACCCATTTCCATAGAAGAAATCAATAATATCATTCACAAACTTAAATCGTTGAAGTCTCCTGGTCCCGACAGGTTTGCTAATGAATAATATCAAATATTTTCTCAAACTCTCTCTCCTCAGTTAAAAATTTTATTCGATCACGTAGCGAATCTAGGTTCATTTCCGGCAGACATGTTGGAGGCTACTATAATACTAATTCCTAAAGAGAAGGGAGAATCAGAGTGTGTAAAGGATTATAGGCCTATTTCTCTGATCAATGGAGACATAAAAATATACTCAAAGATCTTAGCGGAAAGACTTAAGCATATTTTGCCTCACCTGATCAGAGAGGATCAGGTGGGTTTTATTACTGGGAGGCAAGCGACTGACGGTACCAGACGTGTTCTTAATCTACTTCATTTGGCCCAATCCACTAATGTTTCCTCTCTCTTTTTAACATTAGATGCGGAGAAAGCATTCAATAGAATCAATTGGTTGTATCTCAAGAATGTCCTGTTTAAATTTGGCTTTGACGACAAATTTGTCTCTTCCACCCTTTCATTATATTCTAATCCCAATGCCAAAATTTATATAAACAATCATTTATCCAAATCCTTTAACATTACTAATGGTACTAGGCAGGGATGTCACCTGTCTCCCCTTCTTTTTGCATTGGCTATAGAGCCATTAGCCGAAAAAATTAGAACAAAACCTTCAATATCGGGTTTCCATACTAAAAATCATTCACACAAATTGAGCCTTTTCGCTGATGATTTATTTGTTTCAGTAACTAATCCTGTCAATTCTGTGGTAAATTTAATGGAAGATTTGGGACATTTCTCAAATATTTCCTTTTTCAAGATAAATACGCAATAATCTAAAGTTTTCCCTTTCAATTTATCAAAAAGTGATATCAAGCTGAATTTAGATCAGACTAGGTTCCAATTGGAAAGAAAAAGTTTAACCCCTTCACCCCCAAGGGTGGTTTGCACGTTCATGACCGGGCCAATTTTTACAATTCTGACCACTGTACCTTTATGAGGTCATAACTCTGGAACGCTTCCATGGATCCCGGTGATTCTGACACTGTTTTCTCGTGACATATTGTACTTCATGTTGGTGGTAAAATTTCATTCAAATAACTTGCGTTTATTTGTGAGAAAAATGGAAATTTGGCGAAAATTTTGAAAATTTCGCAATTTTCCAACTTTGAATTTTTATGCCCTTAAATCACAGAAATACGGCACACAAAAAACTTGATATCTAACATTTCCCACAAGTTTACTTTACATCAGCACAATTTTGGAACCAAAATTTGTTTTTGTTAGGAAGTTATAAGGGTTAAAAGTTGACCAGCGATTTCTCATTTTTACAACACCATTTTATTTTTAGGACCACATCACATTTGAAGCCACTTTAAGGGGTCTATATGATAGAAAATACCCAAAAGTGACACCATTCTAAAAACTGCACCCCTTAAAGTGCTCAAAACCACATTCAAGAAGTTTATTAACCCTTTAGGTGCATCACAGGAATTTTTTTGAATATTTAAAAACAAATGAACATCTAACTTTTTTTCATAAAAAAATACTTCAGGTTCAATTTTTTTTATTTTACCAAGGGTAACAGGAGAAATTGGACTGCAAAAGTTATTGTGCAATTTGTCCTGAGTACGCAGATACCTGATATGTGGGGGGAACCACTGTTTCGGTGCATGGCAGAGCTCAGAATGGAAGGAGCGCCGTTTGACCTTTTCAATGCAAAATTGGCTGGAATTCAGATTGGACGCCATGTCACGTTTGGAGAGTCCCTGATGTACCTAAACAGTGGAAACCCCCTACAAGTGACCCCATTTTGGAAACTAGACCCCCCAAGGAACTTATCTAGATATGTGGTGAGAACTTTGAACCCACAAGGGCTTTACAGAAGTTTATAACGTACAGCGGTACAATTAAAAAATCATATTTTTTCCACAAAAATGATCTTTTCACCCCAATTTTTATTTTCCCAAGGGTAACAGGACCCTAAAAGTTATTGTGCAATTTGTCCTGAGTATGCTGATACCCCACATGTGGGGGTAAACCACTATTTGGGCGCATGGCAGAGCTCGGAAGGGAAGCAGTGCCATTTGACGTTTTTGGCTGGAATTGAGATCGGACACCATGTCGCGTTTGGAAAACCCCTGATGTACCAAAACAGTGGAAATCCCCCATAAATGACACCATTTTGGAAACCAAACCCCCTAAGGAACTTATCTAGATGTGTGGTGAGAACTTTGAACCCCCATGGGCTTCACAGAAGTTTATAACATAACGCATACAATTAAAAAATCATATTTTTTCCACAAAAATGATCTTTTCACCCTCAATTCTTATTTTTCCAAGGGTAACAGGACCCTAAAAGTTATTGTGCAATTTGTCCTGAGTACGCTGATACCCCACATGTGGGGGTAAACCACTATTTGGGCGCATGGCAGAGCTCGGAAGGGAAGCAGCGCCATTTGACGTTTTTGGCTGGAATTGAGATCGGACACCATGTCGCGTTTGGAAAACCCCTGATGTACCAAAACAGTGGAAATCCCCCATAAATGACACCATTTTGGAAACTAGACCCCCTAAGGAACTTATCTAGATGTGAGGTGAGAACTTTGAACCCCCATGGGCTTCACAGAAGTTTATAACATAAAGCCATACAATTAAAAAATCATATTTTTTCCACAAAAATGATCTTTTCACCCTCAATTCTTATTTTTCCAAGGGTAAAAGGACCATAAAAGTTATTGTGCAATTTGTTCTGAGTACGCTGATACCCCACATGTGGGGGTAAACCACTATTTGGGCGCATGGCAGGGCTCGGAAGGGAAGCAGCGCCATTTGACGTTTTTGGCTGGAATTGAGATCGGACACCATGTCGCGTTTGGAAAACTCCTGATGTACCAAAACAGTGGAAACCCCCCACAAATGATACCATTTTGGAAACTAGACCCCCTAAGGAACTTATCTAGATGTGTGGTGAGAACTTTGAACCCCCATGGGCTTCACAGAAGTTTATAACATAAAGCCATACAATTAAAAAATCATATTTTTTCCACAAAAATGATCTTTTCACCCTCAATTCTTATTTTTCCAAGGGTAACAGGACCCTAAAAGTTATTGTGCAATTTGTCCTGAGTACGCTGATACCCCACATGTGGGGGTAAACCACTATTTGGGCGCATGGCAGAGTTCGGAAGGGAAGCAGCGCCATTTGACGTTTTTGGCTGGAATTGAGATCGGACACCATGTCGCGTTTGGAAAACCCCTGATGTACCAAAACAGTGGAAATCCCACACAAATGACACCATTTTGGAAACTAGACCCCCTAAGGAACTTATCTAGATGTGTGGTGAGAACTTTGAACCCCCATGGGCTTCACAGAAGTTTATAACATAAAGCCATACAATTAAAAAATCATATTTTTTCCACAAAAATGATCTTTTCACCCTCAATTCTTATTTTTCCAAGGGTAACAGGACTGTAAAAGTTATTGTGCAATTTGTTCTGAGTACGCTGATACCCCACATGTGGGGGTAAACCACTATTTGGGCGCATGGCAGGGCTCGGAAGGGAAGCAGCGCCATTTGACGTTTTTGGCTGGAATTGAGATCGGACACCATGTCGCGTTTGGAAAACTCCTGATGTACCAAAACAGTGGAAACCCCCCACAAATGACACTATTTTGGAAACTAGACCCCCTAAGGAACTTATCTAGATGTGTGGTGAGCACTTTGACCCCCCCAGTGCTTCACAGAAGTTTATAATGCCCGGGCGTGAAAATAAATAATTCGTATTTTTTCCACAAACATGATCTTTTAGTCACCATTTTTTTATTTTCCCAAGGGTAGCAGGAGAAATTGGACCCCAAAAGTTGTTGTCCAATTTGTCCTGAGTATGCTGATACCCCATATGTGGGAGAAAACTACTGTATGGGCACACGTCGGGGCTCGGAAGGGAAGTAGTAACGTTTTGGAATGCAGACTTTGATGGAATGGTCTGCGGGTGTCATGTTGCCTTTGGAGAGCCCCTAATGTACCTAAACAGTGGAAACCCCCCACAAATGACACCATTTTGTAAACTAGACCCCCAAGGAACTTATCTAGATGTGTGGTGAGCACTTTGAACCCCCCAGTGCTTCACAGAAGTTTATAATGCCCGGGCGTGAAAATAAAAAAATTCGTATTTTTCACACAAACATGATCTTTTAGTCACCATTTTTTTATTTTCCCAAGGGTACCAGGAGAAATTGGACCCCAAAAGTTGTTGTCCAATTTGTCCTGAGTATGCTGATACCCCATATGTGGGAGAAAACTACTGTATGTGCACACGTCGGGGCTCGGAAGGGAAGTAGTGACGTTTTGGAATGCAGACTTTGATGGAATGGTCTGCGGGTGTCATGTTGCCTTTGGAGAGCCCCTAATGTACCTAAACAGTGGAAACCCACCACAAATGACACCATTTTATAAACTAGACCCCCCAAGGAACTTATCTAGATGTGTGGTGAGCACTTTGAACCCCCCAGTGCTTCACAGAAGTTTATAACGCCCGGGCGTGAAAATAAAAAATTCGTATTTTTTCCACAAACATGATCTTTTAGTCACCATTTTTTTATTTTCCCAAGGGTAGCAGGAGAAATTGGACCCCAAACGTTGTTGTCCAATTTGTCCTGAGTATGCTGATACCCCATATGTGGGAGAAAACTACTGTATGTGCACACGTCGGGGCTCGGAAGGGAAGTAGTGATGTTTTGGAATGCAGACTTTGATGGAATGGTCTGCGGGTGTCATGTTGCCTTTGGAGAGCCCCTAATGTACCTAAACAGTGGAAACCCCCCACAAATGACCCCATTTTGAAAACTAGACCCACTAAGGAACTTATCTAGATGTGAGGTGAGCACTTTGAACCCCCAAGGGCTTCACTGAAGTTTATAATGCCAGGGCATGAAAATAAAAAAATCGTATTTTTTCCAGAAACATGATCAATTAGTCCCCAATTTTTTCATTTTCCCAAGGGTAACAGGAGAAATTGGACCCCCAAAAGTTGTTGCCCAATTTGGCCTGAGTACGCTGACACCCCATATGTGGGAGAAAACTACTGTATGGACACACGTCAGGGCTCGGAAGGGAAGCAGTGACGTTTTGGAATGCAGACTTTGATGGAATGGTCTGCGGGTGTCATGTGCGTTTGGAGAGCCCCTGATGTACCTAAACTATTGAAACTCCCCACAAGTGACCCCATTTTGGACACTAGACCCCCCACGGAACTTATCTAGATGTGTGGTGAGCACTTTGAACCCCCAAGTGCTTCACAGAAGTTTATAACACTCGGACGTGAAAATAAAAAAATCATTTTTTTTCCACAAAAATGATATTTTTGCCCCCAATTTTTTATTTTCCTAAGGGTAACAGGAGAAATTGGACCCCAAAAGTTGTTGTCCAATTTGTCCTGAGTATGCTGATACCCCATATGTGGGAGAAAACTACTGTATGTGCACACGTCGGGGCTCGGAAGGGAAGTAGTGACGTTTTGGAATGCAGACATTGATGGAATGGTCTGCGGGTGTCATGTTGCCTTTGGAGAGCCCCTAATGTACCTAAACAGTGGAAACCCCCCACAAATGACCCCATTTTGAAAACTAGACCCACTAAGGAACTTATCTAGATGTGAGGTGAGCACTTTGAACCCCCAAGGGCTTCACTGAAGTTTATAATGCCAGGGCATGAAAATAAAAAAATCGTATTTTTTCCAGAAACATGATCAATTAGTCCCCAATTTTTTCATTTTCCCAAGGGTAACAGGAGAAATTGGACCCCCAAAAGTTGTTGTCCAATTTGGCCTGAGTACGCTGACACCCCATATGTGGGAGAAAACTACTGTATGGACACACGTCGGGGCTCAGAAGGGAAGCAGTGACGTTTTGGAATGCAGACTTTGATGGAATGGTCTGCGGGTGTCATGTGCGTTTGGAGAGCCCCTGATGTACCTAAACTATTGAAACTCCCCACAAGTGACCCCATTTTGGACACTAGACCCCCCACGGAACTTATCTAGATGTGTGGTGAGCACTTTGAACCCCCAAGTGCTTCACAGAAGTTTATAACACTCGGACGTGAAAATAAAAAAATCATTTTTTTTCCACAAAAATGATATTTTTGCCCCCAATTTTTTATTTTCCTAAGGGTAACAGGAGAAATTGGACCCCAAAAATTGTTTTTCAATTTGTCCTGAGTAGGCTGATACCCTACATGTGGGGGTAAAGCAGTGTTTGGGCGCATGGCAGAGCTTGGAAGGGAAGGAGCACCATTTGACTTTTTCAACTCAGAATTGGCTGGAATTGAGATCAGATGCCATGTTGCATTTGGAGAGCCCCTGATGTGCCCAAACAGTGGAAACCCCCAATTATAACTCCAACCCTAACCCCAACACACCCCTAACCCTAACCCTAGCCCTAACCCTAGCCCTAACCCTAGCCCTAACCCTAGCCCTAACCCTAAGGCTGTGTGCACACGCTGCGGATTTTGCTGCGGTTCTGCAGAGGTTTTGGCTGCTGCAGACCCGCAGCAGTTTCTGCTGCTGTGTACAGTACCATGATTCCCTATGGGAATCAAAAACCGCAGTGCAGACGGTGCGGAATTTTCTGCGCGGATTATCTGCGGTTTTCAATCCACAGAAAGAATTGACATGTCAATTCTTAGAATCATAGAATCATAGAATCGTAGAGTTGGAAGGGACCTCCTGGGCCATCTGGTCCAACCCCCTGCTCAAAGCAGGATTCGCTAAATCATCCCAGTCAGATGTCTGTCCAGCCTCTGTTTGAAGACTTCCATTGAAGGAGAACTCACCACTTCTCGTGGCAGCCTGTTCCACTCATTGATCACTCTAACTGTCAAAAAGTTTTTTCTAATATCTAATCTGTGTCTCTTCCCATTCAGTTTCATCCCATTGCTTCTAGTCTTTCCTTGTGCAAATGAGAATAAAGTTGATCCTTCTACAATGTGACAGCCCTTTAGATATTTGTAGACAGCTATTAAGTCTCCTCTCAGTCTTCTCTTTTGCAAACTAAACATTCCCAAATCCTGCAACCTTTCCTCATAAGACAGGGTTTGCAGACCGGTCACCATTCTGGTCGCTCTTTTCTGAACTTGCTCCAGTTTGTTGATGTCTTTTTTAAAATGTGGTGCCCAAAACTGGACACAATATTCCAGATGAGGTCTGACCAAAGAGGAGTAGAGGGAAATAATGACTTCACGTGATCTAGACTGTATGCTTCTGTTAATACATCCTAGAATTGCATTTGCCTTTTTTGCTGCTGCATCACACTGTTGACTCATATTCAGTCTGTGATCTATTAGTATACCCAAGTCTTTTTCACATGTGCTGTCACTTAGCCCTATTCCTCCCATTCTATATATGCTTTTTTCATTTTTATTGCCCAGATGTAGTACTTTGCATTTCTCCCTGTTAAAAACCATTCTGTTAGTTGCTGCCCACTTCTCCAGTTTATTTAAATCTTTTTGAATCCTCTCTCTCTCTTCTCTAGTATTAGCTATCCCTCCTAGCTTTGTGTCATCAGCAAATTTAATCAGTTTACCCTCAATTCCTTCATCTAAATCGTTGATAAAGATGTTGAACAATACAGGGCCCAGGACAGAGCCCTGTGGTACCCCACTTGAGACATTCTTCCAACTGGATGTGCAGCCATTTACGACCACTCTTTGGGTCCGATCACTAAGCCAGTTATGAATCCACCTAACAGTTGCCTTGTCCATTCCATACTTAGTCATTTTTTCAATAAGGATTGTATGAGAGACTTTGTCAAATGCTTTGCTGAAGTCAAGATATACTATATCTACAGCATTTCCTTGATCCACCCAATCAGTGATACCGTCATAGAAGGAAATTAAGTTAGTCTGACATGACTTATTAGTTAGAAACCCATGCTGACTCTGTTTAATCACTTCATTCTTATCCAGGTATTGACATACATGTTGTTTAATAATTTGTTCAAAGATCTTTCCTGGTATAGAAGTCAGACTCACCGGCCTATAGTTGCCTGGGTCCACCTTCTTCCCCTTTTTGAAGATAGGAACAACATTTGCTCTTCTCCAGTCTTCTGGCACTTCTCCTGTTCTCCAAGAATTTTCAAAGATTATGGAGAGGGGTTCAAAAATTTCTTCTGCTATCTCCTTCAGTACTCTGGGGTGTAATTCATCTGGACCTGGAGACTTGAATTCATTTAGGTTAGCTAAGTGTTTCCTCACTATCTTTCTGTTTATAGATATCCTGGATTCTTCTATTCCCTTAATAGGACAGTGAATAACAGTTGATGTTGCATTTCCTTTCTGAGAGAAAACAGATGCAAAATAGGAATTTAAAAGTTCAGCCTTCTCAACATCCTGTCTTACCATTTCATCATTTTCATCCTGTAAAAATCCTATAGCATCTTTGACTTTTCTTTTACTTTTGACATATCCCCAAAATCCTTTATTATTGCTTTTGACATCTCTTGCAAGCCTCAGTTCATTTTCAGCTTTAGCTAATCTGATTTGTGCCCTGCAGGTTCTGCAGACAGCATTATATTCTTCTTTAGATATGCCTCCCTCTTTCCATTTTATAAACATTTTTTTCTTCCTTTTTAGCATGTGCTTAAGTTCTGTGTTCATCCATCCTGGTTTCCTTAAATGCTTCCTATTCTTCCCTCTTTTCGGAATTGTTAACAACTGTGCTTTGAGAATTTCATTTTTCAAGATTTCCCATCCTTCCTGGACATTTTTGTCTTTAAGGATATCCAGCCATTGGATCCCTCCAATTCTCTTTCTGAATCCCTTAAAATCTGCCTTTCTGAAATCTAACCTTGACGTCTGAGTCTTCACAGGTCTTCCACCTCTAGTAATCCAAAATTCTAAAATAGCATGGTCGCTACCTCCTAGGGTCCCAGCCACTTTTACCTCCTCAACCATTTCCTCCCTGTTTATAAGGATTAGATCCAAGGTAGCAGTTCCCCTTGTTTTCTCCCTTACCTTTTGGAAGATAAAGTTGTCAGCAAGAGAGGATAAGAATTTCCTTGACCTGTTAGTTTTGCCTGAGAGAGATTCCCAACAAATGTCTGGATAGTTGAAATCTCCCATGACAACTATGTCATATTTTTTGGAGAACTTGGCCATCTGATGCATAAAGAGTTCATCTATATCTTCGGCTTGCACAGGCGGCCTGTAGTAAATGCCTACAATGGTGTCCTTTCCATTGTTCTGTCCTTGTATTCTTACCCAAACAGTTTCCACAGAACTCCCAGTCTCTGAAGCTTCAATCTCTGTGCAGATATACGCGTTTCGAACATACAATGCGACACCCCCTCCTCGTTTATCAAGTCTGTTTCTTGCAAATAAGTTGTATCCTTCTAGTCTTGTATTCCAATCATGTGTATTGTCCCACCAAGTTTCAGTGATTCCAATTACATCATATTTCTGTTCCTGTGTTAGTAGTTCCAATTCTCCTTGTTTGTTGCCCATGCTTTGTGCATTAGTATAGAAACATTTTAGTTTGTGATTGGTTTCTCTTTCTCCAATATTTTTAGTAATTAGATTCTTTCGTCTTTGTTCTTCCTTTCCACTTCTAATAGCAGAGTTCTCAATAGCATTTGTCAGGTGTATGGCTTTTTCTGGTCTTTTGCTTCCCTTCCCATGTTGTTCTAGTTTAAAGCTCTCCTTACAAGTGTAGCAAGGCGACTTCCAAATACATGCTTTCCAGTCTTCGTAAGGTGCACCCCATCTCTAGCAAGTAGTCCATCGTATAAGTAGTTCACTCCGTGATCCAGAAATCCAAATCGTTGCTGACGGCACCATCGACGTAGCCAGTTGTTCACCTGCAGAATCTTATTCCACCTCCTTGTTCCATGGCCATCCACTGGGAGGATGGAAGAGAAGACCACCTGCGCTCCCAGTTCTTTCACTTTCTTGCCTAAGTCTTCAAAGTCTCTGCAGATGATTTCCAGGTCGTTTCTTGCGGTGTCATTTGTCCCCACATGTAGTAGCAGGAATGGGTAGTCATCTGTAGGTCTGAAGAGTCCTGATATCCTGTCAGACACATCTTTAATTTTTGCACCTGGAAGACAGCACATTTCTCTTGTAGTTATATCCGGTCTGCAGATAGTGGCCTCTGTTCCTCTCAGCAGGGAATCCCCCATGACCACCACTCTCCGTTTCTTCTTCACAACATTTTTCTTTCTCCATCCAGGAGGACTCTGAGGGCGTACAAGGTTGCTGTTTGTTGGCAAAGTCTTATCCTGATGTATTTCTTCATCGTTTTCCTCTATTGAGGAGATGAAAAACCGCAGGACAAAACCGCAGAGCAATCCGCAGGTAAAACCGCAGGTCTTTTGACCTGCGGTTTCACCTGCGGATTTTACAAAATCCGCGCGGATGAATCCGCACCTAATCTGCAGCGTGTGCACACAGCCTTACCCTAACGGGAAAATGGAGATAAATACTTTTTTTTTAATTTTATTATTTTTCCCTACCTAAGGGGGTGATATCGGGGGGTTTGATTTACTATTTATGGCGGGTTTTTATGTTTGGCGGCTGTCGCACGCTAAAAGACGCTTTTTATTGTAAAATAGTTTTTGCATCACCACATTTTGAAAGCTATAATTTTTCCGTATTTTGACCCACCGAGGCATGTGAGGTCTTATTTTTTGCGGGACGAGTTGTCGTTCTTATCGGTACCATTTTTGGGCACGTGACATTTTTTGATCGCTTTTTATTCCTATTTTTGGGACGCAGAATGAACAAAAACCAGCGTTTCATGAATTTCTTTTGGGGGGGTGCGTTTACTCCGTTCCGCGTGCGGTAAAATTGATAAAGCGGTTTTATTCTTCGGGTCAGTACGGTTACAGCGATACCTCATTTAGGTCGTTTTTTTATGTTTTTGTCGGTTTTATGCAATGAAAACTATTTTATATAAAAAATAATTATTTTTGCATCGCTTTATTCTGCGAGCTATAACTTTTTTATTTTTTCACTGATGATGCTGTGTTGCAGCTCGTTTTTTGCGGGACAAGATGTCGTTTTCAGCGGTACCATGGATATTTATATGCGTCTTTTTGATCGCGCGTTATTGCACTTTTTGTTTGGCGGTATGATAATAAATCATTATTTTTTGCTTCGTTTTTTATTTTTATTTTTTAAGGGGTTCGCTAAAAGGGTTAACTAATGGGACAGTTTTATAGGGCGGGTCGTTACGGACGCGGCAATACCTAATATGTGTACTTTTATTGTTTTTTTTTTTATTATTTTCAAAAAATGGATTTATTGGGGGAATATTTTTTTTTTTTTTTCTAATTTATTTGGCGATTTTTTTTTAAATTATTTTTACACTTTTTTTTATTTTTTTTTTACTTTATTAAATAGTCCCAGGTGGGACATCACTGTCCTGTGACAGATCGCTGATCTGTCACATCACAGATCACTGTGACAGATCAGCGATCTGACACAGGCACTGCAGAAGGCTTCCTCATGCCTGCGCTTTGCAGGCACTGAGGAAGCCAGCTTCCTCAGGCCCCCGAAGGCCCCCATCGCCATCTTGGATTCGGGGGCCTGGAGGAAAGGAGTCCCCCGCAGCAGCGCTGCACATTGCGCTGCCATGGGGGGCTCAGGGAAGCACGGAGGGAGCCCCCTCCCTGCCGATGCTTCCCTTTAACTCCCGGTACACCGCGATCATGTTTGATCGCGGTGTGCAAGGGGTTAACGTGTCGGGGGCGGTCCGTGACCGCCCCTGACACATAGTGCCGGGTGTCAGCTGTGATAATCAGCTGACACCCGGCCGCGATCAGCGGCGCTCACCACGTGGGCGCCGCTGATTGCGCCCAACGTACTATCCCGTCCATGGGCATAGGGGCCCAGGTCCCATGGACGGGATATACCATCAGATGTCGGGAAGGGGTTAAAATATCTTGGCATTGAAATCACCAAAACTTTGAGTCACATTGTCCCTGCTAACTTTGAAAATCTTATAAATACCTTATCTAGGGATTTTCTTCATTTTGATCTCATAGATCTTACACTTATGGGCAGAGTTCTAGTTGTACAATCAATTATATTGCCCAAAATTCTCTATATATTCAGGTCTATTCCTTTGAAATTTAATGCAAAGTTCTTGCATAAAATACAGACTTTGGTGAAATTGTTTGTTTGGAAAAACAAGAAACCTAGGGTTTCTCATAACATATTGTATAGGGGTAAGAAGCATGGAGGTTTGGCGTTGCCAAACATTGAGGCTTACTATCAGGCGACTCTTGTTAAAAATAGTGTGCATTGGTTCACAAAAGGGGTTTCTCCTATGTGGTTAGATCTGGAGCTTGCAGGTAGTAATTATAAGCCTCTGCAGGATACTTTCTTTAGTTTTCTTTTAGAGACTAAGAACAGAAATCATACGCACCCGATTCTGGATGTTATCTTAGGAATATGGTTGAAATTCTCTAAATTAAAAAGAAAAGAAGATAGAACTTCCTCCTTCAAAAATTTTCCTTTTAAATTGCTAGCTGATATATGCCAATTCTCTCTGCCCAGTGTCTGGTCTGATCAGAAAGTAACAAAAATAGGGGATATATGGGATGGTTCTCAGGTCATTTCATTTTCCGAGATAAAGGAAAAGTTTCATATACCCTCTGACGAGTTTATGTCTTATCAGATTTTAAAAGATATTCTCCATAAATTATTACGCAAAAAGTCTTTGAATCTAGATGTCGTAGTCTCTTTGCTTGGTAACATTAGCTCTAGGACTAAATGGTCTCTTAGAAACATTTACTCTTGACTCAATGGAGACATTACTTTCTCCAAACATACCTATATGGAACGGGGGGAGGCGGACTTAAGAATGACTTTTAGTCTAGAGCAATGGGAATATGCTATAGATCACTCATATAGATCTACTGCATCCATGGCCTTGATGGAAACTTATTACAAGGTATTAGTTAGATGGTACTATACCCCAGCGAGATTAGCCCATATAAGTCAGGAAGCTTCTTCTTTATGTTGGAGGGATTGCCATTTACCAGGGAACCTTTATCATATTTTTTGGACTTGTCCTAAGCTAAAATTGTTATGGTTAGAGGTTAAAGCTCATGTGGCAAAGCTATCACCAGTTAACATTATTGTTACGCCCCAGATGGTACTGTTATCAATGGACATGGAATAGGTGGATGCTTCAATAAAGTATGTGTTATTACACTTGTTTATTATGGTTAAAAACATAATAGCTCTTTGGTGGAGGAAATCTAATGCACCACCTTTTTCCACCGTTGTTGACAATTTACGATTGCATAGCCAGATGGAGGAAAGAATTGTTCTCAATAACAATGGCTTGTCTAAATACCATCTCAAATGGGCTGTCTGGAATTCTATCTTTATGTAAACTTATTCTCACTCTGGAAAAAGTATTATTTTATGCATTAAGTCTGGACTGTATATTGTATCTATTTCTGTATCAATGTGGAGTTCTCTATTTTTTATTTCATTTCCTTTCCCTTACCCCTTGCTACCCCTTCTTTCCCTTATGAATTAAAAATTAATAAAATATTATTTGAAAAGAAAAACAGTTTTAGCACAAATGATTTGGAATAGCTAATGGGGTTTGCAGAGACAGACACACAGTTTTTGCACAATCTACTTTGATGATAGAAGATTGATTTCACACAGGATAAGTGCATTTTCAGCAGCACCAACCCTAGCGCAGGAGCCACCTCTCTTCACAGTGACCCTGAGTAAATGGCACCAGCAAAACAACATGTCTGCTTTTTATATGGCCAGGGTTTTGTTACTTTGGCAGCCAATCACAGAAGCCCTTGTGTCATGATGTTGTGGATGGTTTCTGCACCCTGATTGGTTGCCGGCATCAACACATATAAAGGTAAGAGGAAAAAAAACATGCGCCTCTCCTGTTTTCTCTTCAAATGCTCCTTTAACCTCACCACACCCCCTCTCATCATCAAACATGTCCCCTCATCCTCCCCGCTCATCATGCAGCACAACTATCATAGCCAAAGTAATACAAAAGTGTTAGTGGTAACGCAATAATTTACCAAACTGTAACCGACTTTTGCCAACTTTGAGCAAAAATGCTAGTGAAAGCGAACACGAATCCGAATGTGCTACAGTCTTGGCAAAATTGAGATTGGCGAAAGTTTTCCATACAATTTTCGCTCATCTCTAATTAGCACTGTTGGAAGATGTGTAGGGAATTACAGTGGTTAGAGTGTAAAGATAGATATTTTGAGAGGACATGCTAGATAATGGACCACCCCTTTAACAAACAAGTAACACTAATTGGTCTACAATGATATTAAATCAATATTACACCTTTGTTTTATCCAAAAAAGATTTTCCTTTTACTCACCTTTTCTTGCATTTTTGGTAAGATAGATAGATAGGTAGATAGATAGATAGATAGATAGATAGATAGACTAAAGCTGCAGCAGTTCCTCTAACATATGGCTTCTGACTTCCATGTTTTCATCTAATAACCTCTACAATATATCTTCACATAAAAGGCAGCACTCCACACATATAATTCAATGTATATTCAGACATGAGCCAATATTAGAGGCCCATCTTATATACATTACTGCTAGAGCGTCTTTTCCTCCTTCTAGTCTGGCATTTAATGCATAAAAGGAGCTTTTTAGTGAGTAAATTGATGCCAGCAAATTCATTGAGACTGTATGCATGGAAAAGCATGCTGCTAATAAATGTGAAAAATACCGCTTTTCTCTAACAAGAAATATTACAGTTTCTGATAGTTACATGCAGTACTGATTTATTTCAATACAAATTAAAACGATAGGTAGTTTTAGAGAAAAATGCACATTAAATGAAGCTTTTATTGTCAACAGATACTAAATAAATCAGAAGTGCATGTGCAGCGTCTGTCTGTTTTTGTGGTGAGAAAACAACACTTGACGTGTTACACTCCGATGTTTTCAAACTGCAGTCAAATTCGTCATGGTCACATGTGGCTTAGGATAATTAATCACCATTAGTTCCATGTTTATTGCTGTGCAAGAAAGGAAACTGCACTGAAATGAGCTGACATTTGTCATTTCCACATCCTTCCAGGACATGGGCTCGCCCTCGAGTTAATATAGATCTCTATGTTGATGTTATTTATTACTGATGTCAATGAAGACAATGAAAATAGTCAATATCTTGATCAGTGTGCCAATGACATCAGAAAACTGAGAACATTTGGTTTAACCAACCCATTATAAACTGGTACTTCTATATACATATAAAACAAAATCTCATGCTGTTAATTTGCCTGGTGTTTTGCATAAACTGAGTGGAATTGGCTATATTTAAAGCAATGAAAATTTCAAGCAGTGTGGCATAAATCTTGAAATAAACAAACAGGTGAATCTAAAGAATGTACATTTGAGGTAAAGGGCACACAGATACTTAAGTTATCTAATCAAACTTTGTAAATGAAGGAAGGTCATGTCTGCTCTAGAGTAAAGACATTCTTTGGATCACAAACTACCTGGCGCATCTGCCACAACATAAGAAATTTGCTGCTCATGTTTATGCCCCATTCTCCTGAAGACAAGAGAAAAAAGCCCTGGTAGCTTAAATTTCAATTTTAACGGTTATGCAAATGCTAATTAGATTCATGAAGTATTATTTCTAACAGATGCTGTGGGCTTCCCAGCTTTACAGTATATAGAAAACTAGGTAAAACCTTACTTTTTACAATTGAACAGAAAACTGTAATATCAGCAGAAAAAAATGGCTTTGTGAATTAAAATACACAGCAATGAACATGATATATGGACTGATGAACAAGCAGAATCAACTGCAATATTTGAAACAAAAGTTCTGTACACTGAGTGAAATAAGCGTGATATGGAGCACAAGTAAGCAGGAGAATATCATGTCAGGAAACTGATTATAAATTCCTGCTATACAGTGCACATTAGAGCTGAAATGTATACCTGACTAGAAAATACACAGTACCGATGTGTCCATCCTTAAAGCGAATCTGTCATCAGGTTTGGCCAATATAAGATGCAGCCTCTGCCTTTCAGGGCTTATCTACAGCATTCTATAATGCTGTAGATAAGCCCCTCATCCAAACCGAAAGATAAGAAAAATAAGTTTATTATAATCACCTGCAGGCGGTCCGGTCTGATGAATGTCATGGATCTGGGTACAGGGTCTCCCATCTTCTTGTGATGCCACCATCCTGCTGGCTTCACAGCTCCAGGTATCATGCTCCTGCACAGGCATACTTCTCTGCCCTGTTGAGGGCAGAGCAAAGTACTGCAGTGCGCAGGCACCAGGAAACGTCAGAGGGGCCCAGCGCCTCTCGGACCGAAAGCTATTTTTATGATTTTGCACATTTGCTTCTTTCTCCCCTTTGTTAGCAAAACCATAAGTTTTTATTTTTACATGAGAAAAAAACAGAAAACTTAGTTTTTGTGGGACAAGTTATTGATTATGATAAGAGATGAGTGAACCTTCAAAAGTTCAGTTCCATTCGGATTCTCCAAAAGGACCCAAACACAATTAGCTTCAATGGGAGACAAAGCCAAACGTATAGACAACACCTTAAGGGCTGACAAATATCTTCTCAAACAGCTAAAATTAGGGGCAGACACCATAAAAAATGACATCAATTGTCCCACAGCAGAAATGTGCAAATGGCACAGGAACAGTCAGCCATGGACCATGCATGTGGTATCAGGGCCTGGCCCAGCATTTACAGCATGGAATTAAAGTTTCAATTAGTATGTGGTCATTAAGGGAGCAGTGTTAGCCTTATTAGCTGCAAGACCTCACACCTCATGCAACACCTCCATTTTTTTTGTATTGCAGCCACACTTAGCTGGAACAAAGATAAGTTTCATAGACTACTATTGTTAGAAAAATGTAAGAATAGTAATATAGGAAGTTGACTGAAATTAAGTGAAGGCTTGCCTGTCTGGAAGCACTATTTACACAGACAACCCACCAGATGGAGACTGAACGTGTAATCTCCTCATTTCAAAAAATAATTGTCACACAGCACTAATCTGACATCAATTTCCACAGAGTAGAAACAGTGTAAATTGCCTGACACACCACCACAGATAACCTACCAGATGGAGATCCACCTTGGAGTTTACTGTCACACAGCACTAAAGTGGCATCAATATCCACAGTGTAGAAACAGTATATTTGACTTCTGACACTTCTTTCAACACACAGGCAACCCACAAGATGGGTTGTCTGGAAGCACTATTTACACAGACAACCCACCAGATGGAGACTGAACGTGTAATCTCCACATTTCAAAAAATAATTCTCACACAGCTCTAATTTGCCGTCAATTTCCACAGAGTAGAAACAGTGTAAATTGCCTGACACACTTTCCACCTCAGATAATCAACCTTATGGAGATCCACCTTGGAGTTTCCATATTTCAAAAAATTACTGTCACACAGCACTAAAGTGGCATCAATATCCACAGTGTAGAAACAGTATTTTTGACTTCTGACACTTCTTTCAACACACAGGCAACCCACAAGATGGAAACCCAACTTGGAGTCTCCACATTTATTGTGATATCAGCAGCAGTAGCAACAGCAAACACAGAAGACACCACAAAGATGGCACAGACTGCAGTAGCACAAAATCAATACATTGTCTAAAAACGACACCATTGCCTAGTCTGCCAAATCTGAAACTAGGGTACAAAAGTCATTGTGGATCATTTTGATGGAAGATAGGTGGTCTACCATTTGAGAGGACAGCCTTATGTGCTTATCTGTCATGACACCACCAGCAGCGCTGACATGTTCTGAGAGAACGCTTGCTAGTGACTAGAGTTGAGCGAAACAGGTTGGTCAGATTCAAAAATCGCCGAACTTCGTCAAAGTCGGGTTTCGCCGATCGAAACCCGACCCTAGCGTGAGATCAGCCATGAGGTCGCCGATCTGCATGCCAAAGTTGCGTTTCAAATGAAGCTTTCAGCGCCTTTTCTCAGCCAATGATGGAGGACGCACACTGTGAGCAACGTGATGACATGCGCAGCGGCCAGCACCATCTTAGAGAAGGCCATTGAAGTGATTGGCTGGCTTTGTGTGGCGTCACAGTGGGTATAAAAGGCCGTGACCGCCGACTGCCATCTTACTTCTGCCGATCTTACAATAGGGAGAGGTGCTGCTGCTGATTCTGAACAGGGAGAGCATTAGGCAGGGAAGAAGAAAAAAAAACTGCTTCTGCTGATAGCCCTTTTCACTGTACAGTTAGTGTGTAGTGAAAGGGGAGGATTTCTGTTGTATGCAGCAGCGCTGGTGGTGATTAGGCTGCATTTTAAGGCTACCTGCTAGCTGCATTACTGTGTGCACACTACTGTTCAAACTACTTTTTTCAAAGCACTCCAAATTTTTTTATTTTGTCCTGGTGAGTAACTGAGTGTTCATTTTTTCACACACCGTCTAGCGGTGTACGCTCCTCACACACTACCGTGTACCGACTGGTATCACGGACAAATAGAAGCTATCTGGGTGTGACTCTGAAAGAAAAAGCCGAGGAGTTTGTCCATTTTTCAAGACCTACACCTTAGAGTTGTGTCCGTTTCTCAGACAGTTTTGTATATCTGCTGTTTGATTACAGTCAAAACTAGACAGAGACAGCATGTGTCAGTCCATATACAAATACACGGAGCTTGAAAATTTTCCATACAGACACCGTCTAGCGGTGTATGTTCCTCACACACTACCGTGTACAGGCTGGTATCATGGACAAATAGAAGCTCTCTGGGTGTGACTCTGGAACAAAAAGCCGAGGAGTTTGTCCATTTTTCCAGACCTAAACCTTAGAGTTGTGTCCGTTTTTCAAACATTTTTGTATATCTGCTGTTTGATTACAGTCAAAACTAGACAGAGACTGCGTGTGTCAAACCGTATACAAATACACTGAGCTTGACAATTTTACATACACACACCGTACAGAGGTGTACGCTCCTCACACACTATCGTGTACCGCCTTCTAGCACAGAAAAATTGAAGCTACCTGTGTGTGACTCTGGAAAAAAAACCGAGGAGTTTTTCCGTTTTTCCAGACCTACACCTAGAGTCGTGTCCGTTTTTCAAACAGTTTCGTATATCTGATGTTTGATTACGCTGTAAACTAGAAATGAAACAGTGTGTGTCAGTCCGTATACAAATACACGGAGCCTGTCAATTTTACATACACACCGTACAGCGGTGTACGCTCCTCACACACTACCATGTACCGCCTTCTAGCACAGAAAAATTGAAGCCACCTGTGTGTGACTGGAAAAAAACGAGGAGAGTTTTTCCGTTTTTCCAGACCTACACCTTAGAGTCGTGTCCGTTTTTCAAACAGTTTCGTATATCTGATGTTTGATTACGCTGTAAACTAGAAATGAAACAGTGTGTGTCAGTCCGTATACAAATACACGAAGCTTGACAATTTTACATACTCACACCATACAGCGGAGAATGCTCCTCCCACACTACTGTGTACCGCCATCTAGCATGGACAAATAGAAGCTACCTGTGCGTGACTCTGGAAAAAAAAACGAGGAGTTTTTCTGTTTTTCCAGACCTACACCTTAGAGTTGTGTCCGTTTTTCAGACAGTTTCCTATATCTGCTGTTTGATTACAGTCAAAACTAGACAGAGACAGCATGTGTCAGTCCATATACAAATACACGGAGCTTGAAAATTTTCCATACAGACACCGTCTAGCGGTGTACGCTCCTCACACACTACCGTGTACAGGCTGGTATCATGGACAAATAGAAGCTCTCTGGGTGTGACTCTGGAAGAAAAAGCCGAGGAGTTTGTCCATTTTTCCAGACCTAAACCTTAGAGTTGTGTCCGTTTTTCAAACATTTTTGTATATCTGCTGTTTGATTACAGTCAAAACTAGACAGAGACAGCGTGTGTCAAACTGTATACAAATACACTGAGCTTGACAATTTTACATACACACACCGTACAGAGGTGTACGCTCCTCACACACTATCGTGTACCGCCTTCTAGCACAGAAAAATTGAAGCTACCTGTGTGTGACTCTGGAAAAAAAACCGAGGAGTTTTTCCGTTTTTCCAGACCTACACCTAGAGTCGTGTCCGTTTTTCAAACAGTTTCGTATACAGTATCTGATGTTTGATTACGCTGTAAACTAGAAATGAAACAGTGTGTGTCAGTCCGTATACAAATACACGGAGCCTGTCAATTTTACATACACACCGTACAGCGGTGTACGCTCCTCACACACTACCGTGTACCGCCTTCTAGCATGGACAAATAGAAGCTACCTGTGTGTGACTCTGGAAAAAAGCGAGAAGTTTTTCCGTTTTTCCAGACCTACACCTTAGAGTCGTGTCCGTTTTTCAAACAGTTTTGTATATCTGCTGTTTGATTACGATGTAAACTAGACAGAGACAGCGTGTGTCAGTCCGTATACAAATACACAGAGCTTGACAATTTTCCGTACACACATCGTTTAGAGCTGTCCGATTCTCCAACAGTATTGTATATCTGCCTTTCGCATTACAGTCACTTTTATACCTAGTCAGCGTGTGTGTGACACTCCGTAAATACATATATGGAGATTGTTAGTTGCACAAAAATCATATACAGCTGTACACATCTGATACAGTTCCGTATATCTGCTTGTTGGATTACGGTCCAGTACATACTGTGAGAGCGTCTGTGACTAACATAATATATACGTTGATTTAATTTGTTTAATACACCTTACACAGCTGGACGCTCCTCATACAGTACCATCTCTCTGCGGGTATTTTCGGTACATTTTCCCAAACATGAGGAAGCATGGTGGAAGAGGCCGCGGACGTGGGCAGGGGGGCACAGCTGGTACTGATGGTGGTGGTGCATTGGCTGGTTATGGCAAAAGCACAATAGCAGCTAAGGCAGGAGGTGTTGAGTCTGCGTCATCCTCTGGCCCAAGAAGGCCTGTAAGGTTGCCTTTTCTTGGAGTAGGAAAACTGCTTTTAAAGCCAGAGCATCAGGAAAAGGTTTTGGTGTACATTGCCGAAACAGCCACCAGCTTCTATTGCCTCCTCTTCTGAAGGGTCGAAACCTGCAAGCACAGAGTCGTCAGTGCAGGGTTCTGGTCATAAAAAAACCCTTTCCTTGTGTCCTTCACCCCCACTAAAAGTTAAGGATGCGGCAGCCCACACTTCAGGTTACTCTATGGAGCTCTTTTCACACACCATGCCAGGGTTATCCAGTCAAATCCTGAAATCCCCAGTCCAAGATGAATCTTACATGGAGGGCACTGATGCACAGCCACTGCTAGATGATTCTGCTGGTACATTGACCAACAGCACTACATTGCCCTCGCAGTCTATTGAGCCAGAATCTGACCCTGATGAAACCCAGGTGCCCCTTCCCGCATGCTATAACCCTTACACGGTGACACAGAGGAAGGTAAAGAGGAAGGTGCAGATGACTTTGAAGAGGAGGTGATGAATGACCCAGTTCTGGACTCAGATTGGCATCCATTGAGGGAGGAGGGTGGCACTGGCAATAGTTCAGATAATGAGAAGGATCCACAGCAGGCATTGACATTGCAGCAGTGGTTATCTAGCAGACCCGTAGCTGTCCTAAAACGTGGAACAAAAACTAAAAGAGTTGCAGGACAGCTTGACCAGACGGTCAACTTAGCACAGCGTGCAAGGCCAGAAAATGTTTACCATAGTAGGAAGAGTGCAGTGTGGCACTTCTTTGTCCAAAATCCTACTGATGAGGCAAAGGTTACCTGTAAGAAGTGCGAAGGACCTTTAGCCGAGGTAAACAACTCAGAAATTTGAATACCAGTTGCATGCTTAGACATTTAATCAACATGCACTTGCAGGCATGGACAGACTACAAAACCTCAGGTAGCACATGTGCACCTGCTCTGACTGAAGGTAGCCAACAACGCTCCATCGCTACCCCCACTGTAAGACCACTGCCATCATTAAGCACACCACCAGCACTAAATGTGGAGGTGTCGTCGCAAGGCCAAAGCACTCAGGGAATCACAATGGTTTTGAAACACAACACTGAATCTAGGCCATCACCACCAATACCATCACCAACCCCCTCTCACTCCATCCGGTCCACTGCTATATCCCCATATGCAGCTCTCCAGTCCAGCTCATCCTACCAGACACTCTGAGAAGGACAACAAAGTACTCATCCTCTCATCCGTGTACACAGTGTTTGAACGCCTACATTGCCAAACTAATCTCATTAGAGATGATGCCCTACTGTTTGGTTGAAAGCAAAGCTTTCCGCGACCTCATGGCCTACGCTGTCCCACGCTATGACCTACCCAGTCGGCACTTCTTTTCTCAAAAAGCCATCCCTACCCTCCACCGGCATGTGAAAGACCGCATTGACCATGCACTAAAACAGTCAGTGAGTGGAAAGGTGCACCTCACAACAGATTCATAGACCACTAGGAATGGCCAGGGCCATTACGCATCCATCACTGCGCACTGGGTTAATGTGGTGGATGCAGGCTCTACTGGGGACAGTGGCGGTAGAACAGTGCTGCCTAGCCCATGCTATAGGAAACAGTTGGCTGTAGGCTTTCGCTACTCCTCCTCCTTGTCTATCAGCGAAAGCTCGTCCACCGAGCTCAGTCACACGAGCTCTACATCCGCAGCTGGCAGTGTTTTACACGAGTTATCCCACTATCGAACAGCTAGTGGTAAGCGTCAGCAGGCTGTGTTAAAGATGATGTCTTTGGGCGACAACAGACACACCGCGGAGGTAATGGCTGACTACTTGCAGCGACAAACAGAGTCATGGCTGGGCAGTCTACATCTTGAGGCAGGCAAGGTAGTCAATGATAACAGCCATAATTTTGTGGCAGCCATAGCCCAGGCAAAACTCACACATACAGTACCTTGCCTGGCGCACACTTTGAACCTGGTGGTGCAGTGCTTCCTTAATAATTATCCTGAGTTAACATCCCTGCTCCATAAGGTGCCTAGACTGTGCTCGCACATCCGTAGCTCGGCCGTACACTCCAGTCGTATGCAGAAGCTGCAGCGATTGCTCCTCCTCCCCAAGCACCGCCTATTCATAGACTTTGCAACAAGGTGGAACTCCACCCTGCACAAGGTTGAGAGGCTGTGCGAACAGAGGCAATCTGTAATGCATTTGTGGGAGGATACATGGGCAGGCAGTTTGAGGGAAGACATGGAATTGTCGGGTATGCAGTGGTCAAAGCTGAAAGACCTCTGTAAAGTCCTTCAGTGTTTTGAGGAATGCACACGGCTGGTAAGCGAAGACGATGCCATCATAAGCATGAGCATTCCACTTATGCGTCTGCTCAAGCAAAGTTTGACGCACATTAAGGATCAGGCGTCTGCAGCAGAGGAGGAGGGAATCCTTGATGACAGTCAGCCATTGTCTGGTCAGGGAACTGTCCTGGATGAGGTCGAGGAAGAAGAGGAAGAGGAGGAGGATGAGGATGAGGGGGATGATTATTTTGGGCAGGAGGATGTTTCTCAGGGGGCAAGAGAAAATGTTGGCATTCCAAGGTCAGGGACAGTGTTTGTGCGTGACTGTAGGGATGTGGATTTTCCAGAAACTGCTCCTCCACCCACCACTGGCAGTGCATCATTGACACCTGGAACATTGGCCCACATGTGCGATTAAGCCTTGCGGATCCTAAAAAGGGACCCCCGCATTGCCAAAATGATGAGGGATGATGAATACTGGCTGGCCAGCATCCTCAATCCATGCTACAAAGGCAAATTACACAACATCATGCCACAGGAGATCCTAGAGATAATATTGGCTAACAAACAAGCAACTCTGGTAAACCGTTTGTTTGAGGCTTTCCCAGCACACAGCAGTGGTGCTGGTTCTCCCACGATCCATAATGGGCACAATGGAAGAGGTGTCCATGGTGCACACAGCAAAAGTGGCGTTGGAGACAGGGGTTTAATGACCATGTTGTGGTATTATTTCTCAAGTACCGCTGACACGACTGCTAATACTGCATCGATTAAAAGTGACAGGAGGCAGCAGTTGTCAACTACAGTTACAAACTACTTTTCCTCCCATATCGATGTTCTCCCTCACAGGTCATTCCCCTTTGACTATTGGGCCTCTAAACTGGACGCCTGACCTGAATTGGCACAATATGCCTTACAGGAGCTCGCTTGCCCTGCTGCTAGTGTGTTATCTGAAAGAGTCTGCAGTGCTGCTGGATCAATCCTGACAGAAAAAAGGACCCGTCTGTCGACCGAAAATGTTCATGATCTAACCTTCATTAAAATGAACCATGCATGGGTTTCAAAGGATTTTGTCCCACCTTCGCCTGATGACACATAGGTTACCAAAAAAGTGCCTCTGTTTTTTCCTCCTCTTCCTCGGACTTGCCCAATTACGCCCTTTTTGAGCAGCTGAATGTCCAGCCAACACATCTACATATGCCAATTTTTAAACCTCCCTAACTGGGCTGCTCACCCTTCCCCCAACGGCTGGGGTCAAGACCTGGTGCACCCTGGCAAGTGCTGTTGCTCTGAACAGGTGGATGGGCCCACTGATGGCTGACGGCAATGGCACAGGGCCCCTCATAGTACAATACAGTGTCTCAGATGTGGGAGGGCCCACTCGCTGTCAGACACACCAGCGTACTATGAGGGGCCCTGTGCCAGTACCGTCGACCACGATTGTGCCCCCCTTCTTCTTCATGGCCACAGCACTTGCAAGTTGCAATACTTACCTCTCCTTGCTCCACCGCTGTGTAGTCTGTGCAGTTAAATCCTTCACAGGGACTGCCACTAGGAATTTGGTGTATTGATCAATGATGGCTAAGATGTAGCTATAGCGTGTCCTGCTGGCCTCTACCTTCAGATGATGAATGGCTACCATTTGAAATGGACATCAACTTACAAGCGGATGCAGTGGTGGTTTATGATCACCTTTCACAGTTGTGATAGTCACAGACGTGTGACATTCCTGCCACCATTTTTCAATGTTTTCTCTCATGCCAATCCAATAGAATCGTCTGCGGCCTGTGGCTTCTGTCTTTTGCACTCCAAAATGACCAGACACATCATGATAGGCAGTGAAGACCATGGGTACATCTCTCCCTGTGATCACAATTTGATGGAGACGAGTAACGGTGATGTGATCCACACTACTGCGATAAAGCAATCATTTCGTCACAAAGAACCTTTTTCGCTTTCTCCACAGACACAGTAATTGAAGGGCCTGCATCGCCTCTGCAACATCTACCGGGAGGTTTTCCCATGATGATTAATTCCAAAATGTCTGCTAACACTCGACTTTGCGTCTATACTTGTCTCCATGTAGTTTCCAGTAGCGGAGATTCTTGACTGGCTTACTGAGATTGAAATATATACGAAGATTTAAAAGTACCACAACACTGTATACTGGTGTTCGCTATGAATACCTTTCCCTTTTTCTACTTTGTTAATTCTGGTGTAATACATTGTGAGCCTGTGAGTGTCTGTGTCTGACTCCGAAAGTATAGATGGAAATTTAACCCTAGACTGGACAAACCTGGTATGTACTGATACAGTACCTTGTTTCAAAAATTTGTATTAAGGTATCATCTGTGGGGGGGACCCTCTTCTTGCCGCAGACAAACATGAGACTGAGACAGAGTTTGTATTGAACAGGTCCGTTTTTAGTGCCCATCCTTCTTTCGACATCAGCAATTCACCACAGCCATTTCACATTTCTCTGTACACAGGCCCCGGTACCTTCACTTCCTTTGTAACTATAATCGTGGCGTCCTCTGTGGCTCTTCCACTGTGGCTGACCTAGGCCCAACCACCACAGCGCTGCACCAGTCTGAGCACACCGTCCATATGATAGCCCCAGGCTGTCTTCATCTGCGGCTACCGTCTTCTGGCCACCCCCCCATGACCGCCTCAACTGTCAGTCCTCTCTGGAGCCTTTCCACTGTCTCTATTTCCTCAGCAGAACTTCCTCTTTACTGTGTTCCCTTCCCTGACTGACTTCCAGAACCTTCCCTCAGCCTTTTATACTTCCAGTTCTGGTAACTCCGCCCACCGTCATCTAACAGTTTCTCTGACTAATGGCAGTTATTCAGTCCCACTCCTACATTCTCCACTGCCCTCCAATGGGCAAGCTAAAACACTGCACCCTTTCTCTTTATCTTAGCAGTTTTCCAACTACACTGCGCTACACCTCTGCCTCTCACTACAGGCTGGTTTGTCTGTCAGTCCACCTTCCCTACATCATCCATAGTGAGTGAGAGTGTGTGGGTTACGCCTTCTATATATATGGTGAATCGGAGAAACAAATTTTCACATTTTACTCGATACAGCTTGTATCTTGTTATACAGTACCTTTGTTCGACATTTAGCATTATGGTCAAATCCATACTGTGTAAGCATCTGAGAGTGACTATGGGACTATTTATATGGAGATTTCAATTGTACCCTAAAAATATATACTTGCTATCTTGTTGTCCAGGACCTTTTTTACAACATTTTTTATTATGGCCAAAACCAAACTGAGTGAGCGTCTGAGGGTGACTGCGGAAATATATACCGATATTTTCAGTTTGGCCAACACTGTATACAGCAGAACGCTTCTGATACAGTAATCTTTTAAGCTATTTAGATTCTGGTGTAATCCATAATGAGCCTGTAAACGTCTGTCTGTTAATCCGGCAATATATTTGTAACTTTAAGATTACCCCAACACTGTATACAGCTGTACGCTTGTGTTACATAACCCATTTACAGCTTTTCATAATCTTGTGTAATCCATACTGCGCCTGAGAGCGTTTGTGTCTGCCTCCTGAAATGTATACGGAGAATCAGAATGTTTGCACTATACTATATATACCATGTATCTGGTGATACTGTACCCTTTTTCAACTTGTTATTTTATTGATTAATCCATACTGAGCGTGTGAGCATCTGTGTATGCCTCATAAAATATATACGGAAATTTACTGTTATCCATAGACTGTATAGAGATGTACGCTTCTGAAACAGTACCATATATCTGCTGGTATTTTAGGTCCATTTTCAAAAACATGAGGAAATATGGTGGAAGAGGATGCGGATGTGGGCGAGGAGGGACACCTGGTACTGATGGTAGTGGTGGTGGTGCATCTGCTGGTAGTGCCAGAAACACAATAGCAGCTAAGGCAGGAGGTGTTGAGCCAGCGTCATGGTGTAACTCTGGAAGGCCTGTAAGGCTCCCTTTTCTGGGAGTAGGTAGACTGCTTTTAAAGCCGGAGTATCAGGAACTGTTTGTGGCTTACATTGCTGAAACAGCCTCCTGCTTTATCGCCTCCTCTTCTGAAGTTGTAAAAAATGCAAGCACTGAGTCATAACTGTAGGCTTCTGGTCAGGAGCAACACCTTTCCTTGTGTCCTTCACCCACACCAAAAGTGAACGATGTGGAAGCACACACCTCAGATTACTCCATGGAGCTCTTTTCACATACCATGCCTGGGTTAATTAAAAATAGGGCCCATCATGTACTGGAGCATTGTAAATGGGGCAGATCAGACACTGGAGCAGCATCTAAGGAGCCCATTATACACTGGAGCATTACAAATGGGGCCCATTATATATGGAACATTATTGGAGCCCATCATACACTGGAGCATCATCCATGAGGACCATCATGTAATGGAGCATTGTAAATGGGGCAGATCAGACACTGGAGCAGCATCAAAGGGGCACATTATACACTGGAGCATTACAAATGGGGCCCATTATATATGGAGCATTATTGGAGCCCATCATACACTGGAGCATCATCCATGAATCCATGAGGCCCACCATGTACTGGAACAATGTAAATGGGGCAGTTCAGACACTGGAGCAGCATCTAAGGGGCACATTATACACTGGAGCATTACAAATGCTGCCCATTATATATGGAGCATTATTAGGGCCCATGATACACTGGAGCATCATCCATGAGGCCCATCATGTACTGGAGCATTGTAAATGGGGCAGATCAGACACTGGAGCATCATCTAAGGGGCACATTATACACTGGAGCATTACAAATGGGGCACATTATATATGGAGCATTATGTGGAGCTCATCAGATACTGTATGGAACATTATATGTGACTAATTATTTGGTATGGAGAAATATATGGGGCTCATTATTCTGTATGGCGCACAATGTGGTGGCCATAACACTGTATGGAGTAGTATACTGTCCTGTTTTTGAGCTATTGTACAATTTAAAATAGATCAGTCATGTCATGTAAGCAGTGAAGTATGTGTCATTGTACTATACCTATATTTCTGTGGTGTATCAGAGCATCATGAGTTGTGGTATGTGTTAAAGGGGCGCACTGACACTCTTTGGCCCAGTGCACATGCAAACCTGGAGCCAGTCCAACCCCCCCACAAACTTTAGCCAAATAACACCTAGTTTTCAATGCGTAACTATTATTAGGAAGTAAATTAAGGTTGACAAGATTCAGTTATAAGAATTGATGTTTTTGGCATTGAAATGGGCACTGTAGGTGTATTTACTGTCTTCCACTCCCTGCTGACTTTGCTTCCCCATTGACTTGCATTGGGTTTCGTGTTTCATTCGGCCTCCGACTTTTCCCTGTAGTCGGCCGATTTCGTTCGACCCGACTTTTGCGAAAGTCGGGTTTCATGAAACCTGACTTGCCCCGAAAAAAGGCAAAGTCGCTCAGCTCTAGTGGTGACCATGACAAAAACTCCATGAGGGAAGCTCAGGGCACGCTTCCATTTTTGAAGACCAAAATGTAAAAGGGTCCAAATCCCCCCGATGACATTGATATTGAGCTCAAGATACTCCAGTACCATCCTCTCCAGTCGTTCACAACATGTCAGACTTGTGCTCAGTTCTGCTAGTGCATGGGCTGGTCAAAATAAGGGTTAAACAACTCACTGTAATTGCTTATGCCACTTACACTGTTGCCGTTACTAATGTTTTGGTGATGATGTCTTGACACTACCAGAGTTAGATGTCTACAACTGGGATACACACTGTGTGCCTCACTGCTGTGTCTTGGGGAAAACCACTGTTAAGTTTGTCAACAAGCATATTTTGATACTCCGGCATATCCCTTTCCTGGGGGGAAGGATTTCAATAGAATCATAGAATCATAGAATCACAGAGTTGGAAGGGACCGACTGGGCCATCTGGTCCAACCCCATGCTCAAAGCAGGATTCACTAAATCATCCCAGTCAGATGTCTGTGCAGCCTCTGTTTGAAGACTTCCATTGAAGGAGAACTCACCACTTCTCGTGGCAGCCTATTCCACTCATTGATCACTCTGTCAAAAAGTTTTTTCTAATATCTAATCTGTGTGTACTCCCATTCAGTTTCATCCCATTGCTTCTAGTCTTTCCTTGTGCAAATAAGAATAAAGATGATCCTTCTACAATGTGACAGCCCTTAAGATATTTGTAGACAGCTATTAAGTCTCCTCTCAGTCTTCTGTTTTGCAAACTAAACATTCACAAATCCTGCAGCCTTTCCTCATAAGACAGGGTTTGCAGACCGGTCACCATTCTGGTCGCTCTTTTCTGAACTTGCTCCAGTTTGTTGATGTCTTTTTTAAAATTTGGTGCCCCAAAACTGGACACAGTATTCCAGATGAGGTCTGACCAAAGAGGAGTAGAGGGCAATAATGACTTCACGTGATCTAGACTGTATGCTTCTGTTAATACTCCCTAGAGTTGCATTTGCATTTTTTGCTGCTGCATCACACTGTTGACTCATATTCAGTCTGTGATCTATTAGTATACCCAAGTCTTTTTCACATGTGGTGTTGCTTAGCCCTATTCCTCCCATTCTGTATATGCTTTTCTCATTTTTATTGCCCAGATGTAGTACTTTGCATTTTTCCCTGTTAAAAACCATTCTATTAGCTGCTGCCCACTGCTCCAGTTTATTTTTATCTTTTTGAATCCTCTCTCTCTCTTCTCTAGTATTAGCTATCCCTCCTAGGTTTGTGTCATCAGCAAATTTAATCAGTTTACCCTCAATTCCTTCATCTAAATCATTGATAAAGATGTTGAACAATACAGGGCCTAGGACAGAGCCCTATGGTACCCCACTTGAGACATTCTTCTAACTGGATGTGCAGCCATTTACGACCACTCTTTGGGTCCGATCACTAAGCCAGTTATGAATCCACCTAACAGTTGCCTTGTCCATTCCATACCTAGTCATTTTTTCAATAAGAATTGTGTGAGATACTTTGTCAAATGCTTTGCTGAAGTCAAGATATACTATATCTACAGCATTTCCTTGATCCACCCAATCAGTGATTCCATCATAGAAGGAAATTAAGTTAGTCTGACATGACTTATTAGTTACAAACCCATGCTGACTCTGTTTAACCCCTTCACCCCCAAGGGTGGTTTGCACGTTCATGACCGGGCCAATTTTTACAATTCTGACCACTGTACCTTTATGAGGTCATAACTCTGGAACGCTTCCATGGATCCCGGTGATTCTGACATTATTTTCTCGTGACATATTGTACTTCAGGTTAGTGGTAAAATTTCATTCAAATAACTTGCGTTTATTTGTGAGAAAAATGGAAATTTGGCGAAAATTTTGAAAATTTCGCAATTTTCCAACTTTGAATTTTTATGCCCTTAAATCACAGAGATACGGCACACAAAAAACTTGATACCTAACATTTCCCACATGTTTACTTTACATCAGCACAATTTTGGAACCAAATTTTTTTTTGTTA
The DNA here is from genome assembly GCF_039654945.1 of Dendrobates tinctorius. Lineage (NCBI taxonomy): Eukaryota > Metazoa > Chordata > Amphibia > Anura > Dendrobatidae > Dendrobates > Dendrobates tinctorius. Next base: position 37,112,844 of record NW_027361732.1, on the reverse strand, counting down.
GGACGTTATAAGGGTTAAAAGTTGACCAGCGATTTCTCATTTTTACAACACCATTTTATTTTTAGGACCACATCACATTTGAAGCCACTTTGAGGGGTCTATATGATAGAAAATACCCAAATGTGACACCATTCTAAAAACTGCACCCCTTAAAGTGCTCAAAACCACATTCAAGAAGTTTATTAACCCTTTAGGTGCGTCACAGGAATTTTTTTGAATATTTAAAAAAAAATGAACATCTAACTTTTTTTCATAAAAAAAATACTTCAGGTTCAATTTTTTTTATTTTACCAAGGGTAACAGGAGAAGTTGGACTGCAAACGTTATTGTGCAATTTGTCCTGAGTATGCAGATACCTGATATGTGGGGGGGAACCACTGTTTCGGTGCATGGCAGAGCTCAGAATGGAAGGAGCGCCGTTTGACTTTTTCAATGCAAAATTGGCTGGAATTCAGATTGGACACCATGTCATGTTTGGAGAGTCCCTGATGTACCTAAACAGTGGAAACCCCCTACAAGTGACCCCATTTTGGAAACTAGACCCCCCCAAGGAACTTATCTAGATATGTGGTGAGAACTTTGAACCCACAAGGGCTTTACAGAAGTTTATAACGTACAGCGGTACAATTAAAAAATCATATTTTTTCCACAAAAATGATCTTTTCACCCTCAATTCTTATTTTCCCAAGGGTAACAGGAGAAATTGGACCCCAAAAGTTGTTGTCCAATTTGTCCTGAGTATGCTAATGCCCCATATGTGGGAGAAAACTACTGTATGGGCACACGTCGGGGCTCGGAAGGGAAGTAGTGACGTTTTGGAATGCAGACTTTGATGGAATGGTCTGCGGGTGTCATGTGCGTTTGGAGAGCCCCTGATGTACCTAAACTATTGAAACTCCCCACAAGTGACCCCATTTTGGACACTAGACCCCCCACAGAACTTATCTAGATGTGTGGTGAGCACTTTGAACCCCCAAGTGCTTCACAGAAGTTTATAACACTCGGACGTGAAAATAAAAAAATCATTTTTTTCCACAAAAATGATATTTTTGCCCCCAATTTTTTATTTTCCTAAGGGTAACAGGAGAAATTGGACCCCAAAAATTGTTTTGCAATTGGTCCTGAGTAGGCTGATACCCTACATGTGGGGGTAAAACAGTGTTTGGGCGCATGGCAGAGCTTGGAAGGGAAGGAGCACCATTTGACTTTTTCAACTCAGAATTGGCTGGAATTGATATCAGACGCCATGTTGCATTTGGAGAGCCCCTGATGTGCCCAAACAGTGGAAACCCCCAATTATAACTCCAACCCTAACCGCAACACACCCCTAACCCTAATCTGAGCCCTAACCCTAGCCCTAACGCTAACCCTAACCCTAGTCCTAACCCTAGCCCTAACCCTAAGTCTGTGTGCACACGCTGCAGATTTTGCTGCGGTTCCGCAGTGGTTTTGGCTGCTGCGGACCCGCAGCAGTTTCTGCTGCGGTGTACAGTACCATGATTCCCTATGGGAATCAAAAACCGCAGTGCAGACGGTGCAGAATTTTCCGCGCGGATTATCTGCGGTTTTCAATCCGCAGAAAGAATTGACATGTCAATTCTTTCTGCGGATTCTCCTGCGGTTTGCCATCTCCTCTATTGAGGAGATGAAAAACTGCAGGACAAAACCGCAGAGCAATCCGCAGGTAAAACCGCAGGTCTTTTGACCTGCGGTTTCACCTGCGGATTTTACAAAATCCGCGCGGATGAATCCGCACCTAATCCGCAGCGTGTGCACACAGCCTTACCCTAACGGGAAAATGGAGATAAATACTTTTTTTTTAATTTTATTATTTTTCCTTACCTAAGGGGGTGATAACGGGGGGTTTGATTTACTATTTATGGCGGTTTTTATATTTGGCAGCTGTCATACGCTAAAAGACGCTTTTTATTGTAAAATAGTTTTTGCATCACCACATTTTGAGAGCTATAATTTTTCGTGTTTTGACCCACTGAGTCATGTGAGGTCTTATTTTTTGCGGGACGAGTTGATGTTTTTATTGGTACCATTTTCGGGCATGTGACATTTTTTGATCGCTTTTTATTCCTATTTTTGGGACGCAGAATGAACAAAAACCAGCGTTTCATGAATTTCTTTTGGGGGGGTGCGTTTACACCGTTCCGCGTGCGGTAAAATTGATAAAGCGGTTTTATTCTTCGGGTCAGTACGGTTACCGCGATACCTCATTTAGGTCGTTTTTTTATGTTTTTGTCGGTTTTATGCAATGAAAACTATTTTATATAAAAAATAATTATTTTTGCATCGCTTTATTCTGTGAGCTATAACTTTTTTATTTTTTCGCTGATAATGCTGTGTTGTGGCTCGTTTTTTGCGGGACAGGATGACGTTTTCAGCGGTACCATGGATATTTATATGCGTCTTTTTGATCGCGCGTTATTCCACTTTTTGTTTGGCGGTATGATAATAAATCATTATTTTTTGCTTCGTTTTTTATTTGTATTTTTTAAGGGGTTCGCTAAAGGGGTTAACTAATGGGACAGTTTTATAGGGCGGGTCATTACGGACGCGGCGATACCTAATATGTGTACTTTTATTGTTTTTTTTTTTATTATTTCCAAAAAATGTATTTATTGGGGGAATTTTTTTTTTTTTTTTTCTAATTTATTTGGCGATTTTTTTTTAATTATTTTAACACTTTTTTTAATTTTTTTTTTACTTTATTAAATAGTCCCAGGTGGGACATCACTGTCCTGTGACAGATCACTGATATGTCACATCACAGATCACTGTGACAGATCAGCGATCTGACACAGGCACTGCAAAAGGCTTCCTCATGCCTGCGCTTTGCAGGCACTGAGGAAGCCAGCTTCCTCAGGCCCCCGAAGGCCCCCGTCACCATCTTGGATTCGGGGGCCTGGAGGAAAGGAGCCCCCCGCAGCAGCGCTGCACATTGCGCTGCCGTGGGGGGCTCAGGGAAGCACGGAGGGAGCCCCCTCCCTGCCGATGCTTCCCTTTAACCCCCGGTACACCGCGATCATGTTTGATCACGGTGTGCAAGGGGTTAACGTGTCGGGGGTGGTCCGTGACCGCCCCTGACACATTGTGCCGGGTGTCAGCTGTGATAATCAGCTGACACCCGGCCGCGATCAGCGGCGCTCACCACGTGGGCGCCGCTGATCGCGGTAGACTTACTATCCCGTCCACGGTCATACGGGCCCGGGTACCGTGGACGGGATAGTATGTCGGATGTCAGGAAGGGGTTAATCACTTCATTCTTATCCAGGTACTGACATACATGTTGTTTAATAATTTGTTCAAAGATCTTTCCTGGTATAGAAGACTCACCGGCCTATAGTTGCCTGGGTCCACCTTCTTCCCCTTTTTGAAGATAGGAACAACATTTGCTCTTCTCCATTTTGGCTAAATTTACTTTTGTATTGTGAATCTAACAGAGTGGCATCCCAGTAATCAGCACTATTTCTAACCCTAAGAAGACAGCAATGGTGTTAGGTGATTGTCTGGTGCTTCCATGATTTCCTGTTTCCTGTATCCTCACCCAGCCCTGTAGACAATGAGCCCTCGCGGGCAGGGTCCCCTCTCTTATGTACTTGTGTTTCCCTTGTCTTACACATGTTTACCATACTTGTCTATATTTCCCCTTTTCACATGTACAACGCCATGGAATAAATGGCGCTATATAAATGCATAATAATAATAGTAATTTCCAAGTCCATGCTGTTTGGTGGCGGGGTAACACTCAAGGTTGTTTCCTCCATCCCCTCCCGCCAACTATGGACAACAGAGTATGTATCATTATCTTCCTCATCTCCTGATCCTATCAGCTCCATCACCTCATCCACCTTAATTTTTTCCTCAGCATCTTAACTAGCAGTTTATTTGGTACCATGAGCTCCCCTTGATCGTTGTAAGCCACCCTACCCGTGTATTCCACCTGTATACCTGTCCACAACTCTTGCGTTGTGTGACTGCAATCTCCAAGGCATATTAATTTAAACACTGCCTGATTTTGGTGAGCCATGGCTGCGCAGTAGAGAGGTGGGGGAGATTCTATCTGCACTGTTGGAATGCATGTCTGATTAAGGGATAGGTTTAGGGCACAAGTGGAGACCCTAGAGGAGGTGGAAGAGGCAGCAGCAGTGGAGAAAGTGTTAAATAAAGAGGTTTGTTTGGAAAGCTTTGGGGATTTAAAGACTTGTGGAGCAACCCCTTAACCACCTACCCGCACAGCCACCAGTCACCCAGTGCCCAGTCAGCAAGATGTAATGCCCCTGCTCATGTTTGCTCGTTCAGGTGTCAGTGGCTAAATGCACACTGGCAGAGAGATTTTATAAGGAAATGGGTGATGTTGTTGGTGACATGATGGTGTAGTGCAGGCATAGCGTTCTAAGAGAAGTTATGATGACTGTGCAACTGGTACTGGGGGACTGCAACAGCCTTTAACTTTCGGAAACTGTCTGTATCCACCAGGCAGAAATGCAGCATTTCCGTGGCCAACAGATTGAAGATGGTATAGCTCAAGCTCATGTGTAAGAGGAAATATTATTTTACGTAACCACAACTATGGGACCGAGGGCTGGTTGCTGTGCTGAGAGAGGGCAAAGTATGGAGAACAAACTGCTTGACTGTGAATGAGCTGCAGGCAGAGATATTATGGTAGATTGAGAAATATGTGTTCTGCTAGTTGACACATAATCAGCAGTCTTGTCTACTTCCATAGCAGTTGACCAGCTCTCACTCACCTCGACAGTAGTGGGTAAACAATTTTAGTTCTGCAGCCGGAGACCTGTGTGAGATGATTTGAAATAGTGACGGGAGAGGAAGAAGCAGCGGATGTGGTTGAGAGGACATCCATTTGTTGGAGAGGCCCGCTAGTACAAATTTTAGTGCAGTGAGATTCCCACACTAAGGCAGGCTCTGCCATGTGATGACATAGCTGCAAAACATTATTGGGAAGCTTGCACAGCTGAACATGAGATCTTGTGAGCTTTATCTTGCTAATGCAATCTTTTATATTTTTTAAATGGCATTGGAAGTTTGAGTTTACCGGGTCCTGCAAATTCAGTAGGATATTGATTCACCTTCAATTAATTTGCTCATTTCTATTATTAACCCCATTAAGGACCCTGACAATTGTCCTCTTTTGTTGGGGGGATTCCCTTCATTATTTTCAAATGTCATAACTTTTGTATTTTTTTCTTTGGAATAGCCATGTGAGGGCTCGTTTTTAGTTGTAGTTTCGAAAAGCACTATTCACATTTTCATATACAGTAGTACACAAAAAATTTGAAAAATAATTTCCAAATGAGTTCAAACAGTGAGTTAAAATTCAATTCTGCCATTATATATTAGGTTTCATTTTATGACATTAATTTTTGGATAAAAATATCTGACAACATGATGCTTACAAGGCTTTAGAAAAAGAAGTTTCCCAAATCTACAACAAAACCCTGGACCTTGAAGACAGCTCCAGGAGGAACAATATTCGCATTAGAAGGATTGATGAATCTACTCCTGACAGAGACTTGTCAGGTTTCCTGCAGAGTTTTATACAAACAGTGATCCCTTCTGCAAACAGCAAGAACTTAGTGGTTGATAGAATACTCAGAATTTCAAAATCAAAATACCTCAGCCCAGATTTACCTCGAGATGTTATTGCCCGCATTCATTTCGATACAGTGAAGGAGACTTTTAAGGCTGGCCTCAGGAAAAGGCCGAAGCTTTCAGATAATTCTAATTTAGCTCAGAGGAGGGAATATATGCCGTATCCCACAGCCCTTAAGGGGGTTTTACACATAACAATATCGCTAGCAATATCGCTAAAGTGTCAATGATTTTGTGACACAGCAGCGATATTGCTAGCGATATCGCTATGTGTGATACTTACCTCCGACAGGCTCCCCCGCTGTCTGTTGCTGATCGCGCGAGATTGCGCAGCTTCATTTATCGTCAGGTGCTTCCTGCTGGGCTTCCTGCTGGCGCCGACGAGCGACGTGTGGACGCGGACAGGAGGACGTCAGGAACGCCGCGTCTGAAAGGTAAGTAACGACCGCTGTATCGCTGCTGCATCGCTGTGAGATCTGCCTGTGTGACAGCTCACTAGCGACCATTTAGCGATGCACCAGCGATCCTGACTGGGTCGTATTGTTGTCGGGATCGCTGGTGCATCGCTAAATGTAAAGGGGCCTTTAGAGAACAAGGGATAAAGTAAAACTGGGGGTTCCCCATGAAATTGAAAGTTTTGAGGGACAATTACATATTTGTCTGCACGTCCTCGGAGAAGGCTAGAGATTTATTGCTAAAGTGGAAGATTCAGGATATATATCTGAGTGACAAAAGAGCTCCTCAAGCACAGAAAAGGAAAAAAATGGTCCCAGACTGGTTTAAGGCATGACTAATTACTGGAGAGCAGCTGTTCTCTGTTTCCTGCTTTCTACTCTTTGCCTGGTGCCTCTATGGAGATGTTGAAACCAGGCAAAGATGCCCACAGAGTGTGTCTTTTTCACTCTTTTTCAAACTGTTTTTTACTAATTTTCTTTTTCTTTATTGTTTGCTTGTTTTTGGAACTATAAGGGGACTTCCTCATATGTTGAAGCAAAAATTTAGGTTTGATAACCCTTCATTTGTTTATACAAACAAATTTGTTCCTCTGTCCATCCACCATTTGTCTGTTCTCCCCATGTTTGTCAATCATTTAGAAGCAATGGTTTTACATAAAGCAGTAAATAGTATTAACAATGCATACATCGGGGCGTGGCTTCGGTGCCTATGGAGTAGGACACTGTAAGAGGGAGCTCCTGGAAAAGACCTCTCAACGTGGCTAATAACGCAACTTTATGAGGATATCCTGCCTCAAAGGGGCTACGTACCTACTCTCCTCGCCCCAAGGACCTTTTGGACTGAAAATTCTGCTCAAAAGCTTCTCCTAGGCCGGGGATCCATCTGGGCCTGTGAAGCCTCAGGTCGGTGAAGCCTGTGTCCCCTGCATAGGGGCCTAAACTGTGCCCACACAGATCCCTTTATGTACAGGGTACTTAATAAAAAAAAAAAAAAAAAAAAAAAATCCCCTCTGAGACCACCAATTGCTCTACAGTAGTATAATCTACCCTTTTCGGAGCCCCAAGACTGTTTGACTGACATTTGGGCTGATAACAACGAGCGGTGGCAATAGCGCTGCTGCACCCCATCTGATAATCAAAGGGTGCCTTTTGTCATATACCAAGGTCCCCCCAAGGACCCAGGAGCAATCGGAGACATTGGTGGCCCTGCTTTGTGACCCCAGCTTCAGGGACCCCCAGCTACCAGCGCTGCTGCAGCGCCGCTGGAAACCAGAAATAAAGTCCTACAAACACCCTGGACCAAGTCTGCACACACTGCTGGGGCCATTACACAGCAAACCGCCAGGTTAGTTAGCCTCTTCAGGCTTTAAATAGTGCTAAAATCGGCGCTTTTTGCTGCGATATCCCTCCGCCACTAAAATTGAGGTCCCGGCTTTAAGCCAGCACTCCCTGGAGGCCTCAAAAAATAGTCCCGGCTATTATTACTATAAACACCCCCAGAGCAGCGGTAACCAGCCTATAATTTCCCTGGAGTCCTTCCCTCATCCCCCATAGCAGCAAGAGTGCCAGAACTTTAATAAAAACAGACTTTTATCATCTTTTGGTGAGCCCAATACAAGGCTATGGGAAGTAGATCCGGCTGATCTTTCTAATGCTCCTAAGTGGCTGACAACACCGAGCAATATAGTAAAATAGTTTTTTTTTTTCACAGAACTGCTCTTCTTTTTCACCCAATTTTGACAACATAATAAATACCTTCTCTACTTGATAAGTTTTCATCTTCACAGCTATTTCATTTTGGTAAAAGACAATCTTAATTATTCATTTGCCTATCATCTTCCCGACCACTTTGACAGTGATTGCAACGTCACTCAGCGGGCTTGGCGGCATTACATCCGCAGCATCTACTCCACCGCAGCCATGAGTAACTCTAAAACTGTGGTAAAGACCAACTCTAATTCACCACTGAGAACCCAAACTGGCCCAAAACATGGTGGTTCTCAAAGCTTCAGGAGCCAAGGGAGGGACAGGGCCAACTTCATCACTCCTCCCAGACGCAGATCAAGATCCCCCCAGAGGGACGTGCTTGGCCCATCAGGATATAAACCCAAGGTTAAATCTACAGGTACCGAAGCCTCTCCCGTTAAAATGGATTCTTCGGCCAGGATGAAAAGGCTGGCTCCTGGTAGCCTAAGTGAGAGATATTCCTTCTCTGAGAGAAAATCTGATGACGATGAGGACAGTAAATCTACGGACACATCTCCTAACTGTTCACCACTAAAGAGCAAGATAAAATATGATAATCCAGAGACCCAAAAGGGTGCGGGCACTACTAAATCTCATACTCCCCCCCATTCAGCTACTGCAGGCCCGTCTGACGACGACTCTATGGCTGAAAGGATTATACGGGTAATGGACCAAAAATTCGAAGCCATGTCCAGAAAGTTTACAGCTGACTTAGACGCGAACTTTCAAAAATATTGCGAGAAGGTGGACAAAATTGAAAAACAACTTTCAAAGCATGAGGACAGATTGAGTAAACTGGAAAACAGATCTAACATCAGTTTCAGCGAGCTCGACCGCCTCACCTTGGAAATGAAGGATCTCCGTTTTAAATTGGCGGATCTCGAGGACCGGAGTCGCCGGAATAATCTAAAGTTGAGGGGCATTCCGGAAACGGTAGCTCAAGAGAAATTGTCAAGTCACATCAAAGCCATTTTTAAGCAAGCTCTGCCTGATCTGTCGGATTTGGACCTAACTATTGATAGAGCACATCGACTGCCCAGACCTCCAAGGATCTCCCCGGACTTGCCAAGAGATACCATCATAAAAGTACATTTCTTTAGGACAAAAGAAATGATCCTCAACTACCTAAAGAACCAAAAATCTTTCCCCACACCAAACGAAGAAGTAAAGGCCTTCCCTGATTTCTCGAAAGCAACCTTAGACAGCCGAAGAGAATTTAGAACTGTCACGAACGTTCTCCGGGACAAAGGGATAGCCTACAAATGGGGATCCCACTAAAGTTACTGATCACTCATCGAGGGAGGACTTTTCCAGTCTTATCGGTTGAAGAAGGGATGAGCTTCATCAGGTCATTGGACTGCAACTAGTCGGAATGTGGCTGAAAGGAACTTATCTCATATTGTTCCCCTGGATATACGGCAGCCTCTGCTTTAACCGTTTCAGGAGGTCCTATCCTTTTTTCCCGTCCACTTTTATTAACCTCCTTTGTCTTTCAGGTAGTTCTTTAAGACCTGCCTGCGTTGGACTTGTTTGCAATTGTTTAACATTTCATTAAGTTTCTTTTCAGTATCATATCTGTGTTTCCTAGTTTAGTTTACTGCTGAAGACGCGGATCTCAAGAAGGTTGGTTTCAGTGCAATTTCCTTTTCAGGTTTGTCTCAACTAAGGCCTATTTGCCTGTTTCTGCTTTGTCAGAGCAATTAATATGAGTCTTAAAATTTGCTCCTATAATATCAGAGGGCTTAATAGCCCTCAAAAGAGACACACTCTATGGAGAGAGTTATTAAAATCAAAGGTAGACATTGCTTGCATCCAAGAAACTAAATTTTTGGCAGGCAACCACCCCTACTTCAAACACCATAGCTTTCCTCATATTTTTGAGGCCTGCAATTCTAGTAAGAGAGCGGGGGTGGTTACCTTGATCAAAAAGAGTATACCCTTTGAGGCTATTGAGGAATATGGTGATGACAAGGGAAGGTTTCACATCTTAATCTGCACAATCAATGGTCAAACATGTACACTAGTGAACCTGTACGCACCAAATAAGAGTCAAACTAGATTCTTAACTAAGTTGATGAAAAAGGTCACCGAGGTGCAGAGAGGGACTCTTATACTGCTGGGTGACTTTAATGTCACTCCAAATAATGTGTTGGACTCTTCCTCTGTCTCCAGACCGTCCTCGGACAACCTAAATTGGTGGCTAGATAGAAGTGAACTGTACGATACTTTCAGATGCCTGAATTCTAGTTCAAGGGAATTCACTCACTTCTCTGCAGTTCACCAATCAGCATCGAGGATAGACCTGATTGTGGCAGATATTTTCTCTATTGAGAAATTCAAAAAAGTATACATAGGAGACAGAACGATATCGGATCACTCACGAGTGTACGGTGAGATCTTCATTGGGCCTGCACTTAAAAACGTAAAAATGTGGAAATGTAACTCCACCATCACGCACGATCCCTTACACAAGGTCACAATTCAAAAAACAATAGATGATTACTTCACAGAGAATACACCAGACTTCACCAACCCATCTACTAACTGGGGTGCCCATAAGGCAGTCATCAGGGGTATCTTAATAAGTATTTCCTCTAGAATCAAGAAAGAGAACAGGGATAAAATTAATAAATTACAGAAATCGATTCGTAATCTGGAACAATCCCTTCTAGTCTGTCCCAGTCCATCTACCGAGAACCAAAATAAATTAGCCAAATTAAGACAGGAGTTGAGGAACCTGCTCTATGCACCCTATGAAGCGGCACTTAACTCCTCCAAATTTAAATTTTACTCCTCCATAAATAAACCCACAAGATACATGGCCAATAGAATCAAAAGACTAAGAACCCAAAATACCATTAACAGAATTTCCTCCATCACAGGTAATAATGTCCTATCTCATCCCCAAGACATTGTGAATGAATTTTCTAAATATTACACTAAACTTTACAATCTAAACTCGGACCCCTCATCTCTCCCTCCAAATGAAGCCGACATTAAATCATACCTTGCTAATATTGATCTGCCATCTTTGTCAGTTGATGACTTGAACTCCTTATCTGCACCGTTCAATACCATGGAAGTAGAAGGCGTTATTAATCAGCTCGATCTCCATAAATCTCCAGGGCCAGACGGCTATAATAATGCTTACTATAAGGCCTTCTGCACCAGTTTGTCTCCACATCTGGTGAAAATGTTCAATTACGCTTCAGTAATAGGCTCCTTCCCCCCAGAGATGCTAGAAGCTTCAATAACATTAATTCCTAAACAATCAGGCGATCCAAAATTGGTTGGCAGCTATAGGCCGATTTCCCTCATAAACACCGATATAAAAATCTTCTCTAAAGTACTAGCAAATAGACTGAGCCTCATTTTACCTAAACTAGTGGCAAATGATCAGATGGGATTCATTAAAGGTAGACAACCGGCGGACGCCACGAGGAGGGCATTGGATTCCATTAAACTTATTAATTCTACTAAGACCCCAACCGTTCTCATTTCGCTTGACGCCGAGAAGGCATTTGATCGTATCGATTGGTACTTTCTCAGGCAGGCCCTAATTAAATTTGGATTTGACAAACACTTAATCACCACCTTCATGTCACTTTACAAAGGTCCAACGGCAAAAATTGTTAGCAATAACCATGTCTCAGACATTTTTGCTATAAACAATGGCACGAGACAGGGCAGTCCCCTTTCACCACTGCTATTTAATCTTGCATTAGAACCCCTTGTAGAATACATTAGAACAAATCCCAAAATTACCGGTCTTAGTACGATTAACCGCCAACACAAGATTAGCCTCTTCGCGGATGATATTATCCTGACTCTTACTAACCTCGTTACGTCCACTACAGAAACCCTAAAGGAATTGGAAATATTTTCTTCCCTTTCAAATTTCAAAATAAATGGCCCCAAATCCAATATCCTACCTATCCACGTCAACTCTGAAGATACTAACCTGTTAAAAGCAACAGCATCACTTAACTGGTGTTATGACGAGTTTCTTTACCTCGGAGTCATTATCAATAAAAATTTGGCTAAGACAGTTAAATCTAACATGAAGACTATAACTGATTCAATTATTAGGGATAGTGCCGTCTTCAAAGACAGAGGCTTGACTTGGTGGGGAAGAACTTTAGCAGTCAAACTGTTTACCCTGCCAAAAATTTTATACATTTTGAGATGTATTCCACTACCTATCTCTACGCCATGTTTGACAAATATTCAGTCCCAGGTGAATAATATAGTTTGGAACAATAAGAAATCCCGAACCGACACTAGAACTCTGTTTAAGAGTAAACCACATGGTGGTCTAAGCCTTCCTAACATCATTGCCCAGTACCATACACTTTTATTAAAGCAAAGTGCTCCGTGGCTTTCAGATCTTCCTGCTCCCGCATGGCTGGATCTTGAAATTGAAATCAATAAAGGTAAACACCCTAAACTCCTGATCAATAAAGCCATTTCCAATCTACCGACCTGCGAACAGTCACATCCGTTATTCCAAGCAATTACTTCGGCTTGGTACAAAATAGCTAGAATTGACAGTCGTAGCCAGAAACGGTCTACGTTACATAGAGTACCTATAGCCTTTATTTACTCTTACGCTATCAATGGGCCGATTTTAACATCCGAACATTGGGAGATATCTCGGAGGGTCCTAACCTTTTAAGTTTCAGCTCTATTAAAACTGTATTCAAAGTACCATCCTCCGCCTTCCACGAATACATGTTATTAAAAGAATACGCAAAGACGTTTCTTAACAAGAAACCGAGATTTTCAGAGGCGTCCTTAAAGATTATGACCAACCCAATGCACCGGATCTTTTGGGGACATAAGTTTATTTATAATTGCTTTAATAAAGATTCATCTGTAACTAAGAGTTCTTATATGAATGCTTGGGAGAAATCCCTCAGCCTTTCTGTCTCCTCAGAGGAGTGGGAAGATGCTTTTACGTTTTCCAACAATGCCACAATTTCTATGCCCCTTCTGGAGTCGCACTTCAAAGTGTGCTCCAGATGGTACTACACACCATCTAGATTGGCTCATATGAACTCTTCAAATTCTCCACTTTGCTGGAGAACATGCGGTTTCAGGGGGGACCTGTTACATGTTTTCTGGAGCTGTCCTACAGTGATGGCTTTCTGGTCTGAGATTTCCTCTACCATTATTTCTAAACTCACAGGTTTTACATTTACTCTATCACCTCAATTGGCCTTACTTTCTCTGGATACCAAATGCTTAGATAGAACTCTGCAATCTATTGTCCTACACATTTGTATGGTGGCTAAGAACTGTATTGCCTTTCATTGGAAAAGCCCCACCTTACCCAATTCTAGTTTCATAATCAAATTACTCTCTCAACACAGAGCACTGGAACTTAAATTTGCTTTATCTAATAATAGTTTCGGTAAGTTTTACCCAGAAATGGTCTAGGTGGGACCAGGCCTTTCCACCCTCACTAGTCTAAATAGATCTAATAACCAGATTTTAGGCCTATGATATGTTATGTCGTTGCACTGTCTCTTTTGATCCGTGTATCTTTATGACTTTATGATACTGCTATTTGTCAAGGGATGATTCCCTTGTTTTTCAGGCTGAAATGTTGCTAGCCTTTAACTATATGTTTTGTTATGTATGTTCTGTTTTGAGTTCTCCTTCCCCTTTCCTTCCCTCTTTCCTCGTTCCTTCCCCCCCTCCCTGCCCTTCCTTCTCCGTCCTCCCTACACTTTAAATTTAAAAACCCAATAAACTGTTGGAAAAGAACAATGCATACATCGCTTTTTTTCTATAAATGACAATGGTTTGAACTGACCAGGTAAAAGATCCATCATTTGGAAGAATATTTGCAAAGAAACTGCTGCTGTAATTTGCGTTCAAGAAATGCACTTTTTGGTGCAGGATAATGCTTGACTAAATAACCCACGATATCCACATCAGTTCTTTGCAAACAACAAGACAAAAAAAGATGGAGTGGCTATTTTTAACCATTAAATTGTGTGACACTACTACTCTAGTGATCCGGCGGGGAATTTTATTTTCCTTGATTGTTCTTTAAATAACACTCAATACAGGATTGTATCTTTATATGCCCCAAATGCACACCAGTTTTCATTTATCAAACACTTAAGAGAGTTGAGGTGCTCTCTAAAGGGCTCAAAATTGTCTGAGGGGATTTCAACCTCCCCATGTCTGCCGGCTTAGATTGCTCAAACAAATATACCTCTAGGGGAGAGATTAAATTCTCATTTCAGAATATAACTTACAAGACATCTGGAGATATCTCCACAGCTCTGAGAGAGATTACTCTCACTTCTCCTCTAGATTTAATTCCTATAGCATGCTAGACTATATTCTCATTAATGATAGAACTCTAGGTTGTACACTTGAAACAAAGATAGGTGCCATCTCATGGTCTGACCATGCTCCTGTCTCGCTCACCAGATCTGATAGTGATTCTTTGGTCAAAGCTAATAGGTGACGTTTAAATGATTTTTTTACTGACCAACAAACAAAACATTCAGTTAATAGAGACCAAGGTAAGACTTCTTTGTCATAATTGGTAATAACTCCACCTCAGATGAAGTGGTTTGGTCAGCCCACAAGGCATATATTTTAGCTAGGAGAATCAAAAAAGGAGAAAAGAAATAGGATTGCATACTCGAATAAACCTGATGGGACAAAAGCACTAAATCCGATCGACATTGCTAAAGAATTTAGGCAATTTTACTATTCACTAAACAACCTAAAAGAGGATCATCATACAGTTCAGCCTAAGTGTCCCATCACATTTAGCGATGCACCAACGATCCCGACAACGATACGACCCGGTCAGGAACGCTGGTGCATCGCTAAGTGATCGCTAGTGAGCTGCCAAACAGGCATATCTCACCAGCAACATAGCAGCGGTCGGCGGTCATTACTTACCTGTCAGACGCAGCGATGAAGACGTCCTCCCGCCCACATCGGCGCCAGCAGGAAGCCCAGCAGGAAGCGGCCGACGAGAAACGGTCCAGGACGTTCTCGCGTGATCAGCGATAGCCAGCAGGGGAGCTGATCGGAGGTAAGTATCACACATAGCGATATCGCTAGCAATATCGCTGCTGTGTCACAAAATTGGTGACACTTTAGCGATATTGCTAGCGATATCGCTATGTCTGAAGCCCCCTTAATCCACAGGAAATTAGCAACTTCCTAGAAAGAATTTCACTCCAGAAATTAGCAGCTCAGCTGAGTTATTATTATTATTATTATTATTTATTTATATAGCGCCATTAATTCCATGGTGCTGTACATGAGAAGGGGTAACAAACAAAGTTATAGATATTGTTAACAGTGAACAAATTTACGATGACAGACTGGTAAAGAGGGGAGAGGACACTGTCCTTGCAGACTTACATTCTACGGGATAGATGGGAAGAGACAGAAGGTCGAGTGCAGCAGCTGTGGTGTTGATGAGGCGGCACTCAGCTGAGTGATCAAAATACTCTGCTATCAGTGAAATAAAACAAATAATTTCTTCTACTAAAAAGTCT
Organism: Dendrobates tinctorius; assembly: GCF_039654945.1. NCBI lineage: Eukaryota > Metazoa > Chordata > Amphibia > Anura > Dendrobatidae > Dendrobates > Dendrobates tinctorius. Next base: position 37,097,483 of record NW_027361732.1, on the reverse strand, counting down.
TTCGCTCAAGGTCCGGATGGATTTTCTAACAGCTATTATCATTGTTTCGTCAAAACTTTAGCTCCTTGCCTCCTAAAAAATGTAGTTCTTCAATAAGCCATGAAAACCTGTAGGCAGTAATCACGACCATTTGTAAACCAGGGAAACCCCCTAACACTGCAGGTAATTTTTGGCCTATCTCCTTATTAAACTGTGACCTAAAAATATTCTCTAAAATCCTGGCTGACAGAATAATGTCAGTTCTTCCCTCCCTGATCGTACCTGATCAGGTTGGGTTGGTCCCCGGGAAACAGGCCTAGGATGGCACTAGAAGAGTAATATATTGGAGATAATGGAGACTAGTAAACTCCCCGATGTACTGTTGTCTCTTGATGCTGAAAAGGCATTTGATAGAGTGCACTTGGGTTATATGGGAGAGGTTCTTGACAAATTTGGACTTGTGGGAGATATTAAAAAAGCTATATTGGCCCTATATTTTAATCCAAACATGGTGGTGAGTGGGTCTGGCTTCACCTCAGATCAGTTTTTGGTGTCTATTGGCAGGGCTGCCCTCTTTTGCCGGTTATCTTTGCTTTGCTAATGGAGCCGCTGGCAGAGGCTCTTAGAACTAATCCAAACATACATGGTGTTCATGTAGGAGATATGGACCGTGTGGTGGGAATTTATGCAGATGATGTAATATTATCTCTCACCGGCTTTAAGGGGTCACTGGTAGGTGTCATGGAAACCCTAACTGAATACTCCAGATTCTCATATTACAAATTAAATGCCACAAAGTCATCATATTCCCCATAAATATTACACCTTTGGAAAAGGATAGAATACTAGAGCATTTTACCTTTAAGTAGGAGGAAGAGGGATTTACATATTTGGGAATTAAAATTACAAAATTTGGAAATCTCATTAACTTGAACTGTGAATTGCTGATTTTGGAAGTTCGTGGGGACTTGGAGAGGCAGACCCTTCTCTCACTGTTCTGGGTTGCCAGAATACATATGGTAAAAATGATCTTGCTGCCTAAGATTACCTATTTGTTAAGATGTCTCCCCCTCAAATTCCCATCTAGATGGACAGGGCACCTACAATCCATACTAGGTAAGTTTATTTGGAAAAACAAAAAACCAAGGGTGGCGGTGAGGGCTCTGCATTTCCAATATTCCCATTGTGGCATGGGTGTAGCAAATCTATCTTTGTACCACAAGGCAGCCATACTCGAGGCTGCAAAGGATTGGTGGGCTGGGGATATTAATTATAGGTGGCTCCATAAAGAAAGACAGTTTGCTCCCCACACGTCTATTTTGCTTTTGCTAGAGATCGAACTTCTGAAGACCCTGAATTTGAATTTTCCCTTACATACTATGTCCTCGTTGATTTCTTATTGGAATAACCTTGGTAGAACATTGACAAAATCCCTAGTTACATCCATTTCTGTAAAAGCAATAGAGGCTCATATCTCTGGGATGTCACTAGACCTATGGGTGGGGTCAAGTGTAAGCACCCGTGAAAGACTCTTTGAGGGCCCTATTTTCCCCTCCTTTGCAGATTTGTCCCAACTTTACAAGATTCTCAAAACATGCTCTTATCAGTACCAACAAATTTGTCATTTTATCTGTTTGTGTACATATCCAGCTTGGCTGAGTCCTGACCCATTAGACATGATGAAGAACTACTTTAAAGAAGAATATCCAAATAAACATGGATAGTTTCTGTGTTATAGGACTCTTAATTCACCAGCGAAGTCAGTCAAACTCCCTTATATTAATATAAATTCATATTCACTCAAAGATACTCCTCCTGCATTAATCATTTTGAACAACTAAAGAAGATACATATGAACAGGTATCTGACCCATTATAAAATTTTCAAATTTATCAAATTATATTCCTCATTATGCTGGAAAGGATGTGGTAAAAAAGGGGATCTGAGTCATGTGTGGTGGTGGTGCTCCAAGATTAGACGATTCTGGAATCAAATGGCAGACTTAATCAGGACTTTGATAGGTTTCGCTTTAAAACTAGAAGGGTCATTGGCAGTTTTAAATATTGGGTTGGAACTTCTTCCCCCAAACATAGTTCCAGTGATAACCCACGTTGTAACAGCGGCCCTTCAGAGCTTGGCTAGGCACTGGAGAGAAGCTACTACTCCAACACAGGAGGAACTTACTGGTAATATAAATTCTCATTATCTACATGAATGTTATTTGATTCCCTCAATAAAGCAAAAAGAACAAGTCAGTCATCAGTGGGATATTTGAGAGACTTCTGGATGGGCATTAGCTCACACTTAGCATGCTTTTAATATTTTTACTGGCTTTTCTTGTCTTTGCATAATCACATCTGCCAGATTGGTATGCAAAAATGTTTAAAACAAAGCTCCTAAAGCTCATTCTCCCACTACTCTCCATTAATTTACCTTCTGTGTAAAATACTGGCACTCTTTCATTCTCTGTGATCCTTTCTTTTCCTCCCCTCTCCTATAAAATCCAATTTGGATTTGGTTTATACTAGTGGTGATTATTTGGAAATGACTGCTATATTGATGTAATTGTGTAAAAACAAGTTATTTCTGTTGTTATAAGATTTAATTAAATAAAAAGTTTATTGTTGACAAAAAATATCTGACAACATGATTAATCATGACTAGTTTTATTTTACTATTTTAGTAGCTTAAAAAAATTCAAAAATTTGCAAAGAATGACATTTTGTGTTGCCCTTTTCTGGGACCTACAGTGAAGGAAATAATTATTTGATCCTTTGCTAATATTGGAAGTTTGCACACTAAAAAAACACATGAAAAGTCCATAATTTTAAGGGTAGGTTAATTTTAACATTGAGATAGAATATTAAAAATAAAATCCAGAAAATCACATTGTATAAATTATATAAATGTATTTGCATTTTGCAGTGAGAAATAACTATTTGATCCCTACCAACCATTAAGAGTTCTGGCTCCTACAGACAAGTTAGATGCCTGTATTAAAGACAGCTGTCTTACATAGGCATCGTTATAAAGGACTTCTGTCCACAGACTCAATTAATCAGTCAGACTCTAACCTCTACAACATGGGCAAGACCAAAGAGTTTTCTAAGGATGTCAGGGACAAGATCATAGACCTGCACAAAGCTGTAATGGGCTACAAAACCATAAGTAAGATGCTGGGTGAGAAGGAGACAACTGTTAGTGCAATAGTAAGAAAACGGAAGAAACACAAAATGACTGTCAGTTAACATCGATCTGGGGCACCATGCAAATTCTCACCTTGTGGGGTTAACCTTGATCATGAAGAAGATGATAGATCAGCCTACAACTACACAGGGGGAACTTGTAAATGATCTCAAGGCAGCTGGGACAACAGTCTCCAAGAAAACCATTGGTAACACATTACGTCGTAAATGTTCAAAATCCTGCAAGGTTTCTCTGCTCAAAAAGGCACATGTGCAGGCACATGTAAAGTTTGCCAATGAACACATGAATGGTTCTGTGAGTCATTGAGAGAAGGTTCTGTGGTCAGAAGAAACAAAAATTGAGCCCTTTGGCATTAACTCAACTTGCTGTGTTTGGTGGAAGAAAAATGCCTATGACCCTTAGAATACCATTCCCACTGTCCAGAATGGAGGTGGAAAAATTATGTTTTGGGGGGTTTTCTCTGCTAAGGGCACAGGACTACTTCACCACTTCAATGGGAGAATGGATGGAGCTATGTATTGTAAAATCCTGAGTGACAACCTCCTTCCCTCCACCAGAACATTTTTTAATTGTACCATTTTGATGTCAAATTATGCTTTAGTTACCTATGGCATTTGTGAAACAATTTTATGGATAAAACTATTTTATAGTTTGAAAGGGTTGACTTTTAAGAATGAGTCAGAACTGAATATATATACATAAATTCTTTTGTCTGAGAAAAAAGTGGGATGATGCAAAATTTTACGTATTTTTTTAGATTTTTGAAAACTTGTTTTTTATCTTTCACTCGTTGTTTTTCCTGTATAGGGGACTTGTGCCTGTATTTAATTGCCTGTTCTATATTCTGCATCTTTACTATATTGCTGTGGCAAAATTTTACAGGAGTACCAGCATGGCATGTTAGTGCATTGGTGCACAAAACAGAGTTCTGATCAATATAATGTGGCTTAAATGCCACTGTCAGCGATTAGTAGTGATATTAATGAGGTTAACAGTAGCGATACGAGCTAGCTTTGAATGCTTCTGTTAGCGTCAGATGCTGGTACAGAGCCAGCATATGCCCAGGTGTGGAGTTGTCTCAGCTAATGGTTTGAAGATCACCTTTGTTCTAAATAACAGAGGGGTTTTTAATCTAATTGTCTATTACTTGGTGCCTAAGCTATCGGCCACATCTGCCGTCATCGGTGGCTAGCATCCTTGGTAAAGAACACACCACTTGCAAACTCTTTGTTACAGATGTTGCAAATGCTGCTCTGACAGCTGCTGGATTCCAGATACTTTTGATTGAACAATCAGACAGCACACTGTTCAATCTAGCGGTTCAACCATGCCGCTATTTGGAATTGTCAGACATCTGCAGCTCCACCTCTCTGACTGCCTTTAGAATAAAGATGAAAAACCGTTTAAAAAATGATTCATCTAGATAAAGATAAAACTAATTTTGCTGATCCAGATAAAGGCAGCTGTGAATTACACAGAGCATGTCTAGAAATAGTATGAATACTGTAATGGGGATTGTTCTATTACAAGTGAGGGTTTGTTTTTAAAAAAGAAAACAACCTCCTCTAGCATGTATTGCATATTAAGTTGCTGAACATCCCTTAACATCATACACTATGAGGGGAATTATTAGTAATCAAATCTACTGAGACTCTTTTGACTTTCCTGATTGAGTCATAGTACTCATTTTGATACAGTTATTTAGCATGAATTACATTTCAACCCTCCTAAATTTTACATAAAATGAATATATAATTTAAAGGAGTCTGTCATGTATAAAAAGTACATATATGAGCAGAAGCAGATGACCATATTCTATTGATGCTAATCACACTCTCACTGGACTCTAATCAGTGTTTGATCAGAGTGTTATCTGGTTTTCTTGGCAGTGGAGAGAAAAAAAGTTTCTCCACTTACTCTGATATGTCAATCTGTGAAAATTGGTCCACACTCAGATGACATCTGAGTACTGTCCTTTTTTCATGGACATATAAAGTTGAATGAGCGAGTGCCATCAAATTCTCAGTGGCAAATTGTGCATTCTGTGATTTTTTTTTCAACTGACCATTCTGAGGAAAAACTAGGACATCTGCAGAGCTCCATAGAATGAGATGGGGACAAGTGCTATCTGTCATAAACACAAATAGCACTCAAACAAGTATACATTTATATGTGTGTGCCCTATTGGTCAGCCATTAAGGACTTGTCATATATAGTTGTGTTCTCATTTAAACTATTAGAAAAGCTTGCAGCTGAGGATGCAGGATAACTTATGTACACATGTAAGTGTTGTATACACCTCTACTCTTATTCTCATTTACATAAGAAATTAGCAGGTTTCCTGATAAATACAGAAAAAATATCTAACCTCAATTCATCCTTCATGAAGCAACTATTCCCTTATTAAATCTTATACATTACTGATGACATTACTGTGCAGCTGTTCACCAACAGCAGCCATAGCAATTAGATATTTGTGTCTGCCTTGCAGGCCTAATGCGAAGAATTCCTAGTAGAACAGTGCTGCTCAAATTGCAGAACGTGAATTACACGCAGTAAACTCTGTCCATGATGTTTACACATCGTTAGTTAACATGGTGTCTTCTTAGCTTTTTTCTTGCAATTAAAATTATTAAATAAAATCACTCACAAACAAAAGCAGCTATACTTATTAGTAGAGATGAGCCAATATTTCAGTATTTGTTTCATATTACGATCGCCAATTTTTCAATTCAATTTCCCTGAATTATTTGTCAAATATTCTCCAAATATAGCCGAAGGCCATTGGAGTCAAATGGAGGCAAAAACAAACGCATACACAACACCTTCAAATGGCCCAAAAACTGCCAAAACACATCAAATTAGGGGCACACACCAGGAAAGTGGCCTCAATTGACCCACAGTACAAATTTTAGAGTGGCACAGCAGCAATCAGCAATGCATGAGGTATTAGGGTCTGTGTCCTGTGCAAATTAAGGTTGAGGTGGGTGAGGCATCGGTGTAGGCCTGCTGTGCTGGGAGCCCTGACACCACATGCAACAGCTCAACCTGCTTTTATGCTCCGTCACACAAAAGTGGCACAAATATCAGTTTCGTAGACTACTATTGTCAGAAAAATGTAAGGATAGTAACACGGCTAGAAACAAATGATGGAGACCCAACCAGGAGTCTACATATTTCCAAAAATGAGTGGCAGACACCACCAAAATGGCATCAATTGCACTGGAGTAGAACTAGTATAATGGGGAACAACACCTCTTCTACTACAGCCAACCCAGCAGATGGAGACTGTAATGGGCAAGGTGGTGGAATTACTGTGCTGTAGCCCTAGAAAAGCTTAGAGGGGCATAACTAGGTGGCCTACCAAATCTGTCCTCGGATAAGTGGTAGCAGCTGACATGACGTCTCAAGGAGGGACAAGAAAGTAGCACCAGATGCTACTCCAGGGCTTACATACAGAGGGTGGCAGCTGACCCCCTAGAGTGGGTAGGCTGGAACAGTCCAAAGGAGGGATGAAGAATGCAGGCAGAAACTGTAGGGACACTGGAACCACAGGTGCAGATGGGATTGGCTGAGGAACAGAAAAGCACTGGTAGGTGCAAACTGGACAGGCTGTTAGACAGATGAGCCCTGGCAGGAGCAGGCTGACCAGCAGTTAGAAAGGGGAGCACTGGCAGGTGCAGGCTGGACCAAATGTTAGACAGAGGAGAACTGGAAGGTACAGGCTGGGCCGGTTGTTAGACAGAGGTGAACTGGCAGGTGCAGGCTGGGCCAGATGATGGAGCACAGATAGGTACAAGCAGACAAGTACAGTGTAGACAAGCAGAGGAGTGGACTTGGGGAACCTGACAGCTAGCAATCGTGCAAGACAAATTAACAACAATGCTCAGGCACCTCCATATTGGAGGAGGAGCCTTAAATAGAAGGTCACTCACTTATTGGCTTGAGACACCTTAGGGTGATACACGTGGTCCCTATAAGAGGGAGGGAACAGGCACATGCACCATAAGCATAGTGTTTGAGGACCTGAGAGCAGTGCATGAACCCTGGGCCTAGACAGACATGGAGAAAGAAGGAAGCACGGAACAGGGGGTGTGGTGATGATAAAGCCAGCATCTTTGCCGGGATAGTGAGGTGGAAGGCAAAGACACCGGTGCTTCAGAGACCCAATCAAGGCTCTCCGCATTTCCAAAATATAGGGCCTGACACCACCAAATTGGCATCAATTTCACCAGAGTAGAAATAGTATAATGGAGAGTGACATCTCTTCCACTACAGCCAACCCAGCAGATGGAGACCCAATCATGAGTATTTCAATTTCCAAAAATTAGGACCTGACACCGCAGAAGTGGCATCATCAATTTCACTAGACTAGAAGTAGACTAGAAGTAGTATAATGGGAACCGACATCTCTTCCACTACAGTAAACCCAGCAGATGTAGAGACCCAATCACGAGTCTCCACATTTCCTAAAATTATGGCCTGACACCACAAAAGTGGTATCAATTTCTGCAAAGTAGAAATAGCATAATAGTAACCGACACTTTTTCCACTACAGTCAGTTCAGCAGATGGAGACCCAATCAGAAGTCTTCAAATTAAAAATAAACAGGACTTGACATCACCAAAGTGGCATCAATTTCACTAGAGTAGAAATAGTAATATGGGGAGCAACATCTCTTCCACTACAGCCAACCCAGCAGATGGAGAGACACAATCAGGACTCTCCAATTTTCCAAAAATTAGTGTCAGACACCACCAAAACGGCATCAATTTCACTAGAGCAGAAATAGTATAGTGGGGACCGACATCTCTTCCACTACAGTCAACACATCAGTGTGTTCAAATTTTCAAAAAATTTGTGCTAACATTTGCAGCAGCAACAGCAGGCACAGAAGCCATACTTAAGACATCACAGACTGCAATTATGCAAGATGCAGCACACTATAAACTACAATATCACATTGTACAGTCTGCAATTGGGGTGTAAAAGTCCTTGGAGATCCATGACTTTTTCATCTTGATGAAAGTTAGCCGGTCTACTCATTCAGGGGACATACAGCTGGCTGCGCTTTTCTGTCCGTACACCACCAGCAGCACTGAAGACACGTTCTGAGAGAATTCTTGTTGCCGGGCATGAAAAAACCTCCAAGGAGTGACAAAAAGGGTCCAAACCCTCCCTGCTGGTAATGAAATTGAGTTCTACATATGCCTGCACCATCTTCTCCAGTCTTTCACCATGTTTCAGACTTGTACTCCATTGTGCTAGTGTGCTAGTGCACCATCTGGTCTAAAAAATTTGTCAAAGAACTCAGAGAAATTGCTTCTGCCACTTACAGTGCTGCTGCTAATGATTTGGCATTGACAAATTGATGTGGTGGAGGTTGGAAGATTAGAGCTGCGATGCACACTGTGTGCCTCACTGCTGTCTTGGGGAGACCCAATCTTAAGGTTGTGTGAAAGCGTGTTTCAATACTTCAGCATTCACAGGTCCCTTTCCAGGGCGGGAAGCATCTGGCAAACAGTAGTCAGCACTATTTCAAATCATTAATGTACAGAGATCATGTTGCAGATAGTGCAGCAAAAAGGCCCTCAAATGTTGGGCTCTTCCATGAGGTCCAAGCCCGTGCTGTGTTGGTGGTTAGGTAACACTGATGTTTGTTTCTTCTGTCCCCTCCCGCCAACCACAAACAACTGAGAGGGGATCATTATCCTCTTCATCTCCTGACAGTTGTTCACCCATCACCTCTTCCACTTCCATTTGTTCCTTGGCTCTTGCACCTTCACTAGCCAGTTTGTCTGGTATCACCAGCCCCCTTGATCACAGTAATCCACCCTCCCTTGTCACCCGCCTGTGTCATGACAGTCTGGAATTTTGAGACATTTTGATCCCTTCCGCATCCTCCTCTGCTTCCTCCTCTTCCTCTGGGACCACCACCTCCTCCCACAGGCATCTCAAAGCGTACTCCAGCATGTCGTTGATGGTAATAGTGATGTTGATGATGGCATCATTGGCGCTAACCATCTTAGTAGCCATATTGAAACTTTGCAGAAGGGTTCATAGGTCCTTAATCTGTGCCCATTCCATAATTGTGATATGCCCCAAGTCCGTACTGAGTTGGCCCAGGTTTCACGACATGACATACTGCTTCAGGGTTCGTTGCTGCTGAAACAGGTGCTGCAACATGTGCAGAGTGGAATTCTGCGCCAAGTCGGCACATCGCATATCAACCTGTTAACTGGCATGGACAAAGACCTCTGTATTATTTCAAGCCAATGACCTGAGGGGTGCGAATGGTGGAAAGGGAGCACACAGCTTCTGTGCTTTCTGCAGTAGCTCCTTCAGGCCAGGATAGTGATGGAGAAATTGCTGTACCACCAGATTGAGGACATGAGCCCTGCAAGGCATGTATGTTAGCTTGTCTTGGCATAGGGCCACGACCAGGTATGAACCATTATCAGACACAGCCTTTCCTGGATGCAGGTTCAGCGGAGACAGCCATTGCAACTCGGCCAGGAGAGCTGTCCAGAACTCTTCAGCTTTATAACTGCAATCTCCAAGGCATAATAATTTTAACACTGCCTGATTGCGGTGAGCCCTTGCTGAGCAGTACAGAGGTGGTGGGTATTTGCTCTGCACAGTTGGAACGCATGTCTCATTAAGACAGTGGTTTAGGGTGCAGCAAGAGGCCATAGAGGAGGTGGAGGAGGCAGAAGCAGTGGACGATGTGTGGCATACAGAGGGTTGTCCTTCAACCTTTGAGAATTCCAAGACATGTGGAGAAGCCCCTTACCCACCGACCCTACAGCCACCAGAGTCACCCAGTGCCCAGTCAGCGAGATATAATGCCCTTGGCCATGCTTACTCATCCAAGTGTCTATGGTGAAATGCACTCTGGCAGAAATAGATTTAGTCAAGGAACAGGTGATGTTGTCTGCGACATGCTTGTGTAGCACAGGACTGCTTTCTTGGAGAAGTGATGGTGGCTGGACAACTGGTACTGGGAGACTGTGATGGCCATCAGTTTTCAGAAGCCATCTGTATCTATCAGGCAGGAAGGCAACATTTTCATGGACATCAGATTGGAGATGGTGGAGTTCAACCTCTTAGCTTTGTAATGTGCAGGAGGAAACAATATTTTACATGACCACAACTGCGGGACTGAGGGCTGGCTGCAGTGTTGAGAGAGGGCGGAGTATGGTGATCCAGACAAACTGCTGGACCAAAAATGAGGTGCTGGTAGAGATGTTATGGTGGATAAATGGTTGTGGTTTGCTCGTTCTCTGAGATTTGTCAAAAACAGTTGGCATGTTGGCTCTTGTTACAGCTAATGGGCTCTTAGCCTGACTGGAGCATGTAAAAAAACGGAGTTGCCGCAGTGTTGAATTCGCATGTGAAGTTTCATTCATGAAGTAGTCAAAATATTGCAGTTTTTCACTCAGTTTTTTTGCAAAGTTGGTAGGTAATGTGAGATGGCACTTCCTTTGCGATGACAAAAAAAAGCTCAGGCAAGGCAACCTTTGCTGCCCCTACAGGTTGTAGACCCACAAACACTGCTGGCCACAGCCACAGTCGTGGCTGAGGTTGCAGTGCTCATTGTGGTTGCATCACTCTGTGTCTGCACTGTAAGGCACAATGTAACCTCCTCATCTTCCTCTTCTTCCACCTCCTCAGATGACCTACTCAGCTGTGTGCCTGTGGGTTCAGATCAAGTGGGATTTACAGCTTCATCATCATTTTCGGTGTTATTCCATTTCTTGCCCTGAGAGTCACCCTCCTCCTCTTCTAGCCCTGATAGCACAGTACAATCTGCGTGAGCCTCAGATATCTTAGTCTCATCAAGATCATCTCCCTCCCAGGGATTAATGTTTGGCGATGAGGGTCAGGATGCTGCTCAGACCCAACTTCGTCCTGCCCCAGATAAAAGCTACAAAAAATTTGTATCGGTGCAGATGATTTCCTCCTCTTGACTCTTTGGAGTACACTTCTCATGCCCATGGTATAGAATGTGTGACTAGCTCTGCAGAATCAACCATCTGTGGTTCCCTACAGTCAGTTGGGTGGATGGAGAGTTGTGATGTAGAAGGAAGCAAGGGTAATTGGGATTCCACCTCTGTGGACTACACTGGGTGTGATGTTGAGCTGGAAGAAGAGGAGGAGAGGCCGCATGAAGCTGCACTTGCCATCCACTGGAGCACATGCTATTTCTGGTCCACATCAACAAGGCATACCACTGTGTAGCTGCCAAAGAAAATGGACTAGTGGAGTAGCCCATCCAGTAACAGGAGTTGTCAGTTGTGTTTGGATAGGATGTGATGGTGTTGGTTCACTAGTGCTTTCACTAACATTACCTCCTACCCCATGTACACCTTGAACACCAAGCCTATTCCCCCTTCCACCACGATGTCTCTTTATCACTCATGTTGCTCAAATAGTGTGGCAGGAGCACACGATTTGCAACAAAAAAATGTTGTGTACTCTGCACCAGCTGAATCATGTTAGCAACTGTAAAAAATAGTTGTTTTTTTTACTCTGCATACAGCTGAATTTCTCCACCACTAATTGCAAGGTGACATATGCCCTGTTGAATCACATTAGCATCTGAAAAAAAGCAAATTTATTCTGCATACAGCTCAATTTCACCGCCACTAAATTACAAGGTGAGATATGGTTTGCTGAAACACATTAGCAAGAGAAAAAAATACATTTTTAAAGATCTACTCGTACATGGAGCACAATGGAAGCGGTGCACTACACACTTCTTTGAAATGAGCCCTGCTGTCTCTGTCTTTGGACATCACTAATGGCACAAGGAAAAAAAATCTTCTGGAAGGTTGATTTCACAGTCGCGAAATGCATGTTGGGTGTGGTGGACACCTTGATCTCTCCTTAGCTGGTAATGTATATATTACTATACTTCTTATAGACAGGCGTGTTTTCACACATTCATGCTTTATGTATACTTATCATCACAGAGTCGTTAGAATGGTCACTTTATGACTTTAAATAAGGGCTCTTTGTCATCTTATGTTCAGTGCAGATCAACACACTTGTGTATTTATTATACAGTGATTATGGAAAGTTTTCAGACCCCTTTAAATTATTCACTCTTTGTTTCTTTGCAGTCATTTGGTAAATTTAAAAAAATGCATTTTTTTTCTCATTAATGTACTGTACACTCTGCACCCCATCTTGGCAGAAAAAAACAGAAATGTAGAAATTTTGGCAAATTTATTAAAAAAGAAAAATCAAAATATCACATGGTCATAAGTATTCAGACCGTTTGATCAGACACTCATATTTAAGTCACATGCTGTCTATTTCCTTGTGATGCTCCTTGAGATTGTTCTACTCCTTCATTGGAGTCCAGCTGTGTTTAATTAAACTGATAGCACTTGATTTGGAAAGGCACACACCTGCTCATATAAGACCTCCCAGCTCACAGTACATGTCAAACCAAATGAGCATAATGAGGTCAAAGGATCTGACCAAGGAGCTCAGAGACAGAATTGTGGCAAGGCACAGATCTGGCCAAGGTTACAAAAGAATTTCTGCAGTACTCAAGGTTCCTGAGAGCACAGTAGCCTCCATAATCCTTAAATGGAACAAGATTGGGACCACCAGAAGTCTTCCTAGACATGGACGTCCAGCTAAACTGAGCAATCGTGGGAGAAGAGCATTGGTGAGAGAGGTAAAAGGGAACCCCAAGATCACTGTGGCTGAGCTCCACAGATGCAGTAGGGACTTGGGAGAAAGTTCCACAAAGTCAACTATCACTGCAGCCCTCCACCAGTCAGGCCTTTATGGCACAGTGGCCAGATGGAAGCCTCTCTTCAATGCAAGACATATGAAAGGCCATATAGAGTTTGCTAAAAAATAGCACATGAAGGGCTCCCAGACTATGAGAAATGAGATTTTCTGTTATGAGGAGACAAAGATAGACCTTTTTGGTGATAATTCTAAGTGGTATGTGTGGAGAAAACCAGGCACTGCTCTTCACATGCCCAATACAATCTCAACAGTGAAACATGGTGGTGGCAGCATCATGCTATAGGGGTGTTTTTCAGCTGCAGGGACAGAACGACTGGTTGCCATTGAAGGAATCATCAATGCAAACAAGAAGAGATATATCCGGGATGCAAACCTCTTTCATAGTGCTCTGGACCTCAGACTTGGCCGAATGACCCTAAGCACACAGCTAAAATAATAAAGGAGTGGCTTCAGAACAACTCTTTGACCATTCTTGTCTAGCCCAGTCAGTGCCCTGACCTAAACCCAATTGATCATCTCTGGACAGACCTGAAAATGGCTGTCCATCAATGTTCACCATCCAACCTGACGAAACTGGAGAGGATTTGCAAAGAAGAATGTCAGATGATACCCAAATGTAGGTGTGAAAAACTTGTTGCATCATTCCCAAGAAGTCTCATGGCTGTTCTAGCTCAAAAGAATGTTTCTACTCAATACTGAGCAAAGGGTCTGAATACTTATGACCAGGTGATATTTCAGTTTTTATTTTTTAATAGATTTGCAAAAAACTCTACATTTCAGTTTTTTTTTAAATCAAGAAGGGGTGCAGAGTGTACATTAATGAGAAAAAAATGAAATTTTTTTAATTTACCAAATGGCTGCAATGAAACATAGAGTAAAAAATTTTAATGGGTCTGTATACATACACAGTGTCCAACCAGCAATGGCCAGATGTTACAACATTTCAAGAAATCCCATGCCCAATATGCATGCATGGACACCTCCGGCTTACCTGCAGAGACGCACATGTGGCGCGTCTTTCCAGACTGATGCATGTCTATTTATGTAGCGGAGATGCTCAGTGTCCGCTGCGTAAATTACCCATACACTTTCATTAGATGCGGTAAAACTGCATTATCTTCCTAGTCACATACTTATTAAGTGAAGGAAAGCAGCTTTCTATGCATGTGTACTAATTTAAATAATGGTGTACTTTGTTTTAGTCAGAAGTTCACCTACACTGCAGTTCTCGTGATCAGCATGCCATGCCATGCACATGATCGCCGGGGACGGGGTTATCTCCGGTCACTAGGCAAGTTCTCACAATCAGCTGATCATGAGAACTGCAGTACACATGACCGCTGGAGACGGGGTTATCTCCTGTGATAATATTCATGCTCTGCTGTGTTCTGGATGTCATGCTGAATGGTGTCATAATGCCACCGTTCAGCCAAAAGCATCCATATTTTGCCAAACTGGATTCGTCAAGGGAGAGTATGTAAATCTTCTCAGTGGACAGGTAAGGATATTGTTGCTTTTTATTTTAATTTTTTTCCAGGAGACTAGGGTGTTGGTGGAATAGGCAATGGAGTAAGCATGGTTTAATTAAGATCTATTAAAGGTGTCTGCGTCTGTGTCATTATTTCAATTAAAAGACTTAATTCTGGCTTTGTCTTTATTTACCATATAACTATAGGATTAGCAAAGGGTAGGTGTCTCATAGATGCCATCATTACTAAGCCGCAGGCTTGATGTCACCTGACAAATACAAAGGTGACATCAATCCATGGGTGACCCGGTGGTTCAGTAACTAGCACTGCAGCCTTGCAGCGCTCATGTTCTGAGTTCAAATCCAACCAAGGACAACATCTGCATGGAGTTTGAAGGTTCTCCCCGTGTTTGTGTAGGTTTCCTATGGGTACTCTGGTTTCCTCCCACATTCCAAAGACATACTAATAGGGAATTTAGATTGTAAGCCCAATGTTGACAGTGCCAATAATGTCTGTTATGATTGGATCACCCAGGAGGAAAGCAAGACCAAGCTAAGCCACAGAGAACCAGAGAGGTTGGTAAATAAGCGGATTGCAGACCCCTGATCCTATCCACACAACTAGCAGTAGCCCTGGAGCATACCTACGATGATCCTAGACGTCTTGATACAGCCGGACAACTAAATAAGCCTAAAGCAAGAAAGGGGAAATCTAAACTGCCCCAGAGCAGACCCCAAAAGGAATAGATAGCCCCCAAACATATATTGTCGATGAGACAAGATGAAAACACAAACGCAGGTAGGAAAAAAGACTAGCAAACGATGGGGCCCACACTAACTAGACAGGAAAGGACAGAAACTAGACAGAAACTCTGTCTGCAATCACGCAAAAAACCCTGCAAAAAAATGCCCAACACGTGTGATAGAAAAATACTGAAGTCACTAGACTTCTCCCACTATATCAGCACTGTGGTATATTCTGAAAGCAGAGCAAAAAGAGGCAAATCTAATAAGGGACAAAAACAAACTGGCACAAGCAGTAACATAAAATCAGCACAGCCCCAGCCAGAGCTGGCTGACCACACAAACTGAAATAAACAAAACCAGATCAAATGTGAACCATAGCAAAAGAACACTTAGCTGGATGTGCCATCTTTGGATGTGCCAATTGTAGGGTGGCAGCAGGCTGATATTTTCAGGCTGGTTAACAAAAATAGGGGGACCCCACTATTTTTGCTAACCATCCAAGGTACGCAGACTGCTGCAACCTGGCATTATCAGGCTAGTAAGGTTCAATGATTTTGGATCCTTACCAGCCTGAAATACCAGTCTCAGTAGTCTGCTTCACTCTGGCAGGTTAACAAATATAGCGGGACCACATGCTTTTTTTATTATTTATTTTTTTTAAAAAGAAGGGAACCTCACTCTGTGCTTTCCGACCCTTCCTGTGTCATGTACTTCTGGCTGTGTCACAAGATTTACCATTATTTAAATTAGTACACATGCGTAGTAAGCTGCGTTCCCGCAAATAATGCGCATGTGATTAGGAAAATAATGCGGATTTACCACATCTAATGAAAGTGTATGAGTAATTTACACAGCGGAGGCTGAATGTCTCCACTACATAAATTGACATGCTGCACTCTGGAAAGATGTGTCACATGTGCATCTCCGTGGGAGAGCCGCAGGCTGTGCACACATAGTGAAAAAAAGGGAGAAAGACACCACTGCAACAAGCGCACACTAAACCAAATAGAAATTAACTTTTATTGATGCAAAAAGGTTATACATTAAAAACATAATAAAACATGGTGAGCATCCCACAATGTATATAAAGTCAAATATGGCATATACAACATATCAGACCTGGTATAATAACCCATATACAATCCATATGCAATTCAACCCTACTATAATTACCACAACCACCACCCTATAGCTAGGCTCGTGGAGACCAGAGGCCCTAATGTTGCACAGTAATCACATGAAATCAATCAATGCAACAAGCCCTGCATACTACCTGATAATACATGTATGCCACAAGCGGCCACAAAAAAAAAAAAAAGGTGGCCCAAATAACAAACCAATACTCAGTTATGCCCCATCAGACAGTCTCAGAACCGCTAAGGGAAAAAAGGAGGCTGCAATAAGAATGACGGGTTGTGGCGATACGCGTGGGGTATGGTCCTTGGTCAGCACCCGCTTCTTATATTTCTTATTGCAGCCTCCTTTTTTCCCTTAGCAGTTCTGAGACTGTCTGATGGGGCATAACTGAGTATTGGTTTGTTATTTGGGCCACCTTTTTTTTTTTTTTGTGGCCGCTTGTGGCATACATGTATTGTCAGGTAGTATGCAGGGCTTGTTGCATATCAATAACCTTTTTGCATCAATAAAAGTTAATTTCTATTTGGTTTAGTGTGCGCTTGTTGCAGTGGTGTCTATCTCCCTTTTTTTCTTGTTGATTGTCTATCCCACTGTTGCGGCACCTATACCCTCCAATTATATACTGGTCTATTTACACAGTTGGTGCGCCCTATTTTTTCTATTGGTGTGCACACATAGTGGGCATGGGTTTTCTTGAAATCCCATCCACTATGCTGTAACAGCTGGACGCTGCAGGTTGGATGCTGCAATTGTACGTAATGTCTACTTACCATGTGCACATACCCCCAATATATCTGCAAACAGAAAATCACTTTTTTCCTTCCCAGAAGCCAACTTTCAATTAGCTTTATTTCAAGTGACAAAAAAATGCATGCAATGAAAAAACACATCAAAAACGCATGTAAAAATGGATAAAAAATGCAGGTGCCCTGCCAGTGACCTCAGATGCCGGTTTGGTGCAGATTTCATCTGAATCAAATCCTGAACAAATACTGAGCCATTCCTGATCATATGCACACACCCTTATACAAAGTTTTTAACTTGCCCAGGTAACTGTTACTCACCTATAACTTGCTGACACCTCACAATTTGATTAGCTTTAATCCAGTCGTAGAGTCTTTTCTTTGAAACATGAAAATTGTAGTCTAAATTGCCAGTTTATCTTTAAATTAGCACAATTTCTGACAAACGACATGCAAAACAATAACGCCCCTATTGTTTTTCAATAATCCTGTGGCTTGCATCTGGTTACCAGTATTTTATGAGGCAGTACATTTGCATATATTTGCCCGGTCTCGTTTTTAGCAACACCAATTTAAGTTTTCCCATATCCACACAGTGGAATTTATTTATCATAAAAAACCCAAAAACCCTTAATAAATAAATGAATGAATACATTGAAAATTGTTATGAAGTAAATTAACCATTTCATTTTGCAAAACCTCATTTGAACTGACAGGTGCGCATTCTAGTGCACTAGTCTTTTCATCTTCAATTTCACGCTAATACACCCTAGGAATCCTGGAGAAAATTATGGTTTAGCAAATTTAATTAGTAACTTAGAAGATGCATGTTCAAACCAAACATATATATTGCTAATCAATATAACCTAAACATAGGCGACATTCATCTCCTCTGCATTTAATCTGTTTTGCACAATACTTGTCACTCATTGGTACACAAGTAATATATGTTCAAAGGTTATTAGTCCTGAAGCTGAATTACATTACATAAAGAGATGCATTCGGCTAGAGACATAAGGAAGGATTAGATTTTTTTTCTAGTCTGGCAGAATGCATGTTTCTAACTTTTATTTTACATTTAAAACATGGGCAATCAAGGACAACTGATATGACCTGTTCAAAAATTGATCATGTCTGTCCCCTTTTATCAAAATACTTGTATATTAAAGTGATATTTAAGGGAGAGCAATGGAGACTGTGGTAGAGACATCAAGTGCCTCTATGATCATTGTCAAAGTGGACCCCCTGTCACTTAGGGCCACTGTGTAGCTGAAAAGGTTGTTCAGACTGCATATCGGCTCCTGCTTGTAGTAATTGTCTTTCCATACAGAATATGTCGTATTACATTTAAATGTGAAATATATCACTTCTATCATTTTTCTATTTAGGCACATGAGGGACACTCCAGACGCATCATGCGTCCGATCTAAATACCAGCCAATTCTGCATTGAAAAAGTCAAACGGTGCTCCTTCCCTTCCGAGCTCTGCCACGTGCCCAAACAGTGGTTAAGCCCCACATATGGGGTATCAGCCTACTCAGAATAAATTGCTCAACAACTATTGGAGTCCAATTTTTCCTGTTACCCTTGAGAAAATAAAAAATTGGGGGCAAAAATATAATTTTTGTGAAAAAAGTAAGAGTTTTTATTTTTACGGCTCTTCATTATTAATTTCTGTGAAGCACTTGGGGGTTCAAAGTGCTCACCACACATCTAGATAAGTTCTTTAGGAGGTCTACTTTCCAAAATGAAGCTTGGCATAGACTAGGGACCTGGAAAACGAGAAATGCCTTAACGTGGCTTCCAGGTACACATAACTTGGCCATTTTATGCGCTAAACTTTCTCAATTTTTCACATTTCTAATGCGGTAATGCAATTCATTATTCATTTTTCATGTTGGCATGGTTTGGCGCTACAGTGTGCTTCCTTTTTTGCTTGAATGTACTTTCCAAAATGGTGTCACTTGTGGAGGTTTTTCACTGTTTAGGCACATCAGGGGATCTCCAAACTCGACATGGTGTTTGATCTCATTTTCAGCCAATTTTGCATTGAAATGTTAAACGGCGTTCCTTTCCTTTCGAGCTCTGCCTTCCACCCAAACAGTGGTTTGCGTGCTTAATGGGATATCAGCGTACTCAGGACAAATTGTACAACTTTTGTGGTCCAATTTCTCCCTTGGTAAAATAAATCAAATTGTATCTGAATTAAATTTTTTTGTGAAAAAAGTTAACCCCTTTCCTACAATGGATGTAATATTCTGTCCACGTGACCTGAGACCTAAGTCCCATGGACGGAATATTACGTCATAGCGATGTTGTGAGTTCATTTTCTGGTCTACCAGTTGTGAGTTCTCCTTCCAGGCTCCCTCTGGTGGTAACAGGAGGTAGTGAGGCTGATTTAATCAGTGGAGATCTGCCACCTGATAAGGAGGATGACGATTGGACCTCAGGAATCTCAGACTGGATTTAAGACAGCCAACGCCCTATTCTGGTGCTGGTGATTCCTTCTGGCTTGTCAGGTCTTGGTTCTCAGCTCTGTTCCAATCAGCTCAAGCTAAGTTTTTCTGCTAATGTTCACACTTGATTTTGTTGGTCTATTCAGTTTTTTGTGGTCAGCCAGCTCCGGTTGGGGCTGTGCTGAATTTCCACTCTTATTTATCTGTATTTGCCAATTTGCTTTTTTACCTTATTAGATTGGCCTCTTTTTGCTCTGTCTCAGAATATTTCAGAGTGCTGATATAGTGGGAGAAGTCTAGTGACTTCTGGGTTAATTTTGTTATCAGAAGTGTTGGACATTATTTTTGTAGGGTTTTTGGAAGATTGCAGACAATGTCTTTACTTTCCTATCCTTTCTAGTTAGTTTGGGCCCCATCGTTTGCTCAGCCTATTTTCCTGCCTGTGTTTGTGTTTTCATCTTGTTTCACTGTCAATACATATGTGGGGGCTGTCTTTCCTTTGGGGTCTGCACTGGGGCAGTTAGTTTTCCCCTTTTCTTGCTTTAGGCTTATTTAGTCCTCCAGCTGTGACGAAGCATCTAGGTTCATCGTAGGAATGCTCCACGGCTGCTGCTAGTTGTATGGTTAGGATCAGGGATCTGCAATCTGCCTAGTTACCAACCTCTCTGGTTTTCTGTGTCTTAGCTTGTTTTGTTTTTTCCTCCTCGGTGACCCATTCATAACAAGCGATCAGCGACACCCACGTGGTGAGCACCGCTGATCGCGGCCGGGTGTCAGCTGATTATCACAGCTGACACCCGGCACAATGTGTCAGGGGCAGTCACGGACCGCCCCCGACACGTTAACCCCTTGCACACCGCAATCAAACATGATAGCGGTGTATCGGGGGTTAAAGGGAAGCATCGGCAGGAAGGGGGCTCCCTCCATGCTTCCCTGAGTCCCCCACAGCAGCGCAATGTGCAGCACTGCTGCGGGGGGCTCCATCCCTGCAGGTCCCTGAATCCAAGATGGTGACGGGGACCTTCGGGGGCCTGCAGGGAGCTGGCTTCCTCAGTGCCTGTAAAGCGCAGGCATGAGGAAGTCTGCATCTATGCCTGTGACAGATCGCTGATATGTCACAGCGATCTGTGATGTGACAGATCAGCGATCTGTCACAGGACAGTGATGTCCCCCCTGGGACAACCTAATAAAGTTAAAAAAAAGTGTAAAAATAATTTTAAAAAAATCGCTAAATAAATTTAAAAAAAAATATTCCTTAATAAATTCATTTTTTGGAAATAAAAAAAAACAATAAAAGTACACATATTTGTTATCGCCACGTCCATAACGACCCACCTTATAAAACTGTCCCATTAGTTAACCCCTTTAGCAAACCCCTTAAAAAATAAAAATAAAAAGCGAAGCAAAAAATAATGATTTATTATCATACCGCTGAACAAAAAGCACAACAACGCATGATCAAAAAGACGTATATAAATATCCTTGGTATTGCTGAAAACACCATCTTGTCCCGCAAAAAACGAGCCATGACACAGCATCATCAGCAAAAAAATTAAAAAGTTAGAGCTCGCAGAATAAAGCGATGCAAAAATAATTATTTTTTATTCAAAATTGTTTTCATTGCATAAAAGCGCTAAAGCAAAAAAAGACACAAATGAGGTATCGCTGTAACCTTACTGACCCAAAGAATAAAACAGCTTATTCAATTTTACTGCACGCAGAAAGGTGTAAATGCACCCCCCAAAAAAATTTCATGAAACACTGGTTTTTGTTCATTCTGTGTCCCAAAAATCGGAATAAAAAGCGATCAAAAGATGTCACATGGCCGAAAATGATACCAATAAAAATGTCAACTCGTCCCGCAAAAAATAAGACCTCACATGACTCAGTGGGTCAAAATATGGAAAAATTATAGCCCTCAAAATGTGGTGATGCAAAAACTATTTTTACAATAAAAAGCGTCTTTTAGCGTGCAACAGCTGACAAACATAAAAATCCGCCATAAATAGTAAATCAAACCCCCCGTTATTACCCCCTTAGTTAGGGAAAAATAATAAAATTATAAAAATGTATTTATTTCCATTTTCCCATTAGGGTTAGGGCTAGGGTTAGGGCTAGGGCTAGGGTTGGAGCTAGTGTTAGGGTTAGGGCTAGGGCTAGGGTTAGGGTTTGGGTTATGGCTGAGATTAGGGTTAGGGGTGTGTTGGGGTTAGGGTTGGAGTTAGAATTGGGGGGTTTCCACTGTTTGGGCACATCAGGTGCTCTCCAAATGCAACATGGCATCTGATCTCAATTCCAGCCAATTCCACGTTGAAAAAGTCAAATGGTGCTCCTTCCTTTCCAAGCTCTGCCATGCGCCTAAACAGTGTTTTACCCCCACATATGGGGTATCAGCCTACTCAGGACAAATTGCAACTTTTGGCATCAAGTTTCTCCTGTTGCCCTAAGGAAAATGAAATATTGGGGGCAAAAATATCATGTTTGTGGAAAAAAATATGATTTTTTTATTTTCACGCCTGGGCGTTATAAACTTCTGTGAAGCACTTGGGGGTTCAAAGTGCTCACCACACATCTAGATAAGTTCCATACTGGGTCTAGTTTCCAAAATGGGGTCACTTGTGGGGAGTTTGAATAGTTTAGGCACATCAGAGGCTCTCCAAATGCACATGACACCCGCAGACCATTCCATCAAAGTCTGCATTTCAAAACATCACTCCTTCCCTTCCAAGCCCCGACGTGTGCCCATACATTAGTTTTCTCCCACATATGAGGTATCAGGGTACGTAGGACAACTTGGACAACAACTTTTAGGGTCCAATTTCTCCTGGTACCCTTGGGAAAATAAAAAAATTGGGGACTAAATGATCATGCTTGTGGAAAAAATACAAGTTTCTTATTTTCACGCCCGGGCATTATAAACTTCTGTGAAGCCCTTGGGGGATCAAAGTGCTCACCACAAATCTAGATAAGTTCCGTGGGGGATCTAGTTTCCAAAATGGTGTCATTTGTGGGGTGTTTCCACTGTTTAGGTACATCAGGGGCTCTACAAACGTGACATGGGTCCGATCTGAATTCCAGCCAATTTTGCATTGAAAAAGTCAAACGGCGCTCCTTCCCTTCTGAGCTCTGCCATGCACCGAAACAGTGGTTTCCCCCACATATCAGGTATCAGCATACTCCGGACAAATTGCCCAATAACTTTTGCAGTCCAACTTCTCCTGTTACCCTTGCTAAAATAAAAAAATTGAACCTGAAGAATTTTTTTTGTGAAAAAAAGTGAAATGTTCATTTTTTTTAAATATTCAAAAAATTCCTGTGAAGCACCTGAAGCGTTAATAAACTTCTTGAAGGTGGTTTTGAGCACCTTAAGGGGTGCAGTTTTTAGAATGGTGTCACTTTTGGGTGTTTTCTATCATATAGACCCCTCAAAGTGGCTTCAAATGTGATGTGGTCCGTAAAAATAAAATGGTGTTGCAAAAGTGAGAAATTGCTGGTCAACTTTTAACCCTTATAACTTCCTAACAAAAAAAATTGGTTCCAAAATTGTGCAGATGTAAAGTAAAAATGTGGGGAATGTTACTTATTAAGTTTTTTGTGTGCTGTATCTCTGTGTTTTAAGAGCATAAAAATTCAAATTTGGAAAATTGCGACATTTTCAAAATTTTCACCAAATTTCTGTTTTTTTCACAAATAAACACAAGTTATTTGAATGAAATTTTACCACTAACATGAAGCACAATATGTCTCGAGAAAACAATGTCAGAATCACTAGGATCCATTGAAGCATTCCAGAGTTATTACCTCATAAAGGGACAGTGGTCAGAATTATAAAAATTGGCCCGGGAGTTAACGCGCAAACCACCCTTGGTAGTGAAGGGGTTAAATGTTAATTTTGTTTCAAACATTCAAAAAATTCCTGTGAATCACCTGAAGGGTTAATAAACTTCTTGAATGTGGTTTTGAGCACCTTCAGTGGTGAAGTTTTTAGAATGTTGTCATGTTTGGGTATTTTTTATCATATAGACAGACCCTTCAAAGTGACTTCAAATGTGATATGGTCCCTAAAAAAAGGTGTTGTAAAAATTAGAAATCGCTGGTCAACTTTTAACCCTTATAACTTCCTAACAAAAAAAATTTGGTTACAAAATTGTGCTTATGTAAAGTAGACTTGTGGGAAATGTTATTTATTAAGTACTTTATGTGACACATTTCTCTGCCTTAAGGGAATGAAAATTCAAGGTTGGAAAATTGCAAAATTTTCAAAATTTTCACCAAATTTCCGTTTTTTTCACAAATAAATGCAAGTCATATCAAATAAATTTTTACCACTTTTATGAAGTACAATATGTCACAAGAAAACAATCTCAGAATCAGTGGGATCTGTTGAAGCGTTCCAGAGTTATTACCTCATAAATGGACAATGGTCAGAATTGTAAAAATTGGCCGTGTCAGAAAGGTGAAAATAGGATGGGTCGCGAAGGGGTTAAAAGAGCCTCTTAATGTATATGGCACTGGGAAAAAGGGTGCATACCCTAATTATAAGCGTTGTGAACATGTTATTTAACTATATAACCTTACTCCAATATTTCACTTAATGCTTACTTTTGCTTCCTACATTAGTTTGAAAAAAAGAATCATGCCAACAAATATAAAAAAATAGAATTGCAATAAAAAATGGACCTGCAATTCACAGTATTCTGGAAGTTTAAGCTTTACTCATATTTTATGAATTCATCAATTTGTTTTCTAAAGAATATTTAATATTAAAAATCTAATTTTTTTCTGTTATACTTTATTCCCACTTTTGACCCTGTCCTCTGTCACATTGCAAGAACAAGTTTGTATAATCTCCTCCCACTGGTCTACATTGGTAGACTTATAGACCTATTATGCTAAATCCTTCTATTTATCAGAGTCTGCTGCCAAGTATCACAATTCATTTCACTTGAATAAGAAATAAACTGCTGTCCTTGTGAATGGCTTCTAATCAATTTAAGAAGCCTGCATAAGGACGCATCTATAGCTGTAATCAGCTGATAAGTGCAAAATATTGCTCATATATACTGTATCGTATAGACTGTATTTTTTAGCTCTAAAATACACCTTTTTCCCAAAAATTTTGGAGGAAAATGGGGTGAATCTTTTAGTCCAAATTTAGCTTACTGGGTGAGCAGTGGTGTTGGAGAAGGGTCACAGCTGTAGGAAGCTGGCAGCAGCAGGAGCTGGGCGATGCTGTGGGCCATGGGCTAGAAGGAGGGAGTGTCCCGGTAGTTCAGAGTGGGAGCGGAGTCTCCACTGTGCACATTGATCTCATGGTGGGCTTCAGAGAAATGGTGCAGGCTGTCGGTGCATACCCAGATTTAGATCTCGACTCAATGATTAAACATGCAAATTATCTCTCCATAGTGGAGGAGGACTAACAGGGCCACCTATAGGAAGTAGCAATTCTATAAGTCAATATCGACCCTCTGAGGAGCCTTGCCACATGACTTAGGATAAAAGCCGAAACCAAAACCTCAATTTGCAGACACTGTGTTTCAGGGTACTGTAACTCATCCATGCAACATATGAGATTTGGTTTGACTCTGGGAAAGGCGTCTAAGTGAGGTCCAAGGTGTAACATTTCTACTTGCTGAGAGTGACATGCGAAGGAGACTTTTAAGTCTTGCAAGGAGAAGCATTACCCCTTGGATCCCGATCAGATGCCTCTTACCCAGCCAAACCTGATGTCACACTTTGCACTGACAAGGGGAAAGGCAATGTCTGCAGATTGAGATTTTGGTTTTGGTTTTTACCCCAAGTCATGTGGCAAGGCTTCTTAGAGGGTTGATATTAACATTTAGTATTGCTACTTCTTAAAGGTGTCACTAGAGTTATAGTCCTCTTCTTCTTTGAAGAGACAATTTGCATATTTTCCATAGGAACATTGCAAGACTTAAAAGTCTCCTCACCTTGGCATGTCACTCCCCGCAAGGAGAAATGTTAGCCCTTGCATCCTGGTCAGATGCCTCTCACCCAGCCAAACCAGATATCACACTTTGCATTGCTGATAGGCAATACATCGAAACGCAGTGCCTGCAAATTGAGATTTTGGTTTTGACTTTCATCATAAGTGATGTGACAAGGCTTTTTTGTCGGGTCGATATTGACTTTTAAGATTGTTACTTCCTATTGGTGGCACTAGAGTTCAAATCCTCTTCATCTCTGAAGAGACAATTTGCATATTTCCAATTATTACACATAGCTTAAGGCATTGACATTATATATTGACAGTATATATACCTTTCTTTCTTTTTCTAAAAAACAAAAAAAAACTGCTAAATCAAGTTTGTGGTATATTTTAGCATTTATACAGTTTTTTACTTTCTAATTTACTGCACGTTTTCCATAACATTTTGCTTAGCATATATGCTGTGTTTAAATCATTTCGACTTCGAAACATATCTTGCTTCAGGACTCAATATGAGGTGTGAAAAAGAACATAATGATGAGCAGGGATCATATTACAGTCGATAAAATGGAGACTCCTCTCCACTGGCAAATTAAAATAAGCTCAGTCAACTGACAAATTTGTGCATTTTGCCAGGATGCCTACAGGCCTGTTGATTTAAGGTACACTGAGCTGAATTACACATTTGGAAGTCATGTTAAATGTTGTCATATGGATGTCTCTGCAATTGAATCTATCATTTCCTAATAATGCAGGTTTTGGGAATGTTCGAAAAGTAGACTAGTTAATAGAGTAAAAGAAGCTTGTCAGTTTCTCCTTTGTGTAAAAATATAATAGTGCCCATAAGGACATCATTAAAATCATTAGCAGGGGAGAAACACATGTTAAAGGGCATCTGTCACTAAGATAACACCTTAGGGCATCAGCATAATGCTATTACACTGTCTGTATTTTTCCTGCTAAAAGCCCCCCAAAATTCTACATTTAGCACAGCAGTGACTCTCTTAGCTTTTTATGTCTGTCAAAAGTTCAGAAATAAAACAAAAGAAATACTTCATAGATTACCAAAGCACTAGCCTTTCCTTAACTTACAAAAAAACATGTCACACATCAAAATGACTGTACTTATATGATTCATTTTAGGAAACAAATTAAGATACTAACTGTAATAAAAAAAGAAATATAGCAAAAATATTGTAACTTAATTTTATCTCATGATTAATGGGAAATTACTTTCATACTTAAGTAGAGGCATCTTTTATGGGATGATATATTGTTCAAAACTTTTCCACATATATAAAACATGTTTTAAATGGGAAATATTGCAGTGTTCACACTTTGCTACACAAGGTGTGCAGACCTCCTTAGGCTGAGGTCAGTAGATCATTTGTCATTTCATTATAATCAGGGGCCAAATTTATAATAAATAGGTAACATAGGATCCAAAATAGCCAAAAGAAGAATACAGCTCACTTTGTTCTATCTTACCCAGCACAGGGACCTCTGCACATGTTTCAGAACACAAGCACAACAGATTTCTATAGACATCAATAAATCACCTTCTGGGTTTTCCTTCAGTCAATGATCATACAAAATATGAATGAAATATGCAATAAGGAGATAAAAACAGAACAGAACAAATATTTGTCCTCACTCCTCTGTATTTTATTTAGTAAATAAGTCCATAAAGTACTTTATCTTTGAAAGAAATAAGAATCAGGCAAGTATGCGGCTGTAAAAGTTTTATTTCATCTGCAAAATTACACAGAATATCAACTGTCTAATACTGTTTATCCTTGACTTATTATTACTGAAAGCAAATCACAACCATGAGATTTGGCAGATGTAAATAACCATATAAACGGGCTAATAATCTCAATGAAAGAAACTATAAGCTCTATTAAGCTAAAATTGAGAATGAAAAATGTTATTTAAATCAGCAATCTATGTTGAGTGCTTAGACTCTTATCAGCTCTTGCATTTTATTTGCTGTTTTGAAATGCCATTTGATTTTCATTTATTAACAATCTCAGTCTGTATTTAGAATGTAAAGCATATTCCATTTATTAGATAGTGTTTAACTGCTTGAATGTTGAATTTTGCTTTTAAAAAATGTGTTTTCCTATATGAATTTGATAGTCATATGACTTTTTCAATCATAGCAAATTTGTGACTTTGGAACATACAGTTCAAATGTTGGCTTAAGAAATAATTTTATTGAAGTTTTATATAGTTGCATAAATAGTATGGTTGAAAAACTACTTGAGCATCAACGTTAGGAGATGTGTTGTGAATTCGCTTTCTGGCCTCCCTCTGGATATTACTGAAGGTAGTAGTGGAGCTGGTCAGATCGACAGAGGGGTTGCGAGTTCTCTTTCTGGGCTCCCTCTAGTGGTTACTGGAGGTAATGGAGCTGATCTGATTGACAGAGGCTTGTCACCTGATAATGATGATGACGATTGGAGATCTGGGGTTTCAGATTGGGATTTAATCAAAGAGAAGATCCCAAAAGGGAAAAAAAAAACACCTGGTTCCCGCGCTGCTATACTTCAACCCTCAAATGGAGGAAATCCAGTAGATTCTAGGAGTAGGTTCCAATATCAATGCTTTATTTCATAGTACATGCAAAGACAACGCGTTTCGAGGTCCATTCCATGACCTCTTCCTCAGGTCTGATGTGCAACCTTTGATTTGTCTTCATTCTTGTACATCTGACCTGAGGAAGAGGTCATGGAATGGACCTTGAAACGCGTTGTCTTTGTATGTACTATGAAATAAAGCATTGATATTGGAACCTACTCCTAGAATCTACTGGATTTCCTCCATTTGAGGGTTGAAGTATAGCAGCGCGGGAACCAGGTGTTTTTTTTTCCCTTTTGGGATCTTCTCTTTGATTAATGGAAGCAGACGCTGTCTGTCTACACCCTCCTGCTGCCGCTTCATTATATGGGATTGAGCGTATTTAGTAGTTGTGGCATTACACAACCTCTGAGAGTGAGTACCCTGAACAATACTATTTTTACTTATTATATCTGGTAAAGCCCTATGGGCGCGCTTTTGTGGTTTCTTTTATCTAGATTGGGATTTAAGAGAGCTGACTCCCTCTATCCCTGCTGGTGATTTGCTTCCTGTTCCTCCTGAGGTCTGGTTTCTCCAGCTTTGTCCCTGCATGTTCAGCTAAGTGGTTTATTTGCTATTCTGTTTGCATTTGATCTGGTTTTGTCTATCTCTTCTTGGTGCGGTCAGCCAGCTCCGGCTGGGGTTGTGCTGAATCACTGCCTATATGTTACTGCTTGTGCTAGTTTGCTTTATCCCCTGTTAGATTGGTCTCTTTTTGCTCTGCTTTCAGAATATACCAGAGTGCTGATATAGTGGGGGGCAAAGTCGTGTGACTTCAGTGTTTTTTGCATCAGACGTGTTGGACTTTTTGCAGGGTTTTTTGCGTTATTGCAGTGTCTTTCCTTTCCTGTCCTGTCTAGTCAGTGTGGGCCCCATCATTTGCTCAGTCTATTTTCCTGCCTGTGTTTGTGTTTTCATCTTGTCTCACCGACAATATATGTTTGGGGGCTATCTATTCCTTTGGCGTCTGCTCTGGGGCAGTTTAGATTTCCCTTTCTTGCTTTAGGCTTAGTTAGCTCTCCGGCTATGCCGAGGCATCTAGGATCATCGTAGGTACGCTCCACAGCTACTGCTAGTTGTGTGGATAGGATCAGGGGTCTGCAATTTGCTTAGGTTCCAACCTCTCTGGTTTTCTGTGGCTTAGCCTGGACCTGCTCTCCTCCTCAGTGACCCATTCATAACAGAATCACCAGCCTAACTGTAGATTCTAGGGTACTCCAAAGAAGGAAAGAATTAAAAAAAAAAGTGTCAGGATTTTTTTTTATATGTTTTTCCTCTTTTTTTCTGGGGCTGCAGGAGGAGATTTTTTTTTCTCTAAATGGAGACGAAGGAATTGTCTGACCGTGTTGAGCAGCTCGCTGCTGAAGTGCGGGGAATTTCTGCCTATCTCACTCAATCATCTGCTGTTGAACCAAAAATCCCTACTCCTGATGTGTTTTTAGGGGATCGGTCTAAATTTTTGAATTTTATGAATATTTGTAAACTATTTTTTGCTTTGAAACCTAACTCATTAGAGAGCTCGGTGCAGCAGGTTAAAATTGTAATTTCCCTGCTGCGTGGCGATCCCCAGGATTGGGCCTTTTCTTTGACACCCGGAGATCTTATTCTGGCTAATGTGGATGTGTTTTTTCAAGCCTTGGGGTTGTTGTAAGATGAACCTAACGCTATTGATCAAGCTGAGAAAACCTTATTGGCATTGAACCAGGGTCAGGATTTTGCAGAGTTATATTGTCAAAATTCTGAAAGTGGGCGGTCCTTACTAAATGGAATGACGATGCCCTAGCAGCTCTCTTTCGGAAGGGTTTGGCAGAAACCGTAAAAGATGTTATGGTGGGATTTCTTGTTCCCTCTGGTCTAGACGATTCTATGTCATTGGCCATTCAAATTGATCGGTGTTTACGTGAAAGTAAAACTACATGAGAGACGTTGCCGCTTTTCGAACGGACATCTGAACCCATGCAATTTGATAGGGGTTTTGTCTAGGGTGCAACGTCAGGAGTTTAGAAGGCACAATAAGCTGTGTTTTTTCTGTGGAGACGCCTCTTATACTATTTCTGTCTGCCCTAAATGAGAAAAGCATTTTGCTCACACATTTGCTTGTGGGCAGTGTACAGCCTAAGTTTCTTTTGGCTATTACCCTGATCTGCTCCTTGTCTACATTTTCGGCTAAGGCTTTTGTTGATTCAAGAGCAGCTTTGAATCTGATGGATTTGAACTTTGCTAAACATTGTGGTTATCCCATGATACCCCTGCAGACTCCTATCCCTTTGAGTGGTATTGATGCTACTCCTTTGGCGGAGAATAAACCCCAGTTTTGGACCCAGGTGATAATGCGGGTTGCCCCGAGCCACCAAGAAAATTGTAAATTTTTGGTGTTGCACAATTTGCATTATACTATTGTTCTGGGTTTTCCTTGGCTGCAAACTCATAATCCTGTTTTGGATTGGAAATCTGTGTCTGTGGTGAGTTGGGGTTGTCAATGTGTTCTTAGTGACACTCCTGTTTTCTCCACCTCTCCCCAGTCTCATGATATTCCTGACTATTTGGCTGACTTTTCTGATGTTTTTAGTGAGAGTAAGTCTGCTTCTTTGCCTCCTCATAGGAGTTATAACTCTGCAATTGAGTTAATGCTCGGGTGTAAATTTCCCTAGGGTCGGCTTTTCAATTTATCTGTACCTGAACATGATGCTATGTGATCTTATATCAAGGAGTCATTGGAGAAGGGTCATATTAGACCATCCTCTTCACCATTAGGTGCTTGGGTTTTTTTTGTGGCCAAGAAAGATGGTTCATTAAGGTCATGTATTGACTATCGCTCCCTTAACAAAATCACTGTTAAATATCAGTACCCTTTACCCCTGATTTCTGATTTTTTTTCCAGAGTTAAAAGTGCCTGTTGGTTTACCAAGCTTGACCTCAGGGGGGCATATAATCTCATTCGCATCAAGCACAGGGATGAATGGAAGATGGCGTTTAATTCTCCGGAGGGACATTTTGAGTACCTGGTGATGCCTTTTGGGCTCACTAATGCCCCTTCTGTCTTCCAATCTTATATGAACGATATTTTCCGGGACTTTGTGGATAAGTTTTTGATCATTTATCTGGATGATATTTTGATCTTTCCAGTGATTGGGATTCTCATGTGGAACATGTCCAGACTGTGCTCTGGATTTTGAGGGAAAATTCTCTGTATGTTAAGGGATCAAAGAGCCTTTTTGGTGTACAGAGGATTTAATTTTTGGAATTCATTTTGTCCCCGTCTGCTATTGAAATGGACCCGGCCAAGATACAGGCCATTTATGATTGCGTTCAGCTCACTTCTTTGAAGGCTCTCCAGAAGTTTTTGGGTTTTGCTAATTTCTACCATAAATTTATAAGTAGTTTTTCTGTTATTGTTTAACCACTGACTGATTTGACCAAAAAAGGCGCTGGTGTGATGAATTGGTCTCCAGAGGCAGTCTTGGCATTTCAGGAGCTAAGCAGAGATTCACTTCTGCTCCGGTTCTACGGCAACCTGATGTCTCACTCCTATTTTAGCTGGAGGTTGATGCTTCTGAGATTGGTGCAGGAGCCGTTTTGTCCCAAAAAGATCCTGTGACTTCTAAGATGAATCCCTGTGCCTTCTTTTCTCGAAAATTCTCCCCATCTGAACGCAACTATGATGTGTGGAATTGGGAATTGTTGGCCATGAAATGGGCATTTGAAAAGTGGAGACATTGGTTGGAATGAGCTAGACATCAAGCTGTGGTCCTCACCGACCACAAGAATTTGATTTATCTTGAATCAGCCAAACGCTTGAATCCTAGACAGACTAGGTGGGCCTTGTTTTTCACACATTTTAATTTTGTGGTCTCTTTTCTTCTGGGCACTAAGAATGTTAAGCAGATGCCCTTTCTAGGAGTTTCTTTGTGGATTCTCTTGATGTGACCGAGCCTACTATCATTCTATATGAGGGTGTAGTTCTTTCAGCTATTTCACCTGACGTGCCCTGGAGGAATTTCAGGAGGACATACCTGAAAGTTGCCTTATAGGAAAATTGTATGTCCCTGACCAGTGGAGGAAAAGAGTATTGTCTGAAATTCATTGCTCCATGTTGGCTGGTCATCCAGGTAATTTTGGTACCAGAGATTTGGTGAGTCGGTCTTTTTGGTGGCCTGCCTAATCTAGTGATGTCAGGAATTTTGTTCAGTCCTGTGGGACTTGTTCTCGGTCCAATCCCTATTCTCGTTCTAGTGGGTTGTTGATGCCCCTGCCGGTGCCCAGGAGGCCGTGGACCCATATCACAATGGATTTTATTTCCGATCTTCCTGTCTCTCAGAGAATGACTGTTATCTGGGTGATTTGTGATAGATTTTCTAAGATGGTCCATCTTATACCACTCCCAAAGTTGCCATCTTCTTCTGAGTTGGTGCCCTTGTTTTTACAACAGGTGGTTTGGTTGCACGGGATTCCTGAGAACATTGTGTCGGACAGAGGAGTCCAGTTTGTTTCCAGATTTTGGAGAGCTTTTTGTTCCAAACTGGGAATTCAGTTATCTTTCTCCTCTGCATTTCATCCTCAGACAAATGGGCAGACTGAGAGAACAAACCAGACTTTGGAGTCCTATTTGAGATGTTTCATATCTGCTGATCAGGATGACTGGGACTCATTTTTGCCCTTTGCCGAATTCACGCTAAACAATAGAGCTAGTTCTGCCACTTTGATGTCGCCATTTTTCTGTAACTTTGGGTTTCATCTTTGATTTTCTTCATGGCAAGTGGAATCTTTGGCCTGCCCAAGTGTGGACTCTGTGGTAGAGAGAATGCAGCAGATTTGGGACCAAGTGGTGGATAAGTTGTCCCTCTCTCAGGAAAAAGCCCAACGGTTTTCCAACCGGCATAGGATCATTGGTCCCTGATTTAAAGTGGGTGTAATGGTTTGGTTGTCTTCAATGAATATTCCTATGAAGGTTGCATCTCCAAAATTCAAGCCAAGATTCATTGGACCTTATAAGATTTTGGAGATCCTTATTCCCGTTTCTTTCCGATTGACTCTTCCAGTTATGTTTAAGATCCATAACGTGTTTCATAAATCTTTGTTGAAGAGGTTTGTGGAGCCAGTAGTTCCTATGGCGGCGCCTCCTGACCCTGTATTGGTTAAAGGCAATTTGGAGTATGAGGTAGAGAAAATATTGGATTCTCGTTTGGCTAGACGGAGACTCCAGTACTTGGTCAAATGGAAGGGTTATGGCCAGGAGGATAATTCTTGGGTCTCTGCTTCTGACATTCATGCCGAAAGATTGGTTCATGCTTTTCACTGGGCCCATCCTGATCGGCCTGGTGGCTTGGATGAGGGTTTGGTGATCACTCCTAAAGGGGGGGTACTGTTGTGAATTCGCATTCTGGCCTCCCTCTGGTTATTACTGAAGGTAGTGGAGCTGGTCAGAGTTCTCTTTCTGGGCTCCCTCTGGTGGTTACTGGAGGTAATGGAGCTGATCTGATTGACAGAGGCTTGCAACCTGATAATGATGATGACGATTGGAGATCTGGGGTTTCAGATTGGGATTTAAGACAGCCGACTCCCTCTATCCCTGCTGGTGATTTGCTTCCTGTTCCTCCTGAAGTCTGGTTTCTCCAGGTTTGTCCCTGCATGCTCAGCTAAGTGGTTTATTTGCTATTCTGTTTGCATTTGATCTGGTTTTGTCTATCTCTTCTTGGTGCGGTCAGCCAGCTCCGGCTGGGGCTGTGCTGAATCACTGCCCATATGTTACTGCTTGTGCCAGTTTGTTTTATCCCCTGTTAGATTGGTCTCTTTTTGCTCTGTAGATTGGTCTCTTTTTGCTCTGCTTTCAGAATATACCAGAGTGCTGATATAGTGGGGGGCGAAGTCGTGTGACTTCAGTGTTTTTTGCATCAGATGTGTTGGACTTTTTGCAGGGTTTTTTGCATGATTGCAGACAGTGTCTTTCCTTTCCTGTCCTGTCTAGTCAGTGTGGGCCCCATCATTTGCTCAGTCTATTTTCCTGCCTGTCTGTGTTTTCATCTTGTCTCACCGACAATATATGTTTGGGGGCTATCTGTTCCTTTGGTGTCTGCTCTGGGGCAGTTTAGATTTCCCTTTCTTGCTTTAGGCTTAGTTAGCTCTCCCGCTGTGCTGAGGCTTCTAGGATCATCGTAGGTACGCTCCACGGCTACTGCTAGTTGTGTGGATAGGATCAGGGGTCTGCAATTCGCTTAGGTACCAACCTCTCTGGTTTTCTGAGGCTTAGCCTGGACCTGCTCTCCTCCTCGGTGACCCATTTATAACAGAGATGTAAATTAAAATATATTCTTTTTATGACAATAGATTGAAAAATGTGGTAAGCAAATCTGCTGAAATTTGATTTTTGCCAGGAAATTTAACTCACTTCAAAGTGATTCCTTGTTAATCAATCGTAATCTGTTGTCTGTCCAGACCCCAGAGTATAGTAAACATAGTGTGCAAAAATATTATTCAACTTGCTTCTCACCTAGCCCTGCAGCCCTCATTTTTGTAAAACTCCCTCCAGCCTCCATTTTCTTTCATTGTGCGATATCTGACATCATCCCAGTGTGATTAGGCTTCCAACGTCGAGTAGGTCTCTAATGGATCAACCAACATTTCCTGAGACATGGTCAACATTTCGGATGATTCACATTTGGCGTCTGTTGAGGATGCCAGATGTCACTTGTTGAAGTACAGAAGTTGCATGACATCATATGCTTGAGGAAAGATGAGGCTAGAAAGAGCTGCACAGAGGAGAGGACTGGGCCAGGATAGATATAGGTTGACACTAGTAAAAGTGAATATTGCTTTTATTGCTTTCTTAATCCATTCCCAGCCAGTAGAATCAAACAAAATGGTGACCAGATTAGATGAATACATTGGAAGGAAATTTCTCAAAATTTGTATTTGACTGAGTTTATGAATTTTAGGAAATTCTAAAAGAGTTTGATTATTTATTCACTAATCCCTAATTAGAAGCGATGAAGGAAGACAAACCAATATTGAAATTTTTTATCTCCAAAGGTTAGACAATACTTGACAGGATCAATGCAGATTTATAAAATAAACCCAAAAACAATTCCACTGAAGTTGAAACATAAATTTTATGATTGTTGGATCACAAAAGATGGATCAAAGTAACAAGTCACTTCTAGAAGGATTTTTTGAAAGACCATACACAGAAAGCTTTGCAATTGAACTACAAAATTTAGCACTTTCCCAACTATGGCTAGGATATGTATCTGTAATACATATTTAAGAAAGGCAATTGTTTTATTGCATTATCAGAATTTACAAAATGCTGTACATTTGTATTTATTGATGTAGTTTATAGTTTCTATAACCCAATGTAGATTTAGTACTTTGATTTACTTTTTATCTATCGACAATGTGAAGTTTCACTATTTGGTTTAAATATTAAACACAAATATGCTTTATAAAAACTATCTTCTATTTATTAAATACAGTTTTACTGTAAAGTTGGAAATTGTTTGCAAACTATGCACTAAATGACCCCAGTGAGGTAAATGTTTAATATCGGGTAGACCACAACACAGGCAGACCATGGTAAGTTCTGCGCACTAAGCAATATGGAATAGATCCTTCAGTATGCATAGACTGCCATTGTTCTAGGCAGTGGAATTCCTATTTTCACAGGTTAAAGATTTTTTGTGGATTATAAGAAGCACCGTACCATAAGACAGACTCCAAATTTTGGGGAAAATAATAGGAAAAAATATGTTTAAATAAAATGGTGGGGCGTCCTATAGTCTGATTTCCCAGTAGCTTACTGGGGGCAGCTGCAGGGGAGTGGTGTCATAAAAGGCAGGAACGAAGCTCAGGATGCAAGGGGCAGTAATGGGCAAATGCTATGCGTGCCGGGCTGGGAAGAGATGGTGTCCCAGTGGTGCAAGTCTTTGGGCCCTGGGCTCACATAAGATGTTTGCAGTGAGCAGAGTCCCCTCAAATAGATTTCCCTGCTGTGGGCTTTGGGAAAATGGCCAATTGAGGCAGCACATGCATAGAATGAAATCTTAGGAGACATTTTCTGGAAGCCCACCACAGGAAAATCTCCACCTCCATCTTATGAGAGCCCCCAGACTCACACCGCCAGGACATCCTCTCTTCTCAGCCTGGTGCCCACAGAATCAAACCACTCCTGCTGACCCCACTCCAGCACAGCCACCCTGCCGGTAAGCTACATTCTGATTATAAGATGCATCTCCCAATTTCCTTTCAATTTTACAGGGGAAAAGTGTGTTTTATAATCTGAAAAATATGGTATGAACCATCGAGTAAGATGAGAGTGCACAAATGCTCAAACACATAAAATATTATATCTATACAAATCTCTCTTTATGTCAGTTGTCCATGTGCTCAGGACTTTGTTAGGGTTCAAATAAATTATAAAGTGAAAATGATAGATCAATTAGCACATTTGCACTCCCCAAGCACAGGGCAAGCAAATATTATTAGAAAATGATATATTTATCAGAAAGTGCAAATGCATAAATCCATAAATATTTAAACATTTCCCAAGCCTAGGGCAGACAAGCATTAGTAACAAGTAGTGCCTAATCAGATGTAATTGCTAGCCTGTACCCTCTAGCATAAATTTTTTCTTACTGCTTCTTTAGAAAGGGAAACATTTCCCACAGTGCTCCCGCTGAGGTCAGATAACTGAAGTGAGTTCATTGGCTGTGAACTCCCAGGCAATGAACTCATTTTCTCATGTTTGCGGTGCTCTCAGACAGGGAAAAGGAGTTCACAGGGAGACACTGAGCACACGCTGCTCCTTGTCTCTGCTGGATAACAGGCTGTATGGTTGCATTATGCAACCATGCAGCCTGCCATCTAAATGTGAGATAAAAGGAGAGATACAGGGCGCATCCACTGTGTGAAATCCATATAAAACAATTAAAATTGTGGAACAGTAAGGAAGGTGCTCACCTATTGGGGTTGTGAGGAAGTCACAACACCCATGAACGCTTAAGAAGCAGCAGCAAGTCTGCACAGGGTCCTAGGACAGAATTGCAGAAATGACGTGGAAGTGCAATAAGGACTGCGCTTGCTTCTGGTAGAGTAAAGGGTTCTTTATTCAGCCAACGCGTTTCCTGAGCCTGCTGGCTCACTTCATCAGGGCAGATTACATTGTAAGACAGTGAAACATACTTATAGAGAAAAAAGGCGCCAAAACAGGGTCGAACAGAATCAGCAAAGGTCAAAAAAAAAAAAAAACCCAAGCAATGAAACTTTACTAGAAGCATAAAAAACACAACAATAAGAGTATATATAGAAAAGAAAAAATAAAAATATGTAAAAGTACAAAAAATTAAAATATAAAACAGAGTGCTATGGATCACGGGGTTAAAACATGGCTATAGTTAAAAACGGTGAGTCCTCAAGGGGTATTAGAACCTGGCTCATAAAATGCGAATGGAAGGTATTAGTCCACTAGACCATTAAGCTTGACTGTGGTGGTGTGAAGAATATATTGAGGGGTTGTTTGTCACTTTATTTAGAAAAAAAAAAAAACCAATATAAGCAAAGGTCAAAAAATGGTAAAGAATAAAAACAATGAAATTTAATCACAAACATAGAAAACACAACAATAAGAGTCTATATAGAAAAGAAAAAATAAAATTATGTAAAAGTACAAAAAATATGAAACAGAGTGCTAAGGATCACAAGGTTGAAACATGGCTATAGTTAAAAAAGGTGAGTCCTCAAGGGGTATTAGAACCTGGCTCATGAAGTGCAAGTACAGACTATAAAGTGCAAACGTAAGGTATTAGTCCACTAGACCATTAAGCTTGACTATGGTGGTGTGAAGAATAAATCTTTTCCCCCTCTTCTATCAAATAAAAGCATCATTGATAATATTGAGGCCATAGGGTCCAATTGTCTTTAATTTATAAATCCAATAGACCTCTTTTCTATTCAGTGCTTGGGTTCTATTGGAAACGTGTTCAGGGATGTGCTCTATAGGAAAAATGATAGCTTTAGAAAAATCTCTTTGGTGAAATAAATCAAAGTGACGTGACAAACCGTGTTTTTGATACCCAGTTTTAGTGTTGTGTCTATGAGAGTTCATTCTACAGTGAAGGGGTTGTGTGGTTCTGCCAACATACAATTTAGGACAAGGACAAAGGATGACATAGATGACAAAGGAAGACACACAGGACAGGTGGTTAGTGATGGTGAATTTTTCTAAGGTGAATGGATGTGAAAAGATGAATGTATTATGAGCAATATTACTGCATAGGCTGCACCTGGGTTTCAGGCATCTGAAAATGCCTGGTGTCAAGCCAGTGCAGTTATCAGGAGTACACTGGGTCAATCTGCTAGGGGCCAGATGGTTTTTTAGTGATCTGGCCTTCCTAAAAGTGACAGTAGGTCTATCAGGCAGAACTTTATTGAGTATTGGATCTTTTTTGATAATATACCAGAGGTCACCTAACATAACCACACAACCCCTTCACTGTAGAATGAACTCTCATAGACACAACACTAAAACTGGGTATCAAAAACACGGTTTGTCACGTCACTTTGATTTATTTCACCAAAGAGATTTTTCTAAAGCTATCATTTTTCCTATAGAACACATCCCTGAACACATTTCCAATAGAACCCAAGCACTGAATAGAAAAGAGGTCTATTGGATTTATAAATTAAAGACAATTTTTCCCTATGGCCTCAATATTATCAATGATGCTTTTATTTGATCGAATAGGGAGAAAAGATTTATTCTTCACACCACCGCAGTCAAGCTTAATGGTCTAGTGGACTAATACCTTACATTTGCACTTTATAGTCTGTACTTGCACTTCATGAGCCAGGTTCTAATACCCCTTGAGGACTCACCTTTTTTTAACTATAGCCATGTTTCAACCTTGTGATCCTTAGCACTCTGTTTCATATTTTTTGTACTTTTACATAATTTTATTTTTTCTTTTCTATATAGACTCTTATTGTTGTGTTTTCTGTTTGTGATTAAATTTCATTGTTTTTATTCTTTACCATTTTTTGACCTTTGCTTATATTGTTTATTTTTTTTTTTTTTTCTAAATAAAGTGACGAACAACCCCTCAATTTATTGTTCACACCACCACAGTCCAGCTTAATGGTCTAGTGGACTAATACCTTCCATTTGCATTTTATGAGCCAGGTTCTAATACCCCTTGAGGACTCACCTTTTTTAACTATAGCCATGTTTTAGCCCCGTGATCCATAGCACTCTGTTTTATATTTTAATTTTTTGTACTTTTACATATTTTTATTTTTTCTTTTCTATATATACTCTTATTGTTGTGTTTTTTATGCTTGTAATAAAGTTTCATTGTTTGTTTTTTTGTTTTTTTGTTTTTTTTTGTTTTTTTTTGACCTTTGCTGATTCTGTTTGACCCTGTATTGGCGCCTTTTTTCTCTATAAGTATGTTTCACTGTCTTCCAATGTAATCTGCCCTGATGAAGTGAGCCAGCAGGCTCAGGAAATGCGTTGGCTGAATAAAGAACCCTTTACTCTACCAGAAGCAAGCGCAGTCCTTATTGCACTTCCACGTCATTTCTGCCATCTAAATGTAGCAGATCTCGACCCGTCATGGGAAAAATGGATTATCAGCTTCTCTGTGGAAAGGTGAGGAATATTGTTTTTTTTATAACTCTGCTGCAGAAGACAATGTCATTGGGGGAATGGGCAAGGTCATAAGTATGGTTTCACTAAGATTTATTAAAGGAGTCTGGGTCATTCTTTCAATTAAAGGACTTTTTTCTTGGTGTCTGTAAATTTATAGAATATGACTATGGAGTTAATAATGGGGCATCTTATTGACACCTCTCCATTACTAACATAAGGGCCTGATATCACCTGACAATGCAAAGGAGACATAAACCCCTCAACTAACACCCCACTGGCCACCTCTACAGGGCAAGTGGGAAGAGTGAGGCTAAGTGCCAGAATTGGCACATCTTAGACATGTGCCTTTTCTGGGGCAGCTGAGAGCTGATGCTTTTAGCCTAGGGGGACAGTATCCATGGCCCCTTCCTAGGCTATTAATATCAGCCTGTAGCTGTCAGCATAGCCTTTGCTGGTCATTAATTATAAAGGAACTGGAACCCTACATTATTTTTTGGGGGTCCCCTATTTTAATAGATATTAATAGCATGGGAAGCTCCATGGGTACTATCCCCTTCACAGGCTATAAACATCTGCCCCCCAGCCACTGACTTTCCCTCTGCTGGTTAAGAAAATTATGTGGGAGCCCAAGCAATTTTTTTCAGAAAAATAATCTTTCCTTAATTAAATACATGTAGAGTAAGCTGCACACACTGCACTGATTGTATATGTCACTGACATTTACATATCTACATGTTCTATGTGTGTTTACTATATGTACCATATATACTCATGTATAAGATGAGATTTTCAGCCTTTTTTGGGCTGAAAGTCCCCCTCTCATCTTATAAACGAGTCATATACCTGGGGGTCAGTGGGGGAGGGGGAGCGGGAGTGTGAGAGATCATACTGACCCCCCAGCATGGTCTCTGCAGCCCCCAGCTTCTCCACTGTCTCCCTTCCTGCCTTCAGTGGTCACATGGTAACGCTCATTAAACTCATGAATATGCGCATATTCATGAGTGTAATGAGCGGTATTATGTGACTGCTGAAGGAAGGAAAGGGAGACAGTGCAGAAGCGAGGCTGCAGAGACCTCACCAGGGTGGGTGAGTATAGCGATATTCACTTGTCCCCCAGTCCATCGCTGCTCACGCTGTCTGCTGCTTCCTTTGTCTGTGACATTTAGCCAGCAGGGGGCACGGTGAAGTGGTTATTTCGCTCCACACCCTCTGCTGGCTGAACAGTCACTGACAGAGGACACACAGACAGTGGTGAGCAGCGATGGACCGGGGAGAGGTGAATATCTCAGGTGCCGGGTCCTGAGCAGGAGAGGTGAGTATGGCATTTTTTTTTGCAGTAGCATATGGGGGCATAATATATGGGGGCATATTTTATGAGGCAGCATATGGGGGCATAATCTATGAAGCAGCATATGGGGCATAGTTTATGGAGCAGCATATAGGGGCATAGTCTATGAAGCAGTATATGGGGCATATTCTATGGAGCAGCATATTGGGGCATATTATATGGAGCAGAATATGGGGGCATATTCTATGGAGCAGCATATGGAGGGCATATTCTATGGAACATCTTATGGGGGCATATTCTATGGGGAAGCATATGGGGCATAGTCTATGGAGCAGCATATGGGGGCATAGCCTATGGGGCAGCATATGGGGGCATATTCTATGGAGGAGCATATTTGGCATAGTCTATAGTACAGCATATGGGGGCATAGTGTATGGAGCAGCATATGGGGGCATATTCTATAGGGGCATAGTCTACGGGGCAGCATATGGGGGCATAATGTGTGGAGCAGCATATGGGGGCATATTCTATGGGGCACCATATAGGGGCATAGTCTATGGAAAAGCCTATGGGGGCATATTCTATGGGGCAGCATATGGGGCATAATGTATGGAGCAGAATATAGGGGGCATATTCTATGGGGCAGCATATAGGGGCATATTCTATGGAGCAGCATATTGGGGCATATTCTACGGAGCAGCATATGGGGCATATTCTATGGAGCAGCATATAGGAGCATAATCTATGGAGCAGCATATGGAGGCATAATCTATGGGGCAGTATATGGGGGCAACATATGGGGGCATATTCTTTGGAGCAGCATATAGGGGCATAATCTGTGGTGCTGCATATGAGGGCATAATCTATGGGGCAGCAAATGGGAGCATAATCTATGGGGCAGCATATGGGGGCATATTCTATGGGGCAGCATATGGGGGCATAATCTATGGGGCAGCATATGTGTGCATATTCTATGGGGCAGCATATTGGGGCATATTCTATGGAGCAGCATATGGGGGCATATTCTATGGAGCAGCATATGGGGGCATATTATATGGAGCAGAATATGGGGGCATATTCTATGGAGCAGCATATGGAGGGCATATTCTATGGAACATCTTATGGGGGCATATTCTATGGGAAAGCATATGGGGCATAGTCTATGGAGCAGCATATGGGGGCATATTCTATGGAGCAGCATATTTGGCATAGTCTATGGTACAGCATATGGGGGCATAGTGTATGGAGCAGCATATGGGGGCATATTCTATAGGGGCATAGTCTACGGGGCAGCATATGGGGGCATAATATGTGGAGCAGCATATGGGGGCATATTCTTTGGGGCACCATATGGGGGCATAGTCTATGGAAAAGCCTATGGGGGCATATTCTATGGGGCAGCATATGGGGCATAATGTATGGAGCAGCATATAGGGGGCATATTCTATGGGGCAGCATATAGGGGCATATTCTATGGAGCAGCATATTGGGGCATATTCTACGGAGCTGCATATGGGGCATATTCTATGGAGCAGCATATGGGAGCATAATCTATGGAGCAGCATATGGAGGCATAATCTATGGGGCAGTATATGGGGGCAACATATGGGGGCATATTCTTTGGAGCAGCATATAGGGGCATAATCTGTGGTGCTGCATATGAGGGCATAATCTATGGGGCAGCATATGGGGGCATAATCTATGGGGCAGCATATGGGGGCATATTCTATGGGGCAGCATATGGGGGCATAATCTATGGGGCAGCATATGGGTGCATATTCTATGGGGCAGCATATGGGGGCATATTCTATGGAGCAGCATATGGGGGCATATTCTATGGAGCAGCATATGGGGCATAATCTATGGAGCATCTAATGGAGCATCTTATGGGGGCATAATCTATGGAGCATCTAATGGGGAATAATCTATGGAGCATCCTATGGGGCATATTATTCTATATAGCATCTTATGGGGCCATTATTAACCTTTGTGCAACATTATATGGGGTGTATTTTGTATGGAGCGTCTTATGGGGCCATCGTGAACTGTATAGAGCATTATATGGGGCTCCTGATTCAATATGGATATTCAAAAACATTTAACCTACTGATGTCTCAATTAATTTTACTTTTATTGGTATCTATTTTTATTTTGGAAATTTACCAGAAGCTGCTGTATTTTCCACCCTAGGCTTATATGCGAGTAAATAAGTTTTCCCAGTTTTTTGTGGCAAAATTAGTGGGTCGGCTTATGCACGGGTCGGCTTATGCAAGAGTATATACAGTAATCCATCTATTCTATCCTGTCAACTCCTGCTGTGATTTTACACTACGTGGCTGATGAATTGCCGGTTTCTATTCTACAGCTCTGGCAAAAATTAAGAGACCACTTTCAAATGTTCAGTTTGTCTGGTTTTTCTCTTTTTAGGTATATTTTTGAGTAAAATGTAAATAGTTCTTTTAGTCTGCAAACTTCTGACATCATGTCTCTGAATTTCCAAGTTTTGCAAACTTATTCATGGGGTGTGATTCGAGTCCTCATCATCACTCTCTAAGCCTGTTTTCGTTGACAAAATATGGCTTTATAAGTGCTTCATTGATAATCTGATTATTATATGGAAGAGGACAGAGGAGGAAGCGGCACAGTTACTAAAGGAGCTCAATAATAACACCTGGGGGATTACCTTTATATCACAAATTAATAAAGAAAAAATGGTGTTTCTTGATCTAGAGATCAGCCATAGCGGGAACAA
Source organism: Dendrobates tinctorius (assembly GCF_039654945.1). NCBI lineage: Eukaryota > Metazoa > Chordata > Amphibia > Anura > Dendrobatidae > Dendrobates > Dendrobates tinctorius. The sequence goes on along the minus strand of NW_027361732.1, from coordinate 37,053,728 downwards.
AAATTATTACAAAAACCCACTTTAAAAAGGTCGATTCAAATGGCCTTTTAGATTTCAACAGTGCACATTACAAGAAGTGGAAGGTTAATAAACCCCACAGCCAATTTTTTTGTAGAAGAAAGAATTGTACCAGAAACTGGTTATGTAGCTCAGTCTAAAATTCTAAAAAGAAAATTTAAGGAAAAAAGATGCCCAAAAAATTTGATAAATAGTGCATATAGGGATAACAAAGTAAAAACACAGGAGTAATGTTAAAAAGGAAAAAATAGGAAGGGGGATAATTTGACCATTGGTAAAGAAAAAAGTGATGATTGCTGGAAATTGAATTTTGTGACAACATTCAATAGGGGAAATAAAGTCATAAGAACTGTGCTTTCAAAATATTGGTATATCTTGAAGTGTGACCTTGTTTTGGGAAAACATCTCCCTGATAAACCAGGGATTACATATAGAAGGGGGAAAACTTTGAAAAATTTGGTGGCCCCCAGTAAATTAAAAAAACAGCTGGATTCAAAAGAAAAAAAAGTACTGATCAAATTTTATGTGGTGTTTCTCAAGGAACCGGAGTTTTTAAATGCACCTCTAAAAAATGTTGTACCAGTGGGATCCTAGATCACGGGGCTAAAACTATCAAATGTAATAGTACTGGTGAGGTCTTTGAGATTTCACAAAGACTCACCTGTAGCAGTGAATTTGTTGTATATGTCATCACATGCAGTACGCGGAGCTTAAGGAAAGAGGTACGCAGCACCATGCTGCGGACTGAAACGCTAATGTGAACCTAGCCTAACAGATGGTATGTTTCAAAGTGGGACACATACAAAGTAATAGGCATAGTACCTACATCCAATGATGCACAATGATAAAGTGGCTGTATAGTGTTGAACCCCTAGCCTCAAAGCACATTTAACCCAAGGCTTTGTCAGTAGTAGTAGTACTTTTCTAAATCAATATATGTTTAAGGCCTGGTGTGTGTTTTCTAGCACTCTTGCAAGCCAATATATTGCATCAGCCATGTCATTGGCCTTTGTAGGCATAAAAAAAGCGTTTTCAGGCCTTGTGTTTGTTTTGTAGTACTTTTGCAAATCAATATATTGCATCTGCCTTCTAATTGCTATTTCTATGCTGCAAAAATACTTTTTGAGGCCTTATGTCTGTTTTCTAGTAGCACTGCAAATCAATATATAGCATCAGCCGTGTTGTTGCCATTTCTAGGCCCCAAACATTCTTTTTCAGACCTTCCATCTGTTTTCCAGTGGTTTTGCAAATCAATATATCATATCAGCAGTCTCATTGGTCATTGGCCTTTGTAGGCCCCAAAACCACTTTTTCAGACTTGTGTATGTAGTACGTTTGCAAACCAATATATCGTATCAGCCATGTTGTTGCCATTTCTAGTCTGCAAATATACTTTTCAGGCTTGTTGTGTGTTTTATACTACTTTTGCAAAGCAATATATCACATCAGCCTTCTCATCATTTTTAGGCCCCAAAAATAATTTTTTAGGCCTGATGTGTGTTTTCTAGCTCTTTTGCAAATCAATATATCACATCAGCCATGTCGTTGCCATTTCTAGGCCCCAAAAATACTTTTTTTCAAGACAGTTGTCTGTTTTCCAATAGTTTTCCAAATCAATATATTGCATCAGCTGTCGTCAGCCTTTAAAGGCCCCAAATACTCCTTTTCAGGTGTGGTTTGTGTTTTGTAATACATTTTCAAATCTATATATCACATCATCCTTGTTGTTGCCATTTCTAGGCCCCAAAAATAATTTTTCAGGGCTAGTATGTGAGCTTGGAAATAAATAATTGGCATAAGCCATCTACTTGCCATTTTTAGGCCAAATGCATAAGTTTTCAGGACTGCTGCATTTTTTCTAGCAATGTTGCAAATAAATAAATCTGCTTTTATGCCATTTCTTTGTAGTATGGTTTACAAAATGAACTTACAAAAATGGAGAGAGCATCAAATAAGGGACATGAATGTGGCCGTGGAGATGCTGGTGTAGCTGCTGATGGTGCTGGTGTAGCAGATAAATTGAGAGGACATGGTCATTCTACATGCTATGTGCAGAATTCCAACACCTTCCTCTGGTACATGCAGGCAACAGAACGTTATATGTTTTTTGTAGGCTACTGCTGTGTAAATAATGAGGCCACAAGATGTTAAAAAGGTATTTGATTGGATGGCTGAGTGTGGCTTCAGTACCTTCGCAATATCTTCAACCAGGGCCTGTGCAGAAAGTGGACAGTCGGCACCTGAGGACCATTCTAATCTGGCTTCCACCTCACCCATTGCTGATCAGTCAAGCAGTCTGAGCCCCAAGTCATGCAGCATTCTCTTCTGCTTTTTGATGGACTCAGCTGGCTGGGGTTCCATGACCTATCCACCTGCGCCTGTTGTTGAAGAGGTAGAGAATGAGTAAACCGATGCCCAACCACTTGTTAGGTTGGATGATAAGTATGTGCAAGGGCTAGTGCACATGGTCAGTGGACCACTGCAGCACATGTCAGATGGTGATGAATCTCAATTGCCAAACTGCAACATCTTTATGCAGTGCACAGACTAGTAAGGAGGGAAGGGTTAAGGAGCCAGGGGGATAATGAGGTGCTAGACCCCACATAGAGTGGAGGCCATCCTAGTGACGAGCACAGTTCGTAACAAGAGGAGGTGGCCACGCTGCCACAACAGCACAGCAAAAGAGAGATCAGGGTGCAAATACACAGTGGGCAGCCATTAGCTAGTACATCAGCTTCTACTGCCCACTACACCCCTGATATAAGCACACTACTAAAGACAGCTCAAAAGAGCTCCCTGGTGTGGCAATTCTTCAGGGAATGTGCTGCCAACAAGTCACAGGTGGTTTGCGCTCTGTGCCATCATGCCCTGAAGCAAGGCATAAATGTGCTGAACCTGAGCACTGCCTATATGATGAGTCATCTGAATTCCAATAATGAGGTGCAGTGGAGTCTATAAATTAAAAACTATGACAGATCTGAACCTCTTCCTGCTCTCTCTTCTGCTATGGTCTCAGCCTCTTCTTCCAGCTCATAATCAACAGCCACCTACCTTTCCACATTTTGAGGAGGAGATAGCATCACCACCATCATCAGTGTCCCTGATCATCTCCACACCATCCCATGAAAGTGTTCAGCTTTCCATGCCCCAATTCCTAGAGAGAAAGAGGAGATACCAACCTGGCCACCCATGAGCCATGGTCCTGAATAACAGCGTTACAAAATTACTGACCATTGAAATGCTGCCATTCTGGCTGGTGGAGTTAAACAATTATATAGCAAAAGGGAAAAGAGAAGAGAAAACTTTGCTCACCAAAATATACCTGAGACTGGCCATGCCTGGGGATCAGTGGCTGACTACCACATGTATGCAAATAGAGATAGAAGACTTCTGGCACAGGAATCCTTTCTCAGTAAAAATTCTTACTTTATTTAAACATCTTCAGCGATACAAAACAACATCATGGGGACCCCCCCATAGGCCTGATGCGTTTCAGACCCGGTAAAAACAATCCTTCAAAGGAGGAACTATCATTTTCACACTAGGGTAGCACTCAGATCAGCTCATGGGCATCACTGGAGCATGACTGGGGGGATACAGAGTACCCAGATGATATACCTCTCACCAAGTCCAGCTTGTCATTGTCTATAGACATCTTGGCAGACATGAGCCAATACATGCTTCAGTGGCTTCGGAATGACCATCAAGTTGTCTGTATTGTTACCAGTGCAGATTACTGGATGGCCACTCTGATGGATCCCTGCTACAAGGATAATGTACCATCATTACATCACTTGAGAGGAATGTAAAAATGCATGAATTCAAGCACATGCTTTTAGAAAGATTTTTATTGGCTTTCCCACCTTACAGCGAGGGCTCAGTGGAGCAACAAGGCTAAGGAGGAAGTCACCAATGCAGCTGGAGCACCTCCAGCACCTCAGAAGGAAGGGTTTTCATGGCCAAAATGTGGAAAAACTTTGTAAGCATGTGACAACATCTGGCACCACCACCTGATATGGTCTGTATTAGAAGAAGGCAGCATTACAACAACATGGCGGAAGACTACCTTTCCACACATCTCATGTACTAACAGATGGGTCTGCCCCATTTAAATTCTGGGTCTACAAATGTGACACAGCTTGCCCTTTATGCTCTGGAGGTGCTGCCATGCAGAAAATGTACTGTCTGAACATGTGTTTAGCACATCAGAAGAGTCATCACAGACAGGTGCGTCTGCCTGTCCACAATCAACATTCTTCAGCTAACATTCTTTTAAATGAACCAGGCGTGGATCTCACACAACTTGTCCATATCTTTGGATGTCATGACAACTATCACAGTTGCACTTAGCCAGTTTTCAACTCAGTTATAATAGCTATATGCTATTTGCTATTCCACAAATAAAAAAACACAAAGAACTGTGTTGGCTACCTCCTCCTTCGCCTCTTCCACCTATACCTCCTTTTCCACCTATACCAACACTTCCACCTCCTTCTCCTACACTTGCATTTGTTCCTCCTAGTTCAAGATTCTTATTTTTCATTTCTGCTTTGCTTAGCATAGGGACAGGATGCAGCTAAAGCGAGGGACAGTTTTAGATTTTGCATGTGCACAGTTTTACAAAAATGCTCTCTATGTGTGCCTTGCACTCATATCTGTAAGAGTATCATGAGTACCCATAACTTTTTGCCCCATGGTCTGTGGGTGAAATGTATAAACTGATTTTTAGGGAGTACTCTGCCCTATGGTCTGTGGGTGAAATTTGGAATCTGCTAATGTAGGAGTACTCTGTCTCATGGTCTGTGTTGATGAAATGTGTAAGCTGTTACTTAGGGGGTACTCTGCCACATGGTCTGTGGGTGAAATTTCTAAGCTGCTTTTTATGGGGTACTCTGCCCCATGGTCTGTGGGTGAAATTTAAAGCTTCTTATTTGAGGGCACTCTACCCTTTGGTCTGTGGGTCAAATTTGTAAGCTGCTTCTAAGTGGGCACACTTTGTCCCATGCTCTGTGGGTGAAATTTTTGACTGAACTGCAGGCAGCTAATCTCAGTTTCTATGGGGGCAATAGTAACACTTTTATGTTATTTATTTACTTCCTATTTTTTCAATGATTGCTATGGTGACAGAACTCCTTTAAGTCATTTCCATATTTCCATTTTTTTTTCTTTTGCAGGGCAATTGTTGAGCTCTTACCACCATTTATCTTCCTTTTGCAGCCCACTAGCCTTCACTATGAACATTTTACAACGATTTTAAAGCACTGAATTTCCGGTCCCTATTGACTTCTATTGGGTTCAGGTGCTAGGTCAAGTTCAGACGTGAACCAAACTTTTTACTGCATGTTTGTCAAACCCAAACATCCATAGGTTCAATCATGTCTAATAGATAACATTACCCGGATTCTCAGTTTTATCCATTGGGCACATAAATATGCTTTATTAATTTATTTGCTTGAGTATTTTTCCCCATATAATAGATAATACCCTTGAGTGAATTCCTGCACTCAGCAATCACATCAGCACAGGTTAATGGGTTAATTGTATCTATTCACAACAATTTCATATTATTCCAGTAATATTAATTCTAACACCAAAACATTGCATTGATGCCCACCAGTTCCAATTACATTTTGTCTTACTTTACAGCCTTTTTTTCATTTAGCTAAAACAATTATGAATGTATACAGGTTGTGAGTCCAAGGTGCTATGATTATGATGACAACCTGCTGTCAATGCTGATTTTGTTTTGTTTATTAGTTGCAAACTATCGGTCAGCAAACAAAGAAATGATGTGATAAAAGCTATAGAATATAATGTGTCAGTTTAGTGTCAGAGAAAAATACTGAGTACACATGTACAATAAACACTGATGTGTGATTTTTTTCCTTGACATATAGTATACATAAAAATAAGAGACAAGTCCAACTTGCAAGAATTTGCAGTTCAAACCCGGCAAGTGAATTGAATGGGTCCACAAAAAAAGCCTGTAAACCAAAAATAACTGATGAAGGTGACCAAGCTTCTCTTAGCAGCAGTCAGAGATAACGCACAGCAAACAGATGCCATTAGAGTTGCATCCATATGCTGTCTAATTATGATGTGAGCCTTCTGTTGATGCCCTCTTATGTCTATGTATTCACTCAAGAAGCAATAAAATACCAAAGCAAAATACAACTGTATCACAAAATAGCAGAAAAAAACACCGTCTTAAATATAACATTGCTTGTCAATAAGCATCAGAATTAGAGATGAGCAAATATGTTTGGAAAACAATTGCCAAACATAAATTCTACACAAATATGGCACATTTGGATTGAGATTCGTGATCGGAAACATGAGCAAATTTTCTTAAAATCTGAAAAAATCGTTAACATTTGGTAAAAGTGCGGGAAAATATTTGTGTTACCACTAAAGTATTTTTAGCACTTTGTCTAGGATAGTTGTGGTGTATGATGAGTGGGGGGCATGCAATTGACAAAGGGAGGGGTTGGGGAGAACGCAGAAGAGCGGCATGCTAGTAATTTTTTGTATCCCTAACCTTATGTATGCACATTGCGGCTAGCCAATCAGGGCACAGGAAACATCCACAATGTCCAGACATAGTAACATAGTATTTGAGGTTGAAGGAAGACTTTAAGTCCATCTAGTTCAATCCATAGCCTAATATGCTGATCCAAAGAAGGCAAAAGAGAAACCCATGCGGCAAACACTAATCTCCACATTGGGGAAAAAAATTCCTTCCTGACTCTACATACGTCAATCAGACTAGTTCCCTGGATCAACGCCCTATCAAGGAATCTAGCATATATTACCTGTGACATTATACATTTCTAGAAAGGCATCCAGTCCCTTCTTAAATTTTAGAAGTGAATCACTCATTACAACATCATATGGCATCTGTGATTGTGATTAACCCTTCTTTCCTGTAGACGTAGAGGATGCCCCCTTGTCCCCATCTCAGGTCTAAGAGCAAAAGATCATTATAAAGGTCTCTATACTGTCCCCTCATATATTTATACATTGTAATAAGATGACCCCTAAGTCTTCATTTTTCCAACCTAAATAACCCCAAGTATAATAACCTGTCTTGGTATTGCCCTCCCTCTAGTTCCCTAATAACCTTGGTCGCTCTTCTCTGCACCCGCTCCAGTTCCGCTATGTCTTTCTTATACACCGGAGACCAGAAATGTACACTGTATTCTAAGTGTGGTCGCACTAGTGACTTGTATAGAGATAAAATTATGTTCTCCTCATGAGCATCTATGCCTCTTTTAATGCATCCCATTATTTTATTTGCCTTTGCAGCAGCTGCCTGACACTTGCCACTAAATGTGAGTTTGTCATCCACCCATAAACCCAGATCTTTTTCAGTGACAGTTTTGCCCAGTGTTTTACAATTAAGCACATAATTAGACATCTTATTTCTTCTGCCCAAGTGCATGACCTTACATTTATCCCCATTAACCCCTTTCTGACATCCGATGTACTATTTTGTCCATTTAACCCGGCACAATTTGACCATGGACGGAATAGTACGTCATTGCGAATGGCCGCGCTCACAGGGGGTGGCCACAGACTGCTTTCGGCATTTCAACCCCCATAATACTGCAATCAAACAAGATTGCAGCATTCCGGGAGCAAGCGCAGGGCTGACAGTCCCTCTGCCTTTGGATTGGAGACACGAGGTCTCGATCGTTGCCATGGTGAGCGGATGTCGTCATGACGACATCTGGCTCACCAGAGCTGGGAAACTTGTTGCGCAGTGCAAGATCAGCAAGTCTCACTGTGTCAGTGCAGAGCAGACAGCTTCTATGGTATGCAGATGCTGCTTCATCTGCATACTGATAAATTCAAAAAATGTCCAAATTTCTACATGCAAAAAAACTGGCACTTCAGCATGCAAACTATAATTCAATTCGGAATAACACCTTAAATGTACCCGAAAATGAAGAGATCCAGTGGTATAGCAAAAATAATATTTATTTTTAATATTTTCAAAATAAATTAGCAACAATGCCCAGTAGGAGGCACAAGAAAACACTGACAATTTATAATGTAGCGACTAGAAAACATATATATTCAGATTGTAGCAAAAAGTGCAGCCTATTTAAAAATATTATTTAGTCAATACTAGAGTTGAGCGACTTTTGGTTTTTTAGGGTCGCGTTTCGTTTCGTGAAACCCGACTTTTCCAAAAGTCGGGTCGAGCAAGATCGTCCGATTATAGGGAAAAGTCGGGGTCGTCCCGAAACACGAAACCCAATGTAAGTCAATGGGGAATAAAAGTCGGCAGTGAGAGGAGGACAGGAAACACACCAACAGTGCCCATTTGAATGCCAAAAGCATCAATTCTTCTTACTTAAGCTTGTCAACCTTAATTAACTTCATAATACAAGTTACGCACTGAAAAATGGGGGTTATTTGGCTACAGACTGTGGGGGGGGAGGGCTGGCTCCAGGTTTTCATGTGCCCTGGGCGAAAGAGCGCCCCTTTAACACATACCACAACTCATCATGCTCCGATACGGCAGAGAAATAGCGGTATAGTACAATGAAAAATACCTCACTTTTTACATCTCATGACGAGGCCCATCTATTTCTCCATACAGAATCATTGGTCCCATATAATGTTTGAAACAGTATATGATGAGCTCCACATAATGCTACAGTATATGTTGGTCCCCATGGATGAAGCTCTACTGTCTTATGGGCCCAAATAATGCTCCAAACATAATGGGCCCCATTTCTAATGCTCTAGTGTATAATGGGCCCTGTAAATGCTGCTCCAGTGTCTGATGTCCACCTTTGGAATGTTCCAGTGTATGGTGGGCCCCATCGATCATTCTCAGACGGTGTTAGGCCCAGTATGGATTGCACGTGATTGCACAAAGGTTAGAAAGGGTACCGTATCCCCAGATAACATGTATGGATAGCGTACACATTCAAAATATATGTCTCAGGAGGCAGGCTCAGACGGTGTTAGGCCCAGTATGGATTGCACGTGATTGCACAAAGGTTAGAAAGGGTACCGTATCCCCGGATAACATGTATGGATAGCGTACACATTCAAAATATATGTCTCAGGAGGCAGGCTCAGACGGTGTTAGGCCCAGTATGGATTGCACGTGATTGCACAAAGGTTAGAAAGGGTACCGTATCCCCGGATAACATGTATGGATAGCGTACACATTCAAAATATATGTCTCAGGAGGCAGGCTCAGACGGTGTTAGGCCCAGTATGGAATGCACGTGATTGCACAAAGGTTAGAAAAGGTACCGTATCCCCGGATAACATGTATGGATAGCGTACACATTCAAAATATATGTCTCAGGAGGCAGGCTCAGACGGTGTTAGGCCCAGTATGGATTGCACGTGATTGCACAAAGGTTAGAAAGGGTACCGTATCCCCAGATAACATGTATGGATAGCGTACACATTCAAAATACATGTCTCAGGAGGCAGGCTCAGACGGTGTTAGGCCCAGTATGGATTGCACGTGATTGCACAAAGGTTAGAAAGGGTACCGTATCCCCGGATAACATGTATGGATAGCGTACACATTCAAAATATATGTCTCAGGAGGCAGGCTCAGACGGTGTTAGGCCCAGTATGGATTGCACGTGATTGCACAAAGGTTAGAAAGGGTACCGTATCCCCGGATAACATGTATGGATAGCGTACACATTCAAAATATATGTCTCAGGAGGCAGGCTCAGACGGTGTCAGGCCCAGTATGGATTGCACGTGATTGCACAAAGGTTAGAAAGGGTACCGTTTCCCCAGATAACATGTATGGATAGCGTACACATTCAAAATATATGTCTCAGGAGGCAGGCTCAGACGGTGTCAGGCACAGTATGGATTTGACGGCCCAGATTACACAGCGGAGGAGCAGGGAGAGGTAAAGATTGCAAATGCTGGGGCCCTGCCCAAGCAAGGGGGGCCCACTCGTGGGCGTCGGTACTGGCACTGGGCCCCTCATAGTACAGCGGTGTGTCTGACGGCGGGTGTGCACCACCACCGTCAGAGACACTTGATTGCACTATGAGGGACCCTGTGCCAGTGCCCGCGCCCAAGAGTCGGCCTACCCACCTGTCCAGGGCAACGGCACTTGCACAGTGTCGTGCGCTAGGTGGTGACCCCGGCCATGGGGGGGAGGCAGCACAGTTAGGGAGTTTTAAAAAGTGGCATATGTTGATGTTGGACATTCAGCTGATGCAAAAGGCGAAATAGGTGAAGTCCCAGGAAGAGGTGGACCAAAGCAAGCCATTTTTCTGTCACCCTATGTGTCATCAGGGGAAGGTGGGACAAAATCCTTGGAAACCCATGCGTGGTTCATTTTAATGAAGGTTAGATCATCCACATTTTGGGTTGACAGACGGGTCCTTTTTTCTGTCAGGATTGATCCAGCTGCACTGAAGACTCTTTCCGATAGCACACTTGCAGCTGGGCAAGCGAGCTCCTGTAAGGCATATTGGGCCAATTCAGGCCAGGTGTCCAGTTTAGCGGCCCAATAGTCAAAGGGGAATGACCTGTGTGGGAGAACATCGATATGGGAGGAAAAGTAGTTTGTAACCATAGTTGACAACTGCTGTCTCCTGTCACTTTCCATCGATGCAGTATTACCAGTTGTGTGAGCGGTATTTGAAAAATCAGTCCACAACATTGTCATGAAACCCCTGTCTCCAACGCCACTTCTGCTGTGTGCACCACGAACACCTCTGCCAAGCTGCCCCTGGCTCATACGGCTCGTGTGAGAACCATCACCGCTGCTGTGTGCTGGGAATGCCTCAAGCAACCGATTTACCAGAGTTGCTTGTTTATTAGCCAATATTAGGTAAGGTTCTCCTGTGGCATGATGTTTTGTAATTTGCCTTTATAGCGTGGATCCAGGATGCTGGCCAACCAGTAATCGTCATCGTTCATCATTTTGGCAATGCGGGGGTCCCTTTTTAGGATCCGCAAGGCATAATCTGACATGTGGGCCAATGTTCCGGTGTCAATGATGCACTGCGAGTGCTGGGTGGAGGAGCACTTTCTGGCAAATCCACATCCCTCCAGTCACGCACAAACCCTGTACCAGACCTTGCCACGCCAACATTTTCACTTGCCTCACGAGATGCATCCTCCTCCACTAAGTAATCATCCCCATCATCATCCTCCTCCTCCTCTTCTTCCTCCACCTCGTCCAGGACTGGTCCCTGAGCAGACAATGGCTGAATGTCATCAACGATTCCCTTCTCCTCTTCCTCCTCATCAAAATTGTCTGCAGACGCCTGCTCCTTAAGGTGCGTCAAAGTTTGCATGAGCAGACGCATAAGTGGGATGCTCATGCTTAGGATGGCGTCGTCTGCGCTTACCAGCCGTGTGCATTCCTCAAAACACTGAAGGACTTTACAGAGGTCTTTCAGCTTCGACCACTGCACACCTGTCAACTCCATGTCTGCTCTCAAAGTGCCTGGCCGTGTATCCTCCCACAAATGCATTATGGCCTGCCTCTGCTCGCACAGCCGCTCCACCATGTGCAGGGTGGAGTTCCACCTTGTTGCAATGTCGATAATGAGGCGGTGGTTGGGAAGGTGGAGCAATCGCTGCAGCTTCTGCATACGAACGGAGTGTACAGGCGACCGGCGGATGTGCGCGCACAGTCTTCGCACCTTCTGGAGCAGGGCTGTTAACTCCGGATAATTTTTGAGGAAGCACTGCACCACCAGGCTCAAGGTGTGAGCCAAGCAAGGTATGTGGCTGAGTTTTGAAAGGGCTATGGCTGCCACAAAATTACGGCCGTTATCACTAACTACCTTGCCTGCCTCAAGATGTACACTGCCCCGCCATGACTCAGTTTGTCGCTTCAAGTACTCGGCCAGCACCTCGGCGGTGTGTCTGTCGCCCAAACACATCATCTGCAACACAGCCTGCTGATGCTTTCCACTAGCTGCTCGATAGGGGGACACATCGTGTGCAACAGTGGCAGCTGCAGATGGAGTGCTTGTACGACTGCGCTCTGTGGACGAGCTTTCGCTTCTGGAGGAGGAGGAGGAGGAGGAGGAGGAGGGTCGAACGCCTACAGCCAACTGTTTCCTATACGGTGGGCTAGGCAGCACTGTCCCACCACCGCTGTCCCTTGTGGACCCTGCATCCACCACATTAACCCAGTGCGCAGTGATGGACACGTAACGGCCCTGGCCATGCCGACTGGACCATGCATCAGTTGTGAGGTGCACCTTTCCGCTCACTGACTGCTTGAGTGCATGGACAATGCGGTCTTTCACATGATGGTGGAGGGCTGGGATGGCTTTGCGAGAGAAGAAGTGGCGACTGGGTAGGTCATAGCGTGGTACTGCATAGGCCATGAGTTCGCGGAAAGCTGTGCTTTCCACCAACCGAAAGGGCATCATCTCAAACGAGATTAGTTTGGCAATGTGGGCGTTCAAACCCAGTGTACGCGGATGAGAGACTGAGTACTTTCTTGACCTACTCATAGTGTCTGGGAGGGTGAGCTGGACTTGAGAGCTGCATATGGTGGAAGTAGCGGTGGACAGGGCGGACTGAGAGAGGGTTGATGATGGTGATGGAGTTGGTGTTCTTTCTGATGGCCTAGAATCAGTCTTTCGTTGATATAACAGTGGGATTCCCTGACTGCTGTGGCCTTGCAACGACACCTCAACATTTGCTGCTGTGCTAACCGGTGGGCTTACAGTGGGGGAAACAATGTAGCGTTGCTGACTACCTTCGTTGTGATCAGTTGCACATGTGGCACTTGAGGTTTGGTGTTGTGTCCACGCTTGCAAGTGCATGCTGGTTAAATGTCTAAGCATGCAACTGGTATTCAAATTTTTCAGATTTTTCCCTCGGCTAAAGTTCTTTGCGCACTTCTTACAGATAACCTTGGCCTGATCATGAGGATTTTGTTCAAAAAAGAGCCACACTGCACTCTTCCTACTTTGGCAGACATTTTGCGGCCTAGCACGCTGTGATCTTTTGACCCTCTGGACAAGCTGTCCAGCAACTCTTTTGATGTTTGGAACATGTCTTTGGAGTGCTCCGGGCCTGCCAGATAACAGCTGTTGCGATTTCGATGTCTGCTGTGGATGCTCCTCATCTGAGCTATTGGAAGGAGCACCCTCTTCCCCCAATGGATGCCAATCTGGGTCAACAACTGGGTCATCCATCACCTCCTCTTCTATGTCATGTGCACCTTCCTCTGTGTCACCGTGTATGGTGGTATAGTGTGCGGGAAGGGGCACCTGAGTCTCATCAGGGTCAGAATCTGGCTCTGTACACTGCGAGGACAATGTAGTGCTCTGAGTGAATGTACCAGCAGAATCATCCATCAGCGGCTGTGCATCAGTGCACTCCATGTCAGATTCATCTTGGCCTGGGTAATTCACCATTTCACTTGATAATCCAGGCATGGTATGTGAAAACAGCTCCATGGAGTAATCAGTAGTATGGCCTGCGTCATCCTTCAATCTTGGTTGGGGTGAAGGACACAAGGAAAGGTGTGGTTCATGAACATGAGCCTCCAATGACGACTCAGTGCTTTTACTTTTTACAACTGAAGAAGAGGAGGCAATAGAGCTGGAGGCTGAGTCAGCAATGTAAGACAAAACTTTTTCCTGATGCTCTGGCTTTAAAAGCGGTTTGCCAACTCCTAGAAAACTAAGCGTTCGAGGCCTTATGTAGCCAGACGATGACGCAGGCTCAACACCTCCTGCATTCGGTCCTATTTTGCTCTTGCCACTACCATCAGATCCACCACCAACACCATCATTACCAGCTGCCAACCCCCGCCCAATTCCACGGCCTCTTCCACCAGCCTTTCTCATTTTTGGTAGAAATGTAGACAAAATCCAACAAACTATATAGTAATGTAAAACAAGGTACAAGGTGTCTATAGGACAGGGGAGATTTTGAATTTCTGCAGACACTTGTGGACAGTTTTGGATTGTGTGAGGCCCACTGATATCTGAGCGCTATGTGACAGGCTCGATGGCACAGCTGTGACAAAAGTGACGAGAGGATAAGGGAGATTTTGAATTTCTGCAGACACTTGTGGACAGTTTTGGATTGTGTGAGGCCCACTGATATCTGAGCGCTATGTGACAGGCTCGATGGCACAGCTGTGACAAAAGTGACGAGAGGATAAGGGAGATTTTGAATTTCTGCAGACACTTGTGGACAGTTTTGTATTGTGTGAGACCCACTGATATCTGAGCGCTATGTCACAGGCTCGATGGCACAGCTGTGACAAAAGTGACGAGAGGATAAGGGAGATTTTGAATTTCTGCAGACACTTGTGGACAGTTTTGGATTGTGTGAGGCCCACTGATATCTGAGCGCTATGTGACAGGCTCGATGGCACAGCTGTGACAAAAGTGACGAGAGGATAAGGGAGATTTTGAATTTCTGCTGACACTTGTGGACAGTTTTGGATTGTGTGAGGCCCACTGATATCTGAGCGCTATGTGACAGGCTCGATGGCACAGCTGTGACAAAAGTGACGAGAGGATAAGGGAGATTTTTAATTTCTGCAGACACTTGTGGACAGTTTTGGATTGTGTGAGGCCCACTGATATCTGAGCGCTATGTGACAGGCTCGATGGCATAGCTGTGACAAAAGTGAAGAGAGGATAAGGGAGATTTTGAATTTCTGCAGACACTTGTGGACAGTTTTGGATTGTGTGAGGCCCACTGATATCTGAGCGCTATGTGACAGGCTCGATGGCACAGCTGTGACAAAAGTGATGAGAGGATAAGGGAGATTTTGAATTTCTGCAGACACTTGTGGACAGTTTTGGATTGTATGAGGCCCACTGATATCTGAGCGCTATGTGACAGGCTCGATGGCACAGCTGTGACAAAAGTGACGAGAGGATAAGGGAGATTTTGAATTTCTGCAGACACTTGTGGACAGTTTTGGATTGTGTGAGGCCCACTGATATCTGAGCGCTATGTGACAGGCTCGATGGCACAGCTGTGACAAAAGTGACGAGAGGATAAGGGAGATTTTGAATTTCTGCAGACACTTGTGGACAGTTTTGGATTGTGTGAGGCCCACTGATATCTGAGCGCTATGTGACAGGCTCGATGGCACAGCTGTGACAAAAGTGACGAGAGGATAAGGGAGATTTTGAATTTCTGCAGACACTTGTGGACAGTTTTGGATTGTGTGAGGCCCACTGATATCTGAGCGCTATGTCACAGGCTCGATGGCACAGCTGTGACAAAAGTGACGAGAGGATAAGGGAGATTTTTAATTTCTGCAGACACTTGTGGACAGTTTTGGATTGTGTGAGGCCCACTGATATCTGAGCGCTATGTCACCGGCTCGATGGCACAGCTGTGACAAAAGTGACGAGAGGATAAGGGAGATTTTGAATTTCTGCAGACACTTGTGGACAGTTTTGGATTGTGTGAGGCCCACTGATATCTGAGCGCTATGTCACAGGCTCGATGGCACAGCTGTGACATGGAGCATAAGGGAGATTGGATTGCTTTTAAAAAAGCAGTTTGCGGAGCAGTGGGTAAATAGCAATGCCAGCCTGTCAGGAAGCCTTAAAAGGCAGCCCAACAACCAACACCACTGATACACCACAATATAGCCTCCCCTTGCACTGCACACACAGTGACTGGTGTGTTGTGCAGGCCAAATTGCTAGCAGCAGAAGCAGTTTTTTTTCTTCTCAGGACAAAAAAAAAAAATTGGGATTGCTTTTAAAAAAGCAGTTTGCGGAGCAGTGGGTAAACAGCAATGCAGGAATGTCAGGAAGCCTTAGAAGGCAGCCCAACAACCAACACCACTGATACACCACTATATAGCCTCCCCTTGCACTGCACATACAGTGACTGGTGTGTTGTGCAGGCCAAATCGCTAGCAGCAGAAGCAGTTTTTTTGTCTTCTTCCCTGCCTAACGCTCTCACTACAGAATCAGCAGCAACCTCTCCCTATACTAAGATCGGCAGAAGTAAGATGGCGGTCGGCGTGCACGCCCTTTTATACCCCCTGTGACGCCCACCAAAGCAAGCCAATCACTTGCATGCCCTTCTGAAAGATGGTGGTGACCCCTGCCTATGTCATCACGTTGCCCACAGTGTCCGTGGATCCTGATTGGCTGAAAAAGAGCGCAAAACAAACTTTTGAAACGCGACTTTGGCGCGTAAGTCGCCGACCTCGTGGCCGACCTCATCCTAGGGTCGGGTTTCGTTTCATGAAACCCGACTTTGCCAAAAGTCGGCGACTTTTGAAATTTTTAGACCCGTTTCGCTCAACTCTAGTCAATACCACATTACTGACACGTGTCCTAAAAATATTCCACTATATACAACACATTTCCCTAAGATAAAATGTATGCCCGTTTCAAAAAGGTTCCCATGATATTAAACTTTCAATATACCACTAAGGCTATATATGGGAGATAAAGTGGCCATAAAAGTACCAACATGTAGTCCAAATAGCTAGGGTAACTAGATATAAATAATAAATAAGGAATCATTGAATATTACCTAAAGTAACCGGGCATTAGTGGCGCAGTGCAGCGTGTCCTCCATCACCCCTCGTGTCAGTAATGTGGTATTGATTAAATAATATATTTAAATAGGCTGCACTATTTGCTACAATCTGAATATATATGTTTTCTAGTGGCTACATTATAATTTGTCAGTGTTTTCCTGTGCCTCCTACTGGGCATTGTTGTTAATTTATTTTGAAAATATTTAAAATAAATATTATTTTTGCTATACCACTGGATCTCTTCATTTTCGGGTACTTGTAAGGTGTTATTCCGAATTGAATTATAGTTCATCTGCATACTATAGAAGCGATCAGCATGCAAAAGATGATTGTTCCATAGTGGGACTAAGTGTAAAAGTTACGAAAAAGTTAAAAAAAAATTTAAATAATTGTAAAAATATTTTTTAAAAAAATCAAAAATAATAATAAAAAAGCAATATATTCTATCACTAAATAAATATTTCAATGAAAAAAAATCTAAACAATAAAAGTACACATATTTGGTATCACCGTATCTGCAATGACCCGACCTATAAAACTTTCCCATTACTCAGGTCTGTCATCTGTTAATGGAAATATAGGAGGCTTCGGGTAGTAAAAAGGCTCTAGAAAAGCAAAATGGCTCCAAAACCCTCCAAAAGAAATTCAGCAAATTATGCGCTCTCAAATCCAAAT
Organism: Dendrobates tinctorius; assembly: GCF_039654945.1. NCBI lineage: Eukaryota > Metazoa > Chordata > Amphibia > Anura > Dendrobatidae > Dendrobates > Dendrobates tinctorius. The sequence goes on along the minus strand of NW_027361732.1, from coordinate 37,036,523 downwards.
GCCCCCTCCTTTCTGAGCCCCAGTGTGCCTAAACCACATACAGTGCTCACATGTTTGGGATTTCTCTAGTGAAGAGATCCTGCCTAATTTATGAATTTATGCGTGCATGTCTCCAGAAGCACGGGCTGGGCATAACGTATTGGGGACAGCAATGTACTGGTCACTACAGTGCACTTGTCACTAGAATTGCAATTTGCAATTTTCAGACAGCAACATCCATTACTACTTGTTTCTGGAACATACTCATTGAGTCAAAATCATGACTACACCTGTATATAAATTCCCAAAGGGGTATAATTTCCAAAATGGGTTCACTTGAGGTGGGATTTTGCTTTTCTAGCACAAAGGGGAGCTGCATTTGGAGTATGCAAACTATTTAAAAAAAATCTGCGCTCCAGGAGGCAAATAGCGCAGACTTGTCCCTCCTGAGTTTCTCCATATGGCTAAGCAGTACTGTACAGCAACATATGGGATATTTCTACATTCAGTAGAAACTGTTGGACAAATTTTGGTGCCATTTTTACCATTTTCCCAGTATGAAAATGTAAAATTTGGGGATAAAACAATTTTGGCGGTAAAAATGTAAACGATTTTTTCTTTACTGCTCAATGGTATAAAATTCTGTGACACATCTGTGGTGTCAAGATGATCACTTCACCCCTAGATGAATTGTTTAAGAGGTTTAATTTGTAAAATGGGGTCATTTTTATTGAGTTCTGCTGTTCTTGTACCTCAGGGGCTTTGCCAATGTGACATGGCACGCTCAAACCAGTACAGCAAAATCTGCACTGTAGAATAGCACTGCTTCCCTTCTGAACTTTGCACTCTACCTCAAAAGTAGTTTTTGATGACTTATGGCCTTCTTGTGAACTCAGGAGAAATTATACAACAAAATTTTGGGGTCCCTTTCTCTAGAGAAAATACAAAATTTGGGGCTAATAAACATTTTTATGGGAAAAATGTGATTTTTTTTGTTTTCACAGCTCAACGTTAAAAACTTCTGTGAAGTACCTTGGTGTTCAAGGGTCTCACCACACATCTAGATAAGTTCCCTGAGGGGACATAGTTTTCAAAATGGTGTCACTTGTGGGGGATTTACACTGGTTAGGCACTTCAGGGGCTCTCCAAAGATGACATGGTGTCCGCTAACTACTCCAGCAAATTTTACATTCAAAAAAGTTAAATGGCGCTCCTTCCTTTACAAGCCCTGTCACGCACCCAAACAGTGGTTTTCTCCCACGTATGGGGTATCGTCGAACTCAGGTGAAACAGCACAGCAAACTGCATGGTGCAATTTCTCCAGTTAACTTTATGAAAATAAAAAAAATGAATGTAAAGGAAAATTTTTTGTGAAAAATGTTACTTGTTTATTTTTTCCTTCTACATTCCATAAATTTCTGTAAAGCACCTGAAGAGTTAATAAACTTATTGAATGTGGTTTTGACTACCATGAAGGGTGCAGTTTTTAGATTGGTGTCATGTTTGGGTATTTTTTGTCACATAGGCCCCCCAAAGTCACTTCAAATGTGAAGTATTCCCTAAAAAAATTGGTTTTGAAAATTTTGTTGTAAAAATGAGAAATCGCTGATCAACTTTTAACTAGAGTTAAGCGAAACGGGTTGGTCATATTCAAAAGTCGGCGATTTTCCCTGAAGTCCGGTTTCATGAAACGAAACCTGACCATAGCGTGAGGTCAGCCACGAGGTCGGCGACCAGAGCGTCAAACTCGCGTTTCAAAAGATGCTTCCAGCGCCCTTTTCAGCCAATGATAGAGGACGCACACTGTGGGCAATGCAATGACATAGGCATCAGTCACCACCATCTTTGAAAAGGGCATGAAAGTGATTGGCTTTGTGTGGAATCACAGGGGCTATAAAAGGGCGTACACACCGACCGCCATCTTACTTCTGCTGATCTTAGCATTAGGGAGAGGTTGCAGCTGCTGATTCAGAATAAGAGAGAGCGTTAGGCAGGGAAGAAGAACCAAAAAACTGCTTCTGCTGTTAGCGATTTCCACTTACAACACAAGACTTTGTGTGCAGTGACAGGGGAGGCTCTATTTTTGTGAATCAGCTCTGCTGGTTATTAGGCTGCCTTACAAGGCTCCCTGATAGCTGCATTGCTGTTTGCACACTGCAGTGCAAACTGCTTTTTTAAAAGCAAAAATGCTTTTCTTCCTCATTTCTGCATAGTTACCAAGCGTTCATTTTTCCACCCTTTTGTGTGTGCAGCAGTCCTGCTTATTAGGCTGCCTGTGCCCATACTTGGACTGAGAGCATCATTGTCAGCATCCTCAAATCTCTAGTGAGATCCAAATTCTCACCAATCCTATAGACACCCTCCACCTTGTAATACACCATCCAATTTCAGCCTGTTACATTGAGGTGTAATCTCTACTGGGCCTGAGACAATAGTTCAGCGTCCTCAAATATCTAGTGAGATCCAAATTCTCACCAATCCTATAGACACCCTCCACCTTGTCATACACCATCCAATTTCAGCCTGTTACATTGAGGTGTAATCTCTCCTGGGCCTGAGGCAAAAGTTCTGCGTCCTCAAATCTATAGTGAGATTCAAATTCTCACCAATCCTATAGACACCCTACTCCTTGTCATACACCATCTAATTTCAGCCTGTTACATTGGGGTGTAATCTCTACTGGGCCTAAGGCAATAGTTCTGCGTCCTCAAATCTATAGTGAGATTCAAATTCTCACCAATCCTATAGACACCCTCCACCATGTCATACACCATCTAATTTCAGCCTGTTACATTGAGTTGTGATCACTCCTGGGCCTGAAACAATAGTTCTGTGTCCTCAAATCTATAGTGAGATTCAAATTCTCACCAATCCTATAGACACCCTCCACCATGTCATACACCATCTAATTTCAGCCTGTTACATTGAGGTGTAATCTCTACTTGGCCTGAGACAATAGTTCAGCAACTCAAATCTATAGTGAGATTCAAATTCTCACCAGTCCTATAGACACCCTCCACCTTGTCATACACCATCCAATTTCAGCCTGTTACATTGAGGTGTAATCTCTGCCCTTCTGGACATTTCTTTAAGGTTCAGCTTTGCAACCATACTGCCCCCAGAAACCAAACAGTTTGCCTTCATGGACGCAGTTTGGAGGTTCGTGGGAATAACGCCGCCCGATCAGCAGTTGGCCTAATTTATGGTGGGAAGTCCGACGGTATATGATCGTCTTCGATTTCAGATTTTTACTGTTTTTTGGTATTTTACAATTTTATTCCAGCCTTTCTTGACTTCATAAGGGCATGACATGCCTATATCTGTGTCTCCTCCTCCTCCTTTTACTCCTCCACCTCTTTTCTATATGTAGTTGCCATTTTCCATATGTTATTTTTGTATTCTGAGCATTTTGTCTGCTTTGGGACACCTTTTAAGGTGTTTTGTAATTGTTTTCTATGTGTGTGTATGTGTTTTGGTTTGTCTGCCATTGTTTTCAATGGTGTTAGCCGTTGTTCGTCGAACGTTCGACAAACATTCGACGAACTTGCCGCGTGTTCGACGAACCAAAACTAACTGGAACACTAGCGGGGTGGCTCAACACTACTCCTGAATATATAGACGTACATTTTTAATGTTTAACCCCTTCATGACCAAGCCTATTTTGACCTTAATGACCAGGCCATTTTTTGCAATTCTGACCAGTGTCCCTTTATGAGGTAATAACTCAGGAACGCTTCAATGGATCCTAGCGATTCTGAGATTGTTTTTTCGTGACATATTGGGCTTCATGTTAGTGGTAAATTTAGGTTGATAATTTTTGCATTTATTTGTCAAAAAATCAGAAATTTGGTGAAAATTTAGAAAATTTTGCAATTTTCAAATTTTGAATTTTTATTCTGTTAAACCAGAGAGTTATGTGACACAAAATAGTTAATAAATAACATTTCCCATATGTCTACTTTACATCAGCACAATTTTGGAAACAAAATATTTTTTTGTTAGGAAGTTATAAGGGTTAAAAGTTGACCAGCGATTTCTCATTTTTACAATAAAATTTACAAAACCATTTTTTTAGGGACCACCTCACATTTGAAGTCACTTTGAGGGGTCTATATGGCAGAAAATACCCAAAAGTTACACCATTCTAAAAACTGCACCCCTCAAGCTACTCAAAACTACATTCAAGAAGATTATTAACCCTTCAGGTGTTTCACAGGAACTAAAGCAATGTGGAAAGAAAAAATGGACATTTTAATTTTTCCAACAAAAATTTTCTTTTAGCATCAATTTTTTCATTTTCACATGGGAAACAGGATAAAATGGATGCTAAAATTTGTTGGGCAATTTCTCCGGAGTACAACGATACCTCATATGTAGTCATAAACCACTGTTTGGGTGCACGGCACGGCTCAGAAGGGAAGGAGCGCCATTTGACTTTTTGAATGGAAAATATGCTGGAATATTTAGCGGTTGCCATGTCGTGTTTGGAGAGCCCCTGTGTGCATAAACATTGGAGCTCCTCCACAAGTGACCCCATTTTGGAAACTAGACCCCCCAAGGAACTTATCTAGATGCATAGTGATCACTTTGAACCCCCAGGTACTTCACAAATTGATCTGTAAAAAAAAACAAAACACTTTTTTTTCACAAAAATTTTCTTTTAGCCTCAGTTTTTTCATTTTCACATGGGCAACAGGATAAAATGGATCCTAAAATTTGTTGAGCAATTTCTCCTGAGTGCACAGATACCTCATATGTGGTCATAAACCACTGTTTGGGTGCACGGCATGGCCCGGAAGGCAAGGAGCACCATTTGACTTTTTGAATGGAAAATTAGCTCCAATCGTTATCGGACACCATGTCGCATTTGGAGAGCCCCTGTGCACCTAAACATTGGAGCTCCCCCACAAGTGACCCCATTTTGGAAACTAGACCCCCTAAGGAACTTATCTAGATGTGTAGGGAGCACTTTGAACCCCCAAGTGCTTCACAAAAGTTTATAACACAGAGCAGTGAAAATAAAAAATAATTTTTTTCCTCAAAAATGATTTTTAGCACACTATTTTTAATTTTCACAAGGCTAACAGGAGAAATTGGACCACAAATCTTGTTGTCCAGTTTGTCCTGAGTACGCTGGTACCCCATATGTGGGGGGGAACCACTGTTTGGGCACACGGCAGGGCTCAGAAGGGAAGGAGCGCCATTTGACTTTTTAAAATGCAAATTACTTCCAATCGTTAGCGGACACCATGTTGTGTTTGGAGAGCCACTGTGTGCCTAAACATTGGAGCTCCCCCACAAATGACCCCATTTTGGAAACTAGACCCCCTAAGGAACTTATCTAGATGTGTAGTGAGCACCTTGAACCCTCAAGTGCTTCACAAAAGTTTATGACGCAGAGCTGTGAAAATAAAAAAAAAATTTTTTCCCTCAAAAAATTATTTTTTAGTGCGCAATTTTTTATTTTCACAAGGGTACCAGGATAAATTAGACCCCAAAATTTGTTGTCCAGTTTGTCCTGAGTACGCTGGTACCCCACATGTGGGGGGGAACCACTGTTTGGGCACACGTTGGGGCTCGGAAGGGAAGTAGTGACATTTTGAAATGCTGACTTTGATGGAATGGTCTGCGGGTGTCATGTTACATTTGCAGAGCCCCTGATGTACCTAAACTGTGGAACCCCCCAAGTGACCCAATTTTGGAGACTAGACCCCCCAAGGAACTTATCTAGATGTGTGGTGAGCACCTTGAACCCCCAAGCGCTTCACAGAAGTTTATAACGCAGAGCCGTGAAAATAAAAAATATTTTTTTTTCCACAAAAAAAAAAAAGATTTTTAGCCAGCAATTTTTTTTTCACAGGGGTAGCAGGATAAATTGGCCCCAAAAGTTGTTGTCCAGTTTGTTCTGAGTACGCTGATACCTCATATGTGGGTGGGGACCACTGTTTGGGTACACGTCGGGGCTCGGAAGGGAAGTAGTGACATTATGAAATGCTGACTTTGATGGAATGGTCTGCGGGCATCATGTTACATTTGCAGAACCCCTGATGTACCTAAACTGTGGAACCCCCCACAAGTGACCCCATTTTGGAAACTAGACCCCTCAAGGAACTTATCTAGATGTGTGGTGAGCACCTTGAACCCCCAAGTGCTTCACAGAAGTTTATAACGCAGAGCAGTGAAAATAAAAAATATTTTTTTTTCCTCAAAAAAAATGATTTTTAGCTAGCAATTTTTTTTTTCACAAGGGTAGCAGGATAAATTGGACCCCAAAAGTTGTTGTCCAGTTTGTCCTGAGTACGCTGATACCCCATATGTGGGGGATGACTACTGTTTGGGTACACGTCGGGGCTCGGAAGGGAAGTAGCGACATTATGAAATGCTGACTTTGATGGAATGGTCTGCGGGCATCATGTTACATTTGCAGAACCCCTGATGTACCTAAACTGTGGAACCCCCCCACAAGTGACCCCATTTTGGAAACTAGACCCCCTAAGGAACTTATCTAGATGTGTGGTAAGCACCTTGAACCCCCAAGTGCTTCACAGAAGTTTAGAACGCAGAGACGTGAAAATAAAAAATATTTTTTTTCCTCAAAAAAAATGATTTTTAGCCAGCAATTTTTTTTTTCACAAGGGTAGCAGGATAAATTGGACCCCAAAAGTTGTTGTACAGTTTGTCCTGAGTACGCTGGTGCCCCATATATGGGGGGGAACTATTGTTTGGGCACACGTAAGGGCTCGGAATGGAAGTAGTGGCGTTTTGAAATGCAGACTTTGATGGAATGGTCTGCGGTCGTCATTACGTTTGCAGAGCCCCTGATGTGCCTAAACAATAGAAACCCCCCACAAGTGACCCCATTTTGGAAACTAGACCTCCCAAGTAACTTATCTAGATGCCTGGTGAGCACTTTGGACCCCCAAGTGCTTCACAGAAGTTTATAACGCAGAGACGTGAAAATTATAAAAAAAAATTTTTCCACAAAAATATTTTTTTAGCCCCCAAATTTTTATTTTCCCAAGGGTACCAGGAGAAATTAGACCCCCAAAGTTGTTGTGCAATTTTTCCTGAGTACGCTGATACCCCATATGTTGGGGTAAACCACTGTTTGGGCACACGTCGGGGCTTGGAAGGGAGGAAGCACCGTTTAACTTTTTGAACGCAAAATTGGCTGGAATCAATGGTTGCACCATGTCGCGTTTGGTGACCCCCTGATGTGCCTAAACAGTGGAAACCCCTCAATTCTAACTCCAGCCCTAACCCCAACACACCCCTAACCACAGCCCTAACCCCAACACATCCCTAACCCTAATTCCAACCCTAACCATAACCCTAACCCCAACAGACCCCGAACCCTAATCCCAACCCTAGCCATAACCCTAACCACAAGCCTAACCCTAATTCCAACCCTAACCCTAATTCCAACCCTAACCCTAATTCCAACCCTAACCCTCTTTCCAACCCTAACCCTCTTTCCAACCCTAACCCTTTCCAACCCTAACCCTCTTTCCAACCCTAACCCTCTTTCTAACCCTAACCCTCTTTCCAATCCTAACCCTAACCCTCTTTCCAACCCTAACCCTCTTTCCAACCCTAACCCTAACCCTCTTTTCAACCCTAACCCTCTTTTCAACCCTAACCCTAACCCTAACCCTCTTTTCAACCCTAACCCTAACCCTAATGGAAAAAAAAAAAAATATATTATCTTTATTTTATTAGTTCTGCCTACCTATGGGGGTGATAATCGGGGGGTTTATTTACTTTTTCTTTCATTTTGATCACTGTGAGAGTGATCAAAATGAAAGAATGGAATCTGCAGCCGGCAGATTCGGGCGGGCGCACTGCGCATGCGCCCGCCATTTTCAAAGATGGCGGCGCCCATCATCCGGACCCGAGGGACACCGGGAGGGACGGGGGGACACCGGAGGTACCGGGGGGGGGTGAGGGGGGGATCGGAGGCTGGCGGGGAGCAGAGGGAATGGGAGGGGGGCAGATGATGACAGCGGCGGCAGATCGCCGCTGTCATTCAGTTGCGGGGGGGCGATCGCCGGTGGGGGGGGGTGGAATCGGTGTCTCCAGCCATGTCCGATGCTACAGCAGCATCGGACATGGCTGGATTGTAATATTTCATCAATTTTCATTGATGAAATATTACTATCGCTCTGATTGGCTGTTTCACATTTAACAGCCAATCAGAGCGATCGTAGCCACGTGGGGGCGAAGGCACACCCCCTGTGGTGAATTACAAAGCCCCCTGTATCTGCGGGTTGGGTGACCTTTCAGTGACCCCGGTCACCCGACCCGCAGGGGGGCTTTGAAGTCATGACGCCACATAGGCGTCACTGGTCAGATGTGAACCAGGTTTCATGACGCCTATGTGGCGTCATTGGTCGTGAAGGGGTTAAACTATACTATATATACCTGGTATCTGGTGATACTGTACCCTTTCTGCCAGGAAGTCCTCCTCCATCCACCACTCTAAGTGTATCATTGACACCAGGAACATTGTCCCACATGTGTGATTATTTCTTGCGGATCTTCTTGTTGTATTTTGGTGTGATCCATCCTGAGCATGTGACAGTCTGTGGGTTACTCCTGCAATTTAGATGTACACTTAAAAATTACCCCAACACTAGTGTATACAGCTCTATGCTTGTGATACATTACCCATTCACTGCTTTTTATATTCTGGTCTAATCCAAACTGACCAAGTGAGAGTTATTTTCTGACTGTGGAAATAAATACTGAGATTGACAACAATGACCCCTACACTGTGTACAGCTGTACTCTTCAGATCCATTACCGTTTTACGACTTTTTATATTATGTTGTAATCCATACTGAACCTGAGAGCGTCTGTGTCTGCCTCCTGAAATATCTACGGAGATTTACAATGTTTAAACTATACTATATATACCTGCTATCTGATGATACTGTACACTTTTTCTACTTTTTATATTGTTGTCTAATCCATACTGAGCCTGTGAGCGTCTCTGTGTGACTGATGGTATATATATAGGGAGATTGACAATCATCCTTTGACTGTATAGAGCTGTACGCTTCTGATACAGTACCATATATCTGATGTTATTTTGGGTTCATGTTCTGCAACATTTTGAAGTTTGGTGGAAGAGGCCACGGACGTGGGCGTGGGGGGGCCAGCTGGTCCTGATGGTGGTGGTGCATCTGCTGGTATTGGCAAAAGCACAATAGCAGCTAAGGCAGGAGGTGTTGAGCCTGCATCATGGTCTGGCTCCGGAATGCCTGGAAGGCTACCTTTTCTGGGAGTAGTTTAACTGCTTTTAAAGCCAGAGCATCAAGAACTGGTTTTGGCTTACATTGCAGAAAAAGACTCCAGCTAATATGCCCCCCTCTTCTGAAGTTTCTAAAAATGCAAGCACTGAGTCGTCAAGTGCTGGCTCCAGGTCAGGAAGAACCCCTTTCCTTGTGTCCTTCACCCCCACCAAAAGTGAATGATGCAGCAGGTCACACTTCACATTAGTCCATGTAGCTCTTTCTATCACACCATGCCTGGGTTATCAAGTCAAATCGTGAATTCCCCAGTCCAAGATGAATCTGACATGGAGTGTGGGTAGCCAGCCAGGGCAGTGGGGTTAATCGGTACCGGGCCGGTGTCTCAGAGGCATGTGTCACGTTGGTGGTGATGACCCGTTCCGTGGCCCTGGGCGTCCATGCAAAGGGGTGAATAACGTTTATAGGTGAATGATATGTGACACCACCTGTGGCTTCTGATCAGATTGACCCGCGCTGCAGTGTCACTTCTCTAGGACAGATGTTGTTGTGCAGCTAAGATGTAGAAGGCCTGCACAGGTAGGGCCGTAGTCACAGGGCAGATGAAAGAGTTGGTAGATGGTGTGCAGTGCAGGAAGTAGCAGAGTCATGCACCAGGCGCAGGAGAAAGATGACAGACACAGTCGTGCAGTTCCTTTACCTGTACTTGGTAAGTTCCATCCAGGACCCAGAGTACAGATGGAGAAGGAGTTGGTCAGCCTGGAAGCAAATTTGGAATTCTCTCTCTGCAGATAGGTAGTGTGGCCTCCGTTCTAGCGCTTATCTGAGGTACTTGCAGTACTAAGTTCACTGAAGTTCCCCCTGTTGACTCTCTTTTGGAACTTTCTCGTATGGCAGGCAGCCATAGCCTTTTCCTTCTGGCTCACACACGTCGCTGCTGGGGCCTACGAGCCTTAGTTGGGAACAGAGCATTTACAGCTGCTACTTCCTCCGGTTTCTGCTGCAGGACCGTCAGTGTCCTTACAAACTAGGAGACCGGAATCCCGACCATGCGCTCCAGCTAGGAGTGAGCCTTAACTCTGCTCATCCTCCAGCTCCCCTTCTCACGTCCACACACTTCCCCTTCCCTTCACAGACTGCCTTAACTTACCTCCTCCCAACCACAGACAGCAGCTCCTCAGCAGTCAGGTTCAGAGGTCTCCCTGCTGGCCTGGAGTGTGAACTGTGTTGTGTGTTGGTTTAACTGCTATAGAGATCCTTCATTGCTCCTAAGCATGACATCACACTCCCTAGGAGGAATGTAATGCCACTGTGGCGACCGTACTCCTGGGGGCGCCACAAGTGCACTGATGCCCAGCCACTGCTAGATGATTCTGCTGATACATTGACCCAGACCACTACATTCCCCTCGCACTCTACACAGCCAGAATCTGACCCTGATGAAAGTCAGGTTCCCCTTCCCGCATACTATACCACCTTACACGGTGACAAAGAGGAAGGTGCAGATGAAAGTGCATGTTCCTTGAGCAGGTGGGGGGCATACTCATGGGTGATGGCACTGGCACAGGGCCTCTCATAGTACGCAAAAGTGTCTCTGCCGGTGGGAGGGCCCTCCACCCACCATCAGACACACTGCCGTACTATGAGTGGCCCTGTGCCAGTGCCGTCGCCAACGAGTGGGCCCCCCCTGCTTGCTCAGGATCACAGCACTTACAAAGTTGAAATACTTACCTCTCCCTGCTCCACCGCCGTGATGTCTTCCGCGTTTTCTGACAGTGACGTTCTGGTCAGAGAGCGCGATGACATCACATCTGTATGCCCTCTGCCTAAACAGTCCAAGTGCAGTGAGATGGAAGATGGGGACGAGGAGGAGTCCAAACTAGTACAGGGATTCCCTAGCGAGGAAACTTATTTAATTGTTTTCAATGTTGGGACAGCTATTTTGGGGGCGCACTATACTCTGGAGAATGATATATGAGGCCCACCATACACTGGAACATTCCAAAGGTGGACATCAGACACTGGAGAAGCATTTACAGGGCCCATTATGCACTGGAGCATTAGAAATGGAACCCATTATATATGGAGCATTATTTAGGCCCATAACACAGTGGAGCTTCATCTATGGGGACCAACATATACTGTAGCATTTTGTGGAGCTCATCATATACTGTATGGAACATTATAAGGGACCAATGATTCTGCATGGAGAAATATATGGGCTTCATTACTCTGTATAGCGCACTATGCGGTGGCCATAATACTGTATGGAGTAATATACTGTCTGTTTTTGGAGCAATTGGAGAATTTAAAATGGATATCAGTCATGAGATGTAAGAAGTGAAGTATTTTTCATTGTACTACACCGCTATTTCTCTGCCGTATCAGAGGATCATGAATTGTGGCATGTGTTAAAAGAGCCCAGTGACAGTCTTTTGCCCAGGGCCCACGAAAATTTGGAGCCAGCCCTACCCCCCCACAACTTTAGCCAAATAACCCCCAGTTTTCAATGCCTAACTATTATTATAAATTAAATTAAGGTTGACAAGCTTAAGTAATAAGAATTGATATTTTTGGCATTAAAATGGGCACTGTAGGTGTGTTTCCTGTCCTCCACTCCCTGCCGACCTTGGTTCCCCATTGCCTTGCATTGGGTTTCTTGTTTCAGTCGGCCTTCGACTTTTCACGATAATCGGCCGATTTCGTTCGACCCGACTTTTGAGAAAGTCGGGTTTCATTAAACCCGACTCGACCCGAAAAAAGGCAAAGTCGCTCATCTCTACTTTTACCCTTATAACTTCCTAACAAAAAAATATGTTTCAAAATTTGTACTAATGTATAGCAGACAAGTGGGAAATGTTATTTATTAACTATTTTGTATGACATGACTCTGATTTAAGAGAATGAAAATTAAAAGTTTGAAAATTGCAAATTTTTCATTTTTTTTTGCCAAATTTATTTTTTTTAACAAATAATCACAAGTCGAACAGATTTTACCATTATCATGAAGTACAATATATCAGAAACAAAACAATCTCAGAATCAATGTAATTTATTGAAGCATTCCAGAGCTATGACTTCATAAAGTGACTTGAAAAGAATTGAAAAAAGTGGCCAGGTCAGAAAGGTAAAAACAGGCTTCGAGGTGAAGGGGTTAATAGACTTGGCTTAACATTATGTTTGTATTGCAGAACTACAATAGCATCATTCCCGGCTTTCAAATCAGAAGTGGCACAGGTGTTTCCAGCAGGCAGGGAGGAGTTCATAAGGCTGAGCTTGTCAATCACAAACTATTGGCATGGCTGAGTGACCACAGTCCAACAACTCTTATGTTTTGGTACTGAATTCTGCAATTTTTTGACCACAGTTACCAACTACTATAGGCTTAGTGGCCAAGTTTACAAGGTGACTGAGGCTTAATATCAAAATTTCCTCTGGATTGTTTCAAAGTAACATGATACAGAAAATAACCCTTCGTGCAAGCTTTTATATTAAATTATTCATTCACAAAACCTGGTGAATTCTAGATATAATGTAAATATAGAAAACATTTTGTTTAAAATGTGGACTGTCAGTCACAGAACAGATGCCCAGCTAGAATCTGCAGAAGTGTTTTAAAATATAAATGTGTGGTTCAAACTGACAAGATGAAGTAAAGTTCTATAAGTTATTTGTGTTACAATATACAGTAAATTTACCAATTTTCAGAAAAAGAATATATAACAACTTAAAAAATGAAAGAAACAGTGCTAATACAGAGTAGGACAATGTTGGAAAGGCCGTGTACAAGATTTTTTTTAAAAGGGATACACATAATGATGCAGAGCAACAAGACAGCACTCTTAAAATTAATAAAAATATGAACATAGACAGAATTATACCCCACACACCATATCACACCATCACAACGCCCTTTACTACTTTGGCCCCTGTGTGGTTGCAGGTTAAACCAATACTATATCCAACCCTGTATGATGACAGCCAATTTACAAATGCTTCATTATCAGATATTACCACAAACATCCAGTCAATCATAACAAATAAATCAGCTAAACAGTTTATGGTCTTGCAAACCCAGCATCACCTTGATCTGATAAATATATTGATTCAATCTTACAATTTTATAGGAGATATTGGAAAAAAGTCATGACGCGATTTTGCCTAGCAATTACGTAACTAGATAGATGGATGGGGTCTATGTATCACTAAAGGTGAACTTCTAGTTTACTAAATTGTTTGGTATTTCATTTTTAGAAATTGCCTTGCTTGTCATCTAAAAATGTCTACTGTTATTCTGTAGAGTATAACATGTTTTGCTTCATAAGCAAAAAGTGGCATCCTGGAACCTACAGTCGCCATTGTGCGACACTATAATATTATTGAATTTTTCTTGTATAGATGACTATGAAAGAATATGGCAGTCAAGCCTTTTTCAGAATGATTAATAGATGAAATCTGACAAAAAAAATAATAATAGAGAAGTTTATGAATGATCTATTATGTAACCATTTAGCCATGTTAATGAATCTTGAAAAGATAATCCATTCATTTGAATGTTGGGGGAGGGACAGTATAAGCTACACATCTGTAGTTATGCTGAACATGGGCACATAAGATACATGATTATGGACCCTTTATTTCCTAACAGATGACTAAAGAGTGAAATTGTTTTACATGCGCCACATGATTTGTACAGTGGTGTACATGTTGCATAGTTCAACTGAATATTTAGTATGAATAAGGTCTGTAAGTTTTAGTTTTGTAACTCTACCACAACCTACCATAAGCAAATCTGATGACCATCCTAAATGCATACAACCCAGATTGATTGAAACCATATAACTATGGCAAATTAAACTAAGATTAGTAATGAGCAGATTGTTTGGGATTTCTAGTAACTGACTTTGTTGAATTTTCTCCAAAAAAAAATTTGGTGCAAGTTGAATGTTTCTAAGTGTTATCCGTGGACCCACCAGATCCTGGAGCTGGAGCATAATTAAAAAACTAGTACCTCACCACTAACCTATCTGACCATCCTGCTGCGTGCTGCTTGCTGCCAGCAATTTGATCTTCTTGTTTCTGCTGTCACGTGCCACCTCTCCATCCTCTTCACCATTCAGTCCACAAGCACCTTAAGGTAAAAACCTTATGATGAACAGTCACCTCCAATATTATATCCCAGCAGAAAGACCATGTCTATGGTAACCATGCTGGAAAGAAGAAGATCAAACTGTGAGCAGCAAGCAGCAAAGCCACTGAAAAGGTGACCAGTGAGGTAAGAGTTTGTCATTTAATTATTGGTTTTATCCTTTGGCAGCAGTAACTAGTTCACCAAAATGGCCTTTTTGCAAATCTCAAAATTTTGCAATTCACTTGAAACCACTAATTTCAGGAAATTCGACATGAACTTCATCTTATGTGAATCAACCTGCTCATCTCTTACTAATGTTATAAAAAAAAAGTTGAAATATATATTTTTGGAAAATATCATCTGGACATTATTTCATACACATAAGGTTTTCTAATAATTTGTCTTTTGATTATTATATTGAGTTGTCATTACTAGAGTATATTGAATTAAAAAATAACTTATCAATCCATAGATGGGAAAGCTTCATAGCAGAAATGGCTTCAAATCTGGCTGTTAGTCTAATAGTGTAAACCTCATTCTTGCATCACTGTGTGCATGGTTGGCCAACTAAAGGATATTCCCCCCTAGTGTAAGATATTGCATATGACACTTTTCTGTTAATTTAACTCATTTCTTTCTAGCACGCACAGCTCCATTCCTATATTTTTCTCCAGCATCTTAAAGAATCAATCTTGAGCAGCTTGCAACCAAATGCCTGATTAAAAAGTTAGTAGACCTTAAGTACAATTACTTTAGCTCTATGGCATTCAGGCATTAAACCCAGTGTTAATTGTTTTTCAATTTTGTAATGATCCTTATAATAGGATATAAACAGAAGAGATCATTTCTTGCAGTTAAATCAGCAGAAAGTATAGACATTAACTCTGATTAATGGATGCAATATAAAGCTAAAGGCAGTTGAGAGTAAATAGTCTCACTGTGTGCTATAGGGGTAAAAAGAAGCCAAAAACGGTCATTGCATTATGGGACAATATGATGATGGTCTTATTAGCTTATATATTTCTATTGTTTTATTTGAACATATCATTCAAAATCATTTCCTTTTTATTACACTGATTCATTTTATTAATGAAAACACCAGAGGTGTTCATAAAAGGGGTTAATTGAAAATAAAGTAAAAGCAACAAATATTAATGGCTTCAACTAAAAAAACTGTTTCTATATTGGTTAAATATTGAAATGTTTATATGTTTTAGCACAACATTTCCAAAATATGAATAAAGCAAGGAAATAGGGTAGGTGGTTAATGATGGAAGCGTGCTCATCAGTGAATCTGAAGAATAAGATTAAGGTTGTAAGGCTAAGTTGGGAATCGATATTTACTTACTGTTTTCACTTTTCTGTTTGTTTTGTAAGTAAAAGTAACTCAGTCATTTGGCTAGAAACATACAGTTTTTCCTAATCATATTCTTGTTACGTTTGTCATGGCCACATTAGTGTCGTCAATGTTCGTTAGTTATATATGACATACATGGGGTACATCATTATTTGTGTGTATACTTTATATGATACATTGGTGCTGTATATAAACACAAAGGATTTTAAAATACAAATATGGCAAAAATGTTATAAAGCTCTGTTCACATTTCGCTTAGTTTTATTAGATTGGTTTGCAAGTTGCTGCCACTGAACATATCCTGCAGACATGCACTATTAAAGACCAACCTAGTGAATATTTGCCACTGACTCCCATATAATTTCCACGGAAAAAAATTTGTAGCTCATTTTTGCAGCAAATTCCTTGTCGAATCTATAGCATATTCATGTGTAGTGCTTGTGGATTTTCCAAGCGTGACTGGTAACATCCACTGCTCAAATATGATAATATCTATGATGATTTGTATGTTGCCAAAAATGTCATCCACTTTGTTGCTACAAGAATAGACAATATGTTTTCCACCCACAAATTCAGGCAATGTGCAAGCATAGCCTAAGCATTATTCTCCACAATCTAAGTAATGTCATTTCCAGCACTTTAAAAAGTTGTAAGTCATATTTTATTCGATTTCTGCAAAAAAACTAAAACCACAAGCAAATTGTAACCCTTGAGGTATTTTCACCTTAAGTTTTTGTTTACAAAATGAACTATCATAAATAGCCAAATATTAGATTATGACCTACTTAAGAATGAGAGTCAGTATATCTTGATGTTACATCATAAGGCTAATATTTTTTCCTTCAAAAAAGTAATGACAAAACTCCATCCTTATAGGTTATAGGTTGGTTTCTCAGTATTTCATAGATATCTAATGAAATGCTCATTGTGGAAACTTATAAGAAGAAGAAGCAGCATGCTTCACTGAAGGACCTAAACAAAAGACACCTGCTTTAGAGGTAAAAGTGGGCCCCTTACCTTTTAAACTCCTGATTAGCTGCGAAGGTTGCACCAATATTATGTCAGCCCCTGGCATACTTCACCGAAGCATGCATTAATGGATCAACAGATGGTCTTCCTACGCTGCTACACACATGAAACAAAAAGTCCATAATCATACTATGTTATGCAATTATTTGTATAAATTTGCCTGATAAAGGGTGTTTTTAACACAAAATGTTGCAGTTTTAATATATAACAGTCACATGCAGTTTTTGACCAGTTGGATCTGGGTCAAAATTCACCAATAAAAACATTTGTGGCAAAAGCCACAATTATTGAAATACTGGTCAGTTTGTTTAATGTGTACTAAAGTCTGGAAAATCAGTAATTTGCTGTCTTTGAACTTGGAAAATTTATCAGAACCCACTGAACTTGTGCAACCTGAACATACTTCATCCTAGAGACTATTAAGTACAGATGAGAAAATGTATTGGAGAGTAACTGAATTCAATTTGAATTTTATAAAGCAAATTTGTTAAAGCAAATTGATAGCCACTGGCTTCCATTTCATTGAAACTTATGAGGCCATCAAAAGATTAAAAAAATAAAAGATCCTTATACTTACCTTACTGCTGTCTTCTCTGGCCGATCTACTCATCACTGTTACCCATCTAGTCCACGCTGCATAATCTTATCACCATTGTGAGCGCTGAAATCCCCAGGATGGTTCTTCGAATAAACATGTAAAGTGACAGAGCATATTGTAATAAGACACAATGAGCGAATAGCTTCAGAGAACTCCTTATACGAGTAGCTATAGCGCTTACCAAATTGCTGCATCGGAGCGCTCACAATAATCAGCTGTTCGGTGCGTAGCTGCATGTGTCATGACTGTGTGAAAGTCACAACACATGAATGGAGAGCCTGCTTGTTGGGCTCTCCATGCATGTGTTGTGACTGTCACACAGCCACAACACATGCAGTGGCGGTGCCGAACTGCTGATCATCGGGAGCGCTCCAGATATCGGGGTTCCAGATGCAGCTATTCGGTAAGCGCTATAGCTATTCAGATAAGGAGTTTTCCAAAGCTATTCACTCATCCCTAGTAATAACATAAAATCATGCATTTTCATGTACTTGTGCAGAACGCTCCCAGCCCTCTCATGCTAAGCCGGGCTCTGAAGAGAAGAAGATACAGTGATGTCTTGACAGATGATAGTGAGCAGTAGAGGGGCCCTGGGTTATAATAAGGGATGTTAAATTTGTAAAGGATAACTTCTCTGTAAATTGAATTTCCTGGGAAAATCCACACAAACAGGTGAATTTGAATTTTTCCTGATCCACTCATCTCTACTTTTTACTTTTTAATGGTCTCGTGAACTTTCAGGAAGCTAGTTCTTGTTACATTATAGCCCTGTAAAAATGGGAAACATTGCCATACATGAATAATTTCATTATCATGAGCAGGAAAAGTGTGCTATAATATTATAATGCAACACATTTCCGCTCCACTGCACAAGCAAAGTAAATCATGTATATTCACACAACTTTTAAGCTTGTTCCTGTTTTTGCTAATTTAAATATAACAGTAACTGTATTTACACATATTTAAAATATAAGGTGTATGTAGTAACGGCTAAACATTTAATGACAAAGGGGGACATTTCTGACACAATCATTTCAACATCCTTAGTTATACGTAATACATTGGCGTAAAATGTGCCAAAGGTGTTCATAATAAGTTTGATGCATTTTTTGGCTGTCCATACTTCAGAAATTGAAATCTATGCTGGCAAAATCAAGTGTAGATTTAAGCTGGCAGTTTTGCCATTTTCTACCATACAATATTGCAAATCGGTTAGGTTAATATTGCCTCCACCTCAACCTTCCTACCTAACTTTTCAAAACTTATGAAAGAAGTAAATCCTTATGTTTTAGTGTAAATCTGAAAAAATGTAGCAAAATGTGTTACTTTTCTAAAAAAAAAATGGGGTAAGTTGTTTCTGAAATTGTCCCTGAAATCTAGCCTTTTAATATCTGGAAAAAATGTATTACTAATGCTATAAAACCCGTTAATGTCAAACCACCACATTGATGAAACCTTCTAGGAGTTTACACTTCAATCACCTATAAGAGATCTAAATTCCCAATGTGTCTGCGCATTGGTTAGAAGTAAACATCTCCATTTAAAAGTAATAAGCAGCTCTGAAAAGCAAGAGACTACAAATACAGAGTTTAACTGTATAATTTATGTAAAGTTTAAAAAGATAAATGGATGTAAATGGCACAAAACAAAATGAAGAAAACTATTTTTATGGTATTTTGACTTCATTCTCTTTTTTTGTATCTAAAATCTAATTTTCGGATTTATCATGCAATTTTCATTTGTCCACAAACGCTTTAAAATGTATTTTTGACAAAGAAAGAAAAAAAAAGTAAAGGCATTGTTAAAATAATTGCATTTGTGCCTCCAGAACAGTGAAACCTGCTAAGACAGTATCACATAAAATGTGTTTGCATATAGAGCAGAAACTTGTCAAATAACTTGTAATGTTTGCCAAAAAGAAATGACTACTTTCTAGATAATT
Organism: Dendrobates tinctorius; assembly: GCF_039654945.1. NCBI lineage: Eukaryota > Metazoa > Chordata > Amphibia > Anura > Dendrobatidae > Dendrobates > Dendrobates tinctorius. Next base: position 37,017,236 of record NW_027361732.1, on the reverse strand, counting down.
TTAAAATTAATGCAGCATAACAGTTTATGTTAATGACCCATATCTGCATGACGATATGGTCAAATTGGATTCATAAAGTTTTTGCATCTTAAACTGAAATGCTGCCTACTTTATTTTTCTAAGTGTGGAATGGCCATTTAGTCACCACTTACAGGCTGGTACTGAACTTTCACATGGAACTGTTATTGTTATCTACTATGTAAAAATAGATCAGTCAAAAAATGTATGAAACCGCTAATATAGAACCGAGCTAAAGTGTTGCTTTGAACATAAGTGTATAATTTTCTTCGAACTTTAAACATTTTTAGCTGCTGTAGATGACCAATTGCATTTATAGATAGATATGGATTAAAATAGATATAGCTCTATTTAGCTATCTAAATATCTAGCTATATATATATATATATATACAGTTGAAACCAGAAGTTTACATACGCTATATAAGAAAACACGCATGCATGTTTTTCTCAATATCTGACATGAAATCAGAATAAACATTTCTCGTTTTAGGTCAAATAGGATTATCATAATTATTAATATTTGCCATATGCCTGAATTATGAGAGAGAAAATGTTTTAAGACATTTTTATTACTTACTGCAAAGGCAAAAGTTTACATACAGTAAGATTACTATGCCTTTAAACATTTCAGGACTGCCCATGTGATGATGTCATGTGTTTGGAAGCTTCTGGAAGGTTTTTTGGCAACATCTGAGTTAATTAGAGGCAACTGTGGATGTTTTTTAATGCACATCTGAAATACACTGCTTCTTTGTGTAGCAGCATGGGAAAGTCTTAAAAAAAATCAGCCAAGATATCAGGAAGAGAATTGTGGACTTGCATAAGTCTAGCTCATCCTTGGGTACAATTTCAAAAAAACCTGAACGTGCCTCATTCATACCTGTACTGTTACTTTTCTGATTGTGTACCGATGTAGCTATTCATAACTTGTCAGATAAAGTGCTGCATTTGTATGGTAATAAAGTATTGCGCCATTACTTACGTTAAAGATTTCTAAATCTGTATTCATGCTATGAGAATTAAACCTTTTTATTTGAAGGACTACAGTGCTGGCATTATGGCTCTCATGTTCCACAAACTGAGCTTCATATGAAACCATAATACCAGATTTGAATATTCCATCCTCTCTTTTTAAAAATAAAGAAATAAAAAAACATTTTGTATGGCATATCAAAATTAACAAAACATAAAATGAATCAGCCCACATGGTGAAAAGAGAAAAACTAAAGTGCCAAAGGTTTTTTGGCATGTCTTTTCCCTAAAGTACTGTAATAAAGAGCATCTTTTGTTCCTTAAACTGATCAAAATAAAAATGTGAATTTTCCATAAAAAACAATACCTCACACAGCTCCATGGAAGGAAAAGTTAAAAAAAAATTGCAATCTTCAAAAAGAGCAACACAAACAAATATTTTTTTTTTCTTGCAAATAACAATAAATCAGTGAAAGTGTGATATTGTTGTATTCACATTGACCTGGAGAATCATGTTCACAGGTCATTTTTACCATGCAATAATTACCGAAAAAGCAAAACCCAAAAAACAATGGCAGAAGTGTGTTCATTCATTGCGGAATTATACTGTACATTATATATTACACTGCTGAATGGGGGCATTAAATTTTCACATCAGGTAGCAGTCAGGAGGAATTGGACCTGATATGAGCTGCACAATGGCTATTGATTTCATGAGTAATATTATGTGCAGTGTGGCATAATATGTAAAATGAGGCTGTGAGAATTACTTGCATTTTATATCTTTTGGTTGATAAGACTGGGATCATTAGACGGGAGTTTTGCCTAGCATTGCATAAACACTAACAATCTTGCAAACATTTTTCAGCACACATGAAAGAACGTTGTAAGATGTAGGTATTTATTTCTCAATTGAAGAAATTTACTATTATTTTGGCCTATTTTTGTCAAATTTTATCTGCAACTAAAACTTGATAAATGCCCCATTAGGCCGAAATGCTGGTTAATTTGTAAAATTGGAAAACAAATCATTACATCTGGCATCATTTTTTCGTGTGTGCTGAGGAATTTTTTCATGATTGATAAATGCTTTTTTCCTCTGGGCCCCTATTTCTTTAAAAGAAGTGAGCTAGCAAATCTGATTATTTATTATATCAACACTAAGGCATAGCATTATGCTGCAATTAATTCTAGTTTTACATTTTTAATTTGGTGCTTTCCCATTGCTTTGTATTGAAGACTAGCTCTCATTCATGGACATGTACCAATTTCATTTTCTTCATTGATTTCCCAGTGACCATAAGGCCATCAGCCAAGTGAAAACTTAAATTCATGAAAATTTAAGGCCTCATTTAGATATCAGTGTTTTGCATGTACGCAAAAAAGGCACTGGTATCATCAGTGTTTGGTCAGTGTGTCATCAGCATTTCATAGAATCATAGAATCATAGAATCATAGAATCGTAGAGTTGGAAGGGACCTCCTGGGCCATCTGGTCCAACCCCCTGCTCAAAGCAGGATTCACTAAATCATCCCAGTCAGATGTCTGTCCAGCCTCTGTTTGAAGACTTCCATTGAAGGAGAACTCACCACTTCTCGTGGCAGCCTGTTCCACTCATTGATCACTCTAACTGTCAAAAAGTTTTTTCTAATATCTAATCTGTGTCTCCTCCCATTCAGTTTCATCCCATTGCTTCTAGTCTTTCCTTGTGCAAATGAGAATAAAGTTGATCCTTCTACAATGTGACAGCCCTTTAGATATTTGTAGACAGCTATTAAGTCTCCTCTCAGTCTTCTCTTTTGCAAACTCAACATTCCCAAATCCTGCAACCTTTCCTCATAAGACAGGGTTTGCAGACCGGTCACCATTCTGGTCGCTCTTTTCTGAACTTGCTCCAGTTTGTTGATGTCTTTTTTAAAATGTGGTGCCCAAAACTGGACACAATATTCCAGATGAGGTCTGACCAAAGAGGAGTAGAGGGAAATAATGACTTCACGTGATCTAGACTGTATGCTTCTGTTAATACATCCTAGAATTGCATTTGCCTTTTTTGCTGCTGCATCACACTGTTGACTCATATTCAGTCTGTGATCTATTAGTATACCCAAGTCTTTTTCACATGTGCTGTCACTTAGCCCTATTCCTCCCATTCTATATATGCTTTTTCCATTTTTATTGCCCAGATGTAGTACTTTGCATTTCTCCCTGTTAAAAACCATTCTGTTAGTTGCTGCCCACTTCTCCAGTTTATTTAAATCTTTTTGAATCCTCTCTCTCTCTTCTCTAGTATTAGCTATCCCTCCTAGCTTTGTGTCATCAGCAAATTTAATCAGTTTACCCTCAATTCCTTCATCTAAATCGTTGATAAAGATGTTGAACAATACAGGGCCCAGGACAGAGCCCTGTGGTACCCCACTTGAGACATTCTTCCAACTGGATGTGCAGCCATTTACGACCACTCTTTGGGTCCGATCACTAAGCCAGTTATGAATCCACCTAACAGTTGCCTTGTCCATTCCATACTTAATCATTTTTTCAATAAGGATTGTATGAGAGACTTTGTCAAATGCTTTGCTGAAGTCAAGATATACTATATCTACAGCATTTCCTTGATCCACCCAATCAGTGATACCGTCATAGAAGGAAATTAAGTTAGTCTGACATGACTTATTAGTTACAAACCCATGCTGACTCTGTTTAATCACTTCATTCTTATCCAGGTATTGACATACATGTTGTTTAATAATTTGTTCAAAGATCTTTCCTGGTATAGAAGTCAGACTCACCGGCCTATAGTTACCTGGGTCCACCTTCTTCCCCTTTTTGAAGATAGGAACATCAGTGTTTTTCATTTATGGATAGATAAGTAAATAAATAAATTACAAAACTTCTCCTATCCTTTGCAATGTAAAACGTGGACCGCACCCAGATGGCAAACTGATGTTATCTTTGTGTCAAACTTGTTTTTTGTGGACCCATAGACCTATATCTCCAATTTCCATCCTTGCTGCCAGTATAAAAAACTAACCTGTCTCTGTGAGCTTTACATAGACACATGGTCTGTGAAAAACACGGATATGTGAACAGCCCTATAGACTATAATAGATACATGTTATCTCAGTAGAAAACAGTGATAGAACGTGTGTGTGCAACACGGAGCACTAAATGAGGCATTACTAAATTTTAAACGGTTGAATTCAAGCATTCACATTAGCTAAGAGGCGCTCATCACTTATTTGTACGATAAATCATCTATTAAAAGCCAGATCCTATTAATCCAACTTAAAAACACAAGTCAGCTATTATGTGGAGATTTTTTCGTGTTTGAATAATACAACTAATTTGCATTTCAAAGTATTTTTTCCCAGTGTACATGATTACTTTAACAAACTTTAGATACTTTGGAGCATTACTAATTAATTGAATAGAATGCCGAAATTAATTTTACCGTAAATGATTTTGCTTTCATAGTTTATTGCATTCATTTATTCGAAAGTCCAATTTAAAAAGTATAATCTGATGTTCTGTGAATCTTATCTAGTGTGGCCAGAGATTCTTATATTTTTAAACTAGTGTATTATTTTATAAATATTAAAATTACATAGTAAATACTTTGACAGTGAACTGATTAAGGCTTTCTAGGATTTATTTACTTATGTACAAACAGATTGCACAGTTTTATTATGTGAAATGTATGTAACTTTATAATGCATTTTAGGGCATTTATTGAAGTGTTTCATGCCAAAGACTGGCTACAGCTTTATTCAAGCTAAAATAGGCTTAAATTATTACATATTTTTCAAAATATTTACTAGGATCTAACACTTTAAGCACACCATGCTGGCATACTGTTAATGAATACTACTGTATTTGACATTTATTTGACAAATCTCTCTAGTTGTCTCTTGAATAGTGTTGAGCATTCCGATACCGCAAGTATCGGGTATCGGCCGATATTAACGGTATCGGAATTCCGAAACTGACTTCCGATACTTTTGTCATATCGGATTCCGGAATCGGAATCGGAAGTTCCCATCATGCTTGCTTTGATTAAGCCAATGGGAATCCTCCGAAGTGTGGGCACATCCTGTTAGGCATGTAGGCATGTTAACTATTGGCATGGCTGTGATTGGCTGCCAAAATGATGTCATGATGCACTATAAAAGCCACCGCAGCCGCCATTTCTGGTTCACTCTGCTGTGAATTCAGTTAGGGACAGGCTGCTGTAGAAGACTGTGAGGGACAGTTAGAAATAGCAATTCCACCAAACATCTAGTGCTTTACCCAGGCTACATAAACCACCACTGTAGCCTTCTTTGCCCTAGCAGCAGTGTTCACAGCTGTCTGCAAGGGCTGTGTGAGTGCAGTTCACGCTGTGGAGTGGGTCCTGCAGCCACGTCAGGCTGTAGGCCACCCAGTGTGATCACTGCTGCCTCATACATCTTTTAATTTTTGAGCTGCATTTTTTACATAATTTCAATCTAGTGTGCTTCCATCCGTATCCATATACGTTGGTTGCAAACACTAGTAGTAGACAGTGGAGCCTTTCTGCAGCCTTTCAGTGCTAGTGTCCACTTTGCTGCACTGTTCACGGCTGTCTGAGAGGTCTCTGACTGTGTGTGAGTGCAGCTCACGCTGAGTAGTGTGTCCTGCAGCTACGTCTGGTTGTAGGACGCTCAGCGTGTCACTGCCTCACACATTTTTCTTTTATTGCAGCTCATTTTTTCTTCTATTAGTGTGCATCCATCCGTCTCCATCTACGGTGGTTGCAAACACTATATAGGAGTACACAGCGGAGCCTTTCTGCAGCCTGTCAGTGCCAGTGCCCACTTAGCTGCACTGTTCACGGCTGTCTGAGAGGTCTCTGACTGTGTGTGAGTGCAGCTCACGCAGAGTAGAGTGTCCTGCAGCTACGTCTGGTTGTAGGACGCTCAACGTGCGTCACTGCCTCACACATATTTGTCTTTGAGTGCAGCTCATTTTTTCTTCTCCTATTAGTGTGCATCCATCCGTATCCATCAACATTGGTTGGTTGCAAACACTATATAGGAGTAGATAGAGGAGCCTTTTTTTCTGGCTTGTGCCCTGCCGACGCAGCCAGATTAGTATTACCCAATTTTTTTGGAGCCTCATCTTTTGCATTGTAGGTTACCTGCCTGCATTGTAATAGCTCCAAAAAGTTGGTGATACTATCAGTTTCAATTCTTTGTTCACATACTTTGAGTTTGTTTCCAACAAAGAAACCACAAAAAAAGTTCACCAAACACTACATTTGGAACTTGTGTAGGCCACATCAGCTCCTATTAAAGTGTAGTCCACACACACACACTTCATAAAATTAGTGTTTCTTGTACCTGTAACCAGCTGTTCAGGAATAAGCACACTAAGGCCCCCCGTTGTACTTTTCTGCCTATCTTAAGCAGTCTGGCAAGATGAAGAAGGCAGGGAGTAAGGCGCGTGGGCGTGGGCGTGGAGTTTCAGCAGGGAGAGGATGTGGGGATTCTGCAGGGAGAGGACGTGGGGATTCTGCAGGTAGAGGACGTGGGGATTCTGGGCCTGCTGCAGGCACCAGTGGATCAGCATCCCCCAGTTTTAGCAGGCAACAGTCCTTTATGCGCAGCTTTGTAGGACCTCAACGTACCCCACTGCTGCGGGAGGAACAAATTGAAGCCGTTGTCGGATGGATGGCAGCTAACGCATCGACTTCAATTACTTCCACAGCCTCTCAGGACCAGAGCACCGAAGAGCAGCCATCTGTCTCTTCACCACCTGCCAAAGTGCCCAGGCAGTCAGAGAGACATGGACAGGAGCCATCACAGTCTCTACTTCTGTTCTCAGAATCTGTTGGCTTGGAAAGAGGGGGCCAGCCAAGCAGCATTCCTGAATGTGAAGAAGAGGGAGTATGCAGTGATGCGCAACTTCTTTGTCCCTCTGAATCTGAAGAGGCGAGTGGGCCAGTGCCTATGGTCAGCACACCTCAGTATGCATCAGATGATGACGAGACTCAGTTGCCACTTTCTGGTGCGTACGGTGCTGGCGAGACAATCCCGGAGAAGCAGCTGTTTGAAGAGGGGAGGGAAGATGATGAGGTCCTTGACCCATCATGGCGTGAGGAACAGGAAGGTGGTGGGAGCAGCTCAGAGGAAGAGATTCCCCTACCGGCCAAAACAGGAGGCAGAGGGAGGGGGAAGACTTGGTTGCCTGTACCCTCCACTTCGGCACCCGTTAGGAGCATTCCTCATTCCAAAGGCAAAACGGGTGCTCCCAAGACTTGCAGTGCGTGGTCCTTTTTTGACACAGTTGCAGATGACATTTGCTTTGTCAAATGCAAGCTGTGTCATCAGATAGTCAAAAGAGGGATAAATGTCAGCAACCTCAATACCACAAATATGTGGAAACATGTGCGCACCAAGCACGAGTTGGAGTTGCAGAGACACCCTGAAGATGTAGGCCAACGTACAGCACCACCTACCACCTTTTCAGTTCGTGTTGGGGCCTCTTCCTCCAGCTCACACACTGCTGGTTCGGCTTCCTCACAGGATCGCGAAGGAAGAACCTCTGCCACTGTTGTCCGGAGACCCTGTCAGATTCCACCCATAGCAGCACGTTCCCATCCATCACAGCCATCGGTAGCACAGGCATGGGATAAAAGGCGCCCTTACTCGGCAAACCATCCCCGTGCACAGTCTCTGAATGCTGGCATTGCCAAACTTCTGGCAGTTGAAATGCTGTCATTCAGGCTGGTGGACACTGACACCTTCCGGGACTTAATGGCATTGGCAGTCCCCCAATACAACGTGCCCAGCCGCTTTTATTTCAGCAGGCGAGCCGTCCCTGCCCTGCAGAAACATGTTGAGGGCAAAATAAAACATGCGCTACTAAACGCCGTTAGTAGCAAGGTCCACCTGACCACCGATGCGTGGACCAGTAACCATAGACAGGGACGATACCTTTCCCTCACTGCCCACTGGGTCAATGTTGTGGAGCCGGGTACAGATCTGGAGAGTGGCGCTGTACGTGTTCTTCCAACGCAACGGATTGCAGGACTCCAGTCTGTACACATAGACTCCTCCTCCTACTCAAGTTCCTCAGAAACAGCAGAGCAGGAGCCTGTTACGACCGATATGAGCACAGCCGTGGCCAAACGTCAACAGGCTGTACTCAAATTAATTTATTTGGGGAATCGAAGCCACACAGCGCAGGAGCTCTGGAATGCTATCAAGCTGGAGAGCGATGTGTGGTTTGGGCCAGCGAATCTCCAGCCGGGCTTGGTAGTGTGTGACAATGGCCGAAATCTGGTGGCAGCTCTTGGCCTAGGCAACCTCACACACATCCCATGTCTGGCACATGTGCTTAACTTGGTCGTGCAGAGCTTTCTGAGGGACTATCCGGATCTTGATGCACTGTTGCACAAGGTCCGCATCGAGTGCGCTCACTTGCGGCATTCCAGCACGGCAAGATCGCGCCTCGCTGCTCTGCAGCGATGATTTGGCCTTCCGGAACATCGCATCATATGTGACCTACCCACCCGGTGGAATTCAACGTTACATATGTTGGAGCAGTTGTGTGAGCAGCAGGCAGCAGTCATGGAGTACCAGCTGCATCAGGCGCAAACAAGTCGCACTGTGCGCCGTTCACACTTCAGCACCATTGAGTGGGCCTCTATGAAGGACATCTGCCTCGTTTTGCGTGCCTTCGATGAATCCACGCGGATGGCGAGTGCAGATGATGCACTAGTCAGCATGACTGTCCCCCTTATCTGCCTGCTTCAACAAACACTGGAAGCACTAAGGGATGAGGTTTCGGAAGAGGTGGAGGATGAGGAGTCCCAAATGCCATCTGCTTCTGGACAGTCTGCGCTACGTGTTTCCTCACAAAGGCCTAGGCAGGGAACACTTTGTGAGGAGGATGAGGAGGAGTCGATGGAGGAGGAAGACATCTCTCCAGAGGAGGGAGGTACACAAACCTCTACTCAGTATGTACAGCGAGGGTGGGGTGATGCAGAGCAGGCCGAGGTCACGCCTCAAACAGGGGACAGCGGTTCTTTGGCAGTTGGGAGTCTGCAGCACATGGTTGATTTCATACTGCAGTGCCTGAGAAACGACCGCCGCATCGCCCACATTCTCGTCTCGGCTGATTATTGGGTGTACACCCTCCTAGATCCTCGCTACCGGGACAGCGTACAAAGGCTCATACCAACGTTGAACCGGGAGCGTAAACTGCGGGAGTACGAAGAGTCACTGGTGCAGTCCATAATGTTTTCCATTCCACCCGACAGCATTGTTGCTAGTGCTTTACAAAGCAGCTCTGTGCGTCGAGGCAGTGGAGGAAACTCTGCACAAAGAGGGAGCAGAGGCAGCGCCGCAGCACAAGGCAAGACCACTATGGCCCAAATGTGGCAAAGTTTTGTGTGTCCACCACAATTGTCTACACCATCAGTGACGCCTCGAGTCAGCAGGAGGCAACGCTTCCGTCAGATGGTGTCAGACTACATGTCTTGCCCTGTCACTGTACTCCCAGATGGCTCTTCCCCCTTCAAGTTTTGGGTCTCTAAGCTGGATACATGGCCAGAGCTTAGCCAGTATGCATTGGAGGTGCTGGCTTGCCCTGCTGCCAGTGTATTATCGGAACGTGTCTTTAGTGCCGCAGGTGGTGTACTAACAGACCGTCGCACGCGACTATCTTCCGATAATGTTGACCGGCTGACTTTTCTGAAAATGAACAAGGCCTGGATCTCCAAAGACTTTGCCATTCCTCTTACACACTAAATTAGTGGTTGGCAACTGTATCCAGGTCTGCTGGTGTGTTCATTTTTCTACCACCTGAACTATAATCCCTGTGCTTCAACACAGCCAGTTGTCGCTCAGATGTGTCGTCTGCACAGAGAAACACACTAGCTCCTGTGTTAGTGGGGTTCAGCAACGCCAGCTGATCTCCTGCTGTGTGGATGGCAGTCTCTCCTGCTGTCTCCACATTCCAAATACAGTAGGCCTCTGCCTACACCCTCCTATTTCCTGGGCTTCAACACAGCCAGTTGTAGCTCGGAAGTGCCGTCCACACGGAAAGAGACACTTGCTCCCGTGTCTCAGTGGGGTTCAGTAACGTCAGCTGATCCCCTGCTGTGTGGATGGCAGTCTCTCCTGCTGTCACCACATTCCAAATACAGTAGGCCTCTGCCTACACCCTCCTATTTCCTGGGCTTCAACACAGCCAGTTGTAGCTCGGAAGTGCCGTCCACACGGAAAGAGACACTTGCTCCCGTGTCTCAGTGGGGTTCAGTAACGTCAGCTGATCCCCTGCTGTGTGGATGGCAGTCTCTCCTGCCGTCTCCACATTCCAAATACAGTAGGCCTCTGCCTACACCCTCCTATTTCCTGGGCTTCAACACAGCCAGTTGTAGCTCGGAAATGCCGTCCACACGGAAAGAGACACTTGTTCCTGTGTCTCAGTGGGGTTCAGTAACGTCAGCTGATCCCCTGCTGTGTGGATGGCAGTCTCTCCTGCTGTCACCACATTCCAAATACAGTAGGCCTCTGCCTACACCCTCCTATTTCCTGGGCTTCAACACAGCCAGTTGTAGCTCGGAAGTGCCGTCCACACGGAAAGAGACACTTGCTCCCGTGTCTCAGTGGGGTTCAGTAACGTCAGCTGATCCCCTGCTGTGTAGATGGCAAAGTCTCCTGCTGCCTACACAGTCGTACCACTACTGATTTTTAACCGTGCTCCAATTAGGCCTGTGGCTCCACTGTCTCTCGTATTTCCCCTGTCCTCCAACCCTGCCAGTTACAGCTCCGAAGTGGCGTCTGCACAATCCACACTTGTTCCTGTGTTACAGGTGTTCAGTCCATACTGTTCAGTCTAGTTATGGGAATGTGGACAGAGCAGGCGACATTGCCGGACACACATCAGGGGATTAACTGACCGGACTGAACACCTGTAACCCAGGAACAAGTGTGGATTGTGCAGACGCCACTTCGGAGCTGTAACTGGCGGGGTTGGAGGACAGGGGAAATACCAAAATCAGTGAAGCCACAGGCCTAAGTGGAGCTTGGTTAAAATTAGTAGAAGTCTACAACCGATCTTAAAATTTCTTCAATGCAGCCTCAGCCTGCTCCGTGCTTGTCCCTGGGCTTCAACACAGCCAGTTGTTGCTCGGAAGTGCCGTCTTCACAGAGTAAAACACTAGCTCCTGTGTTTGTGGGGTTCAGTAACGTCAGCTGTTCCCCTGCTGTTTTGATGGCAATCTGTCCTGCTGCCTCCCAATTGACAACACATCAGGCCTCAGCCTGCTAAGTGCTTGTCCCTGGGCTCCAACATCGCCAGTTGCTGCTCATAACTGACTTTGGCACGGGTACTCCCTCCTGCCCAGCTTGGTTCCAGCCCTGCTTGCTGTTTCCGGGAAGTGTCAATGTCAGTTTGCCACCCCAAGTTGCCATGTCGTGTTGCGGTTGGGTTAGCCGAGGCTAGGGTGCCAGCAGTTTAGGTGCTTCCTATGTGGACTGCGAGTTCTGGTAAGAAAGGCTTGTTCCGTAGTGCCAGTAGGACAAGCACCCCCTGTAGGACTGTGTGATTCGGTAACTGCGGCTAGCTTGCGGCATGCCAACTTTGCTTTTCAGGGGTAACTTCTGCTACCCCTCCGGGTTCCAGCACCGTCAGCTGGTTCTTGTCAGAGCCTTTGGCCTAGGTGCCTCCATCTCGGTATCCGAGTTCCGGCAACGTCTGCTGGTCCTTGGTAGTGCTTTGTTGCACAGGTACCTCCTGCTTAGTAACCGGGTTCCAGCACCGTCAGCTGGTCCTCGGTTGTGCCATTGGCTCTTATTCCTTCTGCTGCCCCTCCGGGTGCCAGCACTGTCAGCTGGTCCTCGCTATTTCCATTTGCTCTTGCAGCTTATGCTACCCCTCCGGGTTCCAGCACCGTCAGCTGGTTCTCGTCAGAGCCTTTGGCCTAGGTGCCTCCATCTCAGTATCCGAGTTCCGGCAACGTCTGCTGGTCCTTGGTAGTGCTTTGTAGCACAGGTACCTCCTGCTTAGTAACCGGGTTCCAGCACCGTCAGCTGGTCCTCGGTAGTGCCATTGGCTCTTGTTCCTTCTGCTGCCCCTACGGGTGCCAGTACCGTCAGCTGGTTCAAGAGGACAAAGAACAGGAAGACAACCACCAAGATGCAGAACAACAAGAGAGAGAAGACAAAGAAGCATAAAAAAACAAAGCAGAAGAACATTAAGCATAAGACTAATACTCTGAGCAAATGATATTATCTTATTTATAAGCAGAAGAAGACTAAGCAGTGTATGGGGTTGAGTCCGTTCCTCCTCGTGGTGCCCCTGGAAAAGGCCTGCTGCTGCAGGCCAAACTGAACGCGGACAAATCCTGTTGTAAATCTTTTGTGACAGGCAGAACGGAGGGTGTAAACTTCTAACTTTTCTAGATAACAACTACAGGAATGCCTGACACAAACAAGAATATGATGAAGAAGAATAGGAAGAAGATGAAGAAGTTGAATATGTAGAATAATAATTGTTGAATAAGAAGAATATGAAGAATGTAAGAAAAGGAAGAAGAAGAAGAATGTAAAAAAAGGAAGTAGAAGAATTTAAAAAAAGGAAGAAGAAGAATGTAAAAAAAGGAATAAGAAGAAGAATGTAAAAAAAGGAAGTAGAAGAATGTAAAAAAAGGAAGAAGAAGAAGAAGAAGAATGTAAAAAAGGAATAAGAAGAAGAAGAAGAAGGTAAAAAAGGAAGAAGAAGAAAGAAGAAAGAAGAAGAAGACATACATGTCTGGCAAAATATAAATGAGGCTAACATAGTCAATATCTTTGTAACTACTAACGTCTTAAAAAAAAAAGTTTAATTCCTGCTATTCCATTTGATTGGGCTAAACCTCTATGGCTTTAATGTCTCCTCCACCTCCCACAATATATTCTACATTATTCTTAGTTGTTTTTCTTCACGTAGAATTAACCTACAAGGAAATAAAGGGTTTTTTTTAATTCCGATATTTTGGCCCCATTGACTTGCATTGGTTCCCGGTATCGGCGATACCGATACTTTTTTTTAAGATCGGCCGATCCATTCCGATCCGATATTTTCAAGTATCGGCTGGTATCGCTCAACTCTACTCTTGAACAGTTCAAAGCTAAGAAGTCTCCTTACTTCCTCGCTGTTTGGGGTGGGTGCTCCTCCTTGATAGATAGTTCTGGTCAGGAGCCTCATCATGCTACAACACATTATTAATGTTAGGCGTCGTATTTCTGTCGCTGAACAGCGAGAATCCCGAGCCTTACTTCCAGCAGTCTCCCATTCCTCTCCAGCTGCAGAGGAGGTTGCTCAGCAAACTCGTCGGTCCAGGCGCTCTGCCCAGACCAGCTCCATTGGTTTGCTTGCTGCTGCCACCTCCGGCACAGCTATGTCAATACATGCTGCTCAGCAGCGAGATTCTCCAGGGACTAAGTCCCCATGTCGGGCCACTGAGCATGCCCGTGGAGTGATCTCCCATTGGAGATCGAAGGTCACATGCTCAGGTCCTGCTCCTGTTCGGATTGGCCCATCCGAGAAGCTAGGAAGGTCCCGGATGCTCGTGGCTATAAAAGGTTTGCATGGCTGCTCGGCCATGCGCTAGGATAGACTGTATTTACAGACTATCTGGAGTGAGTGATGTATGCATGTATGAATGTCTCTGGTGAATGACTCATTAAGAAACCCCTACCCTTGGTACGCATGTGTTGTGCAGCCTAGCCTGCTAGCACCCAGGCTTAGGTGTAGGTAGGACAGAGGTTGAGTCAGGCATCAGTCCTCACCAGGGACTCGGCACGCCTCAGTGCACGTGCTCCACTTCATAGCCAGCATCTATAGCTGTGCTCACGGCAGCGACGCTGTGCACTCAGTGGGCCTAGAAGGACTCTAACCCCATGTCCTTGGGGTAGAGTTCTGTGGCCGTACACTGTGCGCTCTTTTGGCCGGGCTCTGTGAGCTAAACAGGCTCCGGCATCTACGTTCAGCGGTTGTGCGACTCTGTGCATTAACAGAGTTCGCACCTGTTCACATTGGGTGACGTAACCCACGTGTGACTGTTTTTATGCTGCTCTATTCTTCCGCCATTACCTAGCAGCAGTGTACCACCTCTGCACGGTGGACCCCGGGCTGCAAACGCACCTACTAATATTTTATAATTTGGTGCATTCCGCCAGCCCTAACAATTAGTCTGTAATTTTTTCTTCTCAGTCTGCTTAGTTATCACTATATTTACATATAGATATAAAAGTGCAGTTGAAAAAGTAGACAGCTCTGAAAAGTGAGAGCCATGATTAGGACAACTGATTGGGAAGCTGCCAATAAGTAACCGGGGATTGCAATTATAGAAGACTGATAAGAGACATGTCAGGAGCTGAGAAGGATGTCAAAGGAGATGAGCACCTAACTGATGTATAGAAACCAATGGGCTGGAGAGAGCTTACTGGCATGTTAGGATTTAATGCCTCTCATGGAATGTAATGCATGTAAAGTAGAAGCTTCAATATCCACGCCAACACTACAGTAAAAAATGGCAAATGTTCCATAAGCAGTTTTTCTGTACAACAACAGTTTCTAACAATATGTGCTGCCGGAATCATGTTTACCTGAGGTAATGCTGTACATATATGTATAATAGATAATAGTTTATGGAAGATTTGCAAAGACTTCAAGAAGGTCTTGATTGCTAATCACAGTGTAAAGGGAAGGAGAGAGACATAAAAATTGAATATTGATAAAGTGCAAGCATGCTGACATTTCCCATCAATATAAATTACATTTTTGTACATAATGAAAATTTGGGTGAATGATTTTTAAAAGACAAAATGATTCTAGCACCATTCCAACACAGAGAAACCAAAGAACTATATATGTATATACCTTTTTATCAATTCGAAAAATGAAAAGATCTCAATCTCTATGAGGCCGTTCTCCCGAAGTCCATTACGCATTGAAAACCATGGAAGATGCGAGGGCTCAGGGCTTTCACAAGATGTCAGCAGAGTCCCCGCACTGCCAAACACCCCTCTTACTAGCCTGATGACTGCAGCATTTCCCCACTCCTGCCACTGCTGTTAGCTTCTATTAATCCAAAATATAGTAAATATGTATATATGACACTGTATATGTGAATTCACAGAAGCAGTGTCTTCAACAAAATGGCACCTGAGTGTATTGTAGCAAACAAGCTTGATGGGTTCATGCGCTAAAATACACGCTGCTGGGTAATCATTGCACAGCAATTGACATCAGTGTGCATGTGACTGGGCGCCCCTGTCAGTTAGCTGCTGGCTTCAGAAGACAATGATATGCTGCAGGGCAGCGGGGAAAATTGAGTAGTAGCTTTATTGTTTTTTCTATGTATTGAACAACAGCAGCATAGGCATGTGGGCATATATTAGGATGTGGGCATATAAAAGGATGGGGGATATATACCAAGGTCAAGAGAATATACAAGCATGGGGGCATAGACAAGGATGGGGATATATACCCGGATGGGGGCATATACCAGGATGGGGGACATATACAAGGATGAGGGGCATATACAGATGGGTGGAATATACAAGGGTGGGGGGCATATACCAGGATGGGGACCATATACCAGGATGGGGAACATATACCAGGATGAAGGCCATATATAAGAATTGGATCAAGCATATACAGGGATAAGGAGCCATAAACAAGGATAGGGACATACATAAAGATGGGGCCATATACAGGAATCGGGATATATACCAGAATGGGGAGCATATATCAGGATGGGGGCTATATTCAAAAATTGGAACTTTTACAAGGATAAGGGCATGTACCAGGATGGAGAAGCTTTTTCAAGGATGGCGGCATATGCAAGGATGGGGTGCCATATTCAAGGATGAGGAGCTATATGCAAGGATGGCAGAATATACAAAGATGGGGACCATATTCAAGGATGAGGGCATATACCAGGATGGGAGCACATATTCCAAAAAGGAGACATATATCAGGATAGGAGTACTTATACCAGGATGGGGGACATATGCAAGGATGGATGGACATATGCCAGAATGAGAGTGGTATATACCAGGATGGGGAGAGCATACACCAGTATGGAGATATTATATACAGAAAGAGGGAGCAAATATCAGGATGGGTGGAGCATATACCAAAACAGTGGAGCATATACCAGGATGGGGGAGCATATTCCTTTACATTTGAAGTCTGTTACCCCTGCTCAAGTTTGTGGCTGTACTATGTTGCCTCTGCCTGTCGTGCTGCCCCATCTGCTCTCTGCTGCCCCCACCTGCTTTTTGCTGCCCCCATCTGCTCTCTGTATGAGTTGTTTTTCTAAACTAAAATCTCAGTTTTCAGGTAAATGTATTTGCCGTTTTGGCACTTGGTCTCTAAAAGGTTCACCAGCACTGTTGAAGTACATTACATTAACAAACTGGTGCCAGTCTGCGCCTGTGCATACCACAATCTTTGACAGCATTTTGTTTTAGACACTGAATACGCAAATTTGCAGACACAGTGATTTAAAAAAAATGTGGTAATATTAAAAATGTAATGGTCAAAATTAAAAAATCAGTGCTTTCAGACCTCAAAAAATGCAAAGAAAACAAGTTCATAATCATTTAGAAACAGCAAAATTAATGTTTTAACTCAGGAAGAGTTCAGAAATCAATATTTTGTGGAATAACCATGATTTTTAAAAACAGCTTCCATGTGTCTTGGCATGCTTGCCACTAGTCTTTCACACTGCTTCTGGTGCAAAAATGTAAGCAGTTCTCCTTTGTCTGATGGCTTTTAACTATCCATCATCCTCTTGATTACATTCCAGAGGTTTTCAATGGGGTTCAGGTCCGCAGAATGGGCTGCCCATGATAGGGTTTTTATGTGGAGGTCTCTTAATTTTTGCCAGAGCTGTATGTTTATATATATATATATAATTGTCTCATCATGTCTGTCTGTAACTGAAATCCCGCGTCGCTGATTGGTTGAGCCTGGCCGGCCACGACCAATCAGCGATGCAGGATTTCCGTGACAAACAGGTACTGTATGATAATGGGTAAGGCGCCGGAGATCGCGATCTCTAGTGCCATACTTACATACTTACCTCATCGGGAGGAGCGTTGCCGCAGCGCTTCTCTTCTTACAGTGACTGGGGCAGGAGGCTGGGGAGGAGTGTGGCACAGGCACCGGAGTACGCGCATGACCACACCGCGCTGTCCGGCGCCATTTTCCTGAAGACACATTTGCAGTGTGTCTTCAGAAAAATGGCGCCGGACAGCGCGGTGTGGTCATGCGCGTACTCCGGTGCCTGTGCCACACTCCTCCCCAGCCTCCAGTAGAACGGGACAGTGCTGGGCCACAGGAAAGATGGGTGAGTGTTAATGTTTTCTTTTGTACGTGTGCAGTTTCCTAGGGGTGAGGGGGACCATACATACCAGGAAAGGGGGGTGAGGGGTACCAAACATACCAGGAAAGGGGGGTGAGGGACCATGCATACCATGAAAGGGGAGTGAGGGGACCATGCATAACACAAAAGGGGGTTGAGGGGACCATGCATACCACAAAAGGGGAGTGAAAGGACCATGCATACCAGCAAAGGGGGGTGACGGGACCATGCATACCACGAAAGGGGGGAGAGGGGACGATGCATACCAGCAAAGGGGGGTGACGGGACCATGCATACCAGGAAAGGGGGGTGAGGGGCACCATGCATACCACAAAAGGGGGGTGAGAGGACCATGCATATCATGAAAGGGGGGTGACGGGACCATGCATACCAGGAAAGGGGGTGAGGGGTACCATGCATACCACGAAAGGGGGGTGAGAGGACCATGCATACCACAAAAGGGGGTTGAGGGGACCATACATACCAGGAAAGGGGGGTGAGCGTGACCATGCATACCAGGAAAGGGGGTGAGGGGGACCATGCATACCAGGATAGGGGGGTGAGAGGACTATGCATACCAGGATGGGGGGTGAGGGGGACCATGCATACCAGGAAATAGGGGGTGAGGGGGACCGTGCATACCAGGATAGAGGAGGTGAGGGGGACCATGCATACCAGGATAGGGGGGTGAGAGGACTATGCATACCAGGATGGGGGGTGAGGGGGACCATACATACCAGGAAATAGGGGGTGAGGGGGACCATGCATACCAGGAAAGGGGGGTGAGAGGACCATGCATACCAGGAAAGGGGGGTGAGAGGGACCATGCATACCAGGAAAGGGGGGTGAGAGGGACCATGCATACCAGGATAAGGGGGTTGAGGGGACCATGCATTCCAGGAAAGGGGTGTGAGCGTGACCATGCATACCAGCAAAGGGGGGTGAGGGGGACCATGCATACCAGGAAAGGGGGGGTGATGGGACCATGCATACCAGCAAAGGCGGGGTGAGAGGACCATGCATACCAGGATTGGGGGGTGAGGGGTAGCATGCATATCAGGATTGGGGGTGAGAGGACCATGCATACCAGGATTGGGGGGTGCATTATAGCATTATTAAATCTTCATAAAGAAACTACATACATATTCTAGAATTCCCGATGCCTTAGAATCGGGCCACCATCTAGTGTATATATATATATATATATATATATATATATATATATATATCACCAGAAGTTTACATATACTATGTAAAAAGACACATATACTATATAAAAAGACACATGCATGTTTTCTCCATATCTATAATTCTATCTGGTATGAAATCAGAATAAATATTTCCCCTTTTTGGTCAATTAGGATTACCATAATTATTAATATTTGTCAAATGCCAGAATGAGAGAGAGAGAATGTTTAAGGCATTCTTATTACTTACTGCAAAGTGAAAAGTTTACAAACACCAATATCTCAACCCTTTAACCCCCGGAGCTTTTTTCAGCTTTGCAATTTCATTATTCGCTCCCCTCCTTCCCAGAGCCATAACTTTTTTATTTTTCCATAAATGTGGCCATGTGAGGGCCTGCTTTTCTCCGGTACAAGTTACACATTTGAAAGCCCTCAAGTGAGATGAAATTGCAAAAAAAGTGCAATCCCACACTTGTTTTTTGTTTGGCTTTTTTTACTAGGTTGTCTAAATGCTAAAACTGACCTGCCATTATGATTCTTCAGGTGATTATGAGTTGATAGACAACAAACATGTCTAGGTTCCTTTTTATCTAAGTGGTGAAAAAAAATTCCAAACTTTGTTAAAAAAAATTGCACAATTTTCCATTATTCTGACGTTTGGCAAATATTAATTTATTCTGATTTCATGTCAGATATTGAGAAGAACATGCATATGTATCTTTTTATATTGTGTATGTAAACTTCAACTATCTATGAACAAATGAAAGTCAGGCATTACTTTTCAACCACGCTTCCACAGAATTTTGAAAAAAATAAAACTCATGAAATAGGCCTCATAATCCTTTGCGCAAATGACCGCGAGACGTCGCACTCCCGTGAGACTGCAACATCATCGCGGTCATTCTCGCAAAGGATTACTGGCACCGGAAGATGCCGGGAGCGTGGAGAGAGGCGGGAAGGCTGCGCGGGACGCCGGAAGGTGAGAATAACAATATTTTTTATTTTAATTCTAATTTTATCGGGATATGGTACCCACAGCCCTCTCCTCCAGACCGTGGGTACCATCTGCAAATGTTCTGCTTACTTTTCGCATGGTGGGCACAGCCACATGTGGAAAGTAAGCAGAACAATGCATTCCTATGTTGGCGGAATCGTCGCAATTCCGCAAAATTAATGAGCATGCTGCGTATTTTTACCAATCGCAGCGGGAAAATCTGCAGCATTAGCACAGCATTGTGGAATCCCATAGGATTGCATGGGATGCTGTTTTTTTGCGTATTCGCAGCAAAACTGCGCATTTAAAATCGCCACGAATACGCAAAAAAACGCTACGTGTGAACCCAGCTTGTCAATAAGACTTCTGCACCAGGTATTTTCGCCCACTCCTCAAGAGCGAGCTGCTCCAGTTGTCTTGATTTACATGAAAGAATCGCTGATGTATTTTGACTTATTGAACAATGGAACAATATATCTGACATAATTAAGAATATTTCACCCCTGCACCAGTGGCCAGGGTGACATTGTATCGTCACAACTTGTAGTCAAGTTCTGAACTGAAGTACATTTCTAGTGAAATTTGCACCACTTAAGTGGAGTCAATTTTGATTAATCAAATAGGTGTGCTTTGCCATGCCGCATTGGCACACATTTTTGACAAAGCAGACCGGGAAAGTGCCAAAAGCCACACAATTTTTTAGCATCTTTTCTTTGTGCAAACATTTATGATTTTTTTTAAGATGTTTTTCCATCAAAACTTTGGCCAAAAGCACCTTAGTCAATCAAACCAGTAGTGTTTGGATGTCTAAAATCTTATTTGGGAGGAACTAAGAAAAATCCCTCAGGAATGAGCGAGGCAAACATGATTGCAAAAGTCGTAGTTACTCACCGGTTAACGGTATTTTTTGGAGTCCATGACTGCACCACCTGAGAGAGGGGATCTGCCCTTCAGGAACAGGAAATCCTACAGATACATAAGGGCGGCACCTCTCCCATGCATCAGTTGGTTTACAGAGCACAAGAGGACCACCGAGGTTAATAGCATAAATTATGTACAATACTTTACACAACTACTAATTACCAGTGTACATATGAGGAAGAAGTGCACACCCATATTAAACTAAAGGGAGGGAATATACAGGTGCTGTCATGGACTCCGAAAAATACCGTTAACCGGTGAGTAACTACAACTTTATTCGGTCGTCCATGACAGCACCACCTGAGAGAATTACAGAGAGTAATAATTACTTTAGGGAGGGACTACAGCCCGCAGAACCCTGACACCAAAGGAGAGGTCTGAGGAAGCACTCAGGTGTAGTCTATAATGGTTGTAAAAGGTGCTCGGAGAGGACCAAGTAGCTGCCTTACATATCTGGTCGATCGAGACCTCCAATCTCTCTGCCCACAAGGTTGCCATGGCCCTGGTGAAATGCACCCTCAGCTTGCCAGCAGCCGGTTTGCCCTTTGAGGAGTATGCTATTGAAATGGCCTCCCTAATCCACCTCGCTAGCAAGCTTTTTGAAGCCCTAAGGCCCTTCCTAGTGCCCTGATAGGAGATAAACAAGGCATTATCTTTTTTTCAGGGGTCGGTAACTGCCAGGTACTCTAGGAGATTTCTCCTAACATCTAGAGTGTGTAATTTCCTTTCCTTATCATTCATTGGATTAGGGAGGAAGGATGGAAGGACTATCTCCTGAGTTCTATGGAAACTGGAGGCTACTTTAGGCAGGTATGCTGGATCGGGTGTAAGAATTACCCTGTCGTCCCTAAATTGTATGTAAGGAGGATGTCTAGATAATGCCTGGATGTCACTTACTCTACGGGCTGATGTCAATGCTACCAGAAGAGCCACTTTAAGTGACAGGTTTTTGGTGGAGGCTGATGATATAGGCTCAAACGGGGCCTCCGTCATGGCCGTGAGGACTAGGTTTAGATCCCATGGCATAAATTTATTTGTTACTACCGGTCTGGACCTGCTTGTTGCCTTAATAAATCTATTGATCCAATAGTTACTGGTGATGTTGCAGTTATAAAGCGCCCCTAAGGCTGACACCTGTACTTTAAGGGTGCTGGTGGAGAGCCCCATGCCCAGACCTCTTTGTAAGAACTCTAGGATCTGCGCTATAGGAGTGGACTGCCCAGCTACTACCCCTGAACCCTGAAGGAATCTTTTCCAGATCCTAATGTAGATTTTGGTTGTAATTGGCTTTCTGCTTTTGAGCAGGGTGTTGATTAGGGCTGGGGAGTAACCTTTCTCCTTTAGCAGTGTCCGTTCAAAATCCACGCCATCAGATGTAGGCCAGCCACCTGAGGATGGTAAATTGGGCCCTGGGATAGGAGATCTGGGATGTTTGGTAGGACCCAAGGGTCGGTTACAGACATGGTCCTGAGACATGAGAATCATGCCCTCCTGGGCCAAAACGGGGCGATCACTATAATCCTCGCCTTGTCCTTCCTGACTTTCCTCATCACCAGTGGTAGTAGGGACAGGGGAAGGAAGGCGTATGCTAGCCCGAAGTCCCATTTGATCAGAAGAGCATCTACCGCCAGAGGGCTTTCTCTTGGATTTAGCGAGCAGAACTGAGGCACTTTCCTGTTCTCTTTGGTGGTGAAGAGGTCCACTTCTGGCTGCCCCCATTTTTGTACAATCAGGTCGAAGATGGAGGTTTTTAAGGACCATTCCCCTTGCCTTAAAAGGTTGCGGCTTAGGAAGTCTGCTGTGGTGTTTTCATTTCCTTTTATGTACAGAGCTATTAAGGACAGGAGATGTTGCTCCGCCCATTGAAACAGCCCGCTCTGCTACCTTCATCAGGGGTCTGGAACGAGTCCCACCTTGGTGGTTGATGTAAGCCACGGCGACCTGATTGTCGGTGAATATTTGAACATGGGGACCCTGTAGATATATAAGAAGGTTTTTAACTGCCTGCTCTATGGCTGTTAGCTCTTTCAGGTTGGAGGACATTTCCAACTGATGGTACTCCCATAGGTCCTGGATTAAGACCTCCCCTATGTGGGCCCCTAACCCGTAGGGCTTGCGTCTGTGGTGACTACCCGGGTTACGTTATATTCCCAGGGCACCCCTCTGGCTAGATTGTTTTCATCTAGCCACCAATCAAGGGACTTCAAGGTATGTTGGGACAATGTCAACTGGCCTTCTAGATAACCGCCCAGGATTTTTTGATGACATAAAACCTTGCCCTGTAGCACCCTTGTATGGAACTGGGCCCACTGGACCGTGGGGATGCAGGACGAGAGAGAACCTAGGAGGGACATCACCTTCCTAAGAGACATGGTGGGGTTATTGGAGGCGTTTGAGACCTGATGACGTAGGCGAACTAATTTTTCGGGTGGAAGACGACACTCCTGATTCCGTGAATCTAGGGTTAGGCCCAAGAACTGCTGAACTCTCATGGGCTGTAGACGGGACGTCTTAATGTTTAGTAGCCACCCTAACCATTACAGAGCTGATTTTGCTTTTTGCAATTGATCCTGACAATGGTCTGCTGTTCTGCCTACAATAAGGAAGTCATCCAGGTAGGGGATTACCAGGATGTCTGCTTCTCGTAGATGGGTCATAACCTCCGATATAACTTTAGTGAACACCCGGGGGGCGACTGCTATACTAAAGGGAAGGGTGACATATTGGAAATGCTGCAATGACCCCTCTATATGAACCGCCACTCTAAGGAAATGCTGATGAGATGCATGAATGGGAATATTGTAGTAGGCATCTTTTAAATCCAACACCACCATAAAGCAGTTTTCAAACAGTAACTTTATTGTGGAATTCATCTTTTCCATTTTAAATGGCCGAATGACCAGGTATGTGCCTTCAGGTTGATTATGGTCCTGTAAGAATTATCCAGTTTGCGGACCAAAAATAGGGGGGAGTAAAAGCCTTCGCCCTTCTCCACCTCTGGTACCTTTATTAGTACTCCTTTATGGCATAGGTCATGTATTTCGGTCTCTAGGGCAGCCTGTTCCGACAGGATAGACCTGAGCGGGGTGACATTAAAACTGTTCTGGGGGCATAGGCAAATTCTAGCCTTAGACCTGAGGCTACCAACCCCAGGATCCAGTTACTGTTTGAGATCCGTGACCAGGCTTGGTAGAAGGATGATAGACTACCTCCCACCGGAGCCGCTAGTCATTGGGTAGGTTTCTTGGCCTCACGGGATGCTTCCTGGCATCCTCCTCCAAACATAAACCCAGTACCTTTTTTCTTTTTATCTTCCCATCTGCCCCAATCTCTGGATGATCTTCTACGTAAAAATCTCTTCCTAGCAAAGGGACGTCTATAGGAAGGGGTGGGCAGGGAAGGGAATTTCCTTTTAACGTCGCCGGCTTTCTCCAGGAGTTCATATAGGACTGGTCCGAATAGATATTCCCCCTCACACAGGATGGAGCAAAGTCAGGATCTGGCCTGGATATCCCTGGGCCAGCAATTTAGCCATATAGCCCTTCGGGCTGCATTTGATAGACCTGCAGCTTTGGCCGCCATTCTTGCCGAATCTGCCGGAGCGTCGGCTAAAAAGGCTGTGGCATTCAGGACGGTAGGTAGAGTCTTCAAGATAAGATTCTCTCGAGGCTCTGTCCTCTAATTGTAATTCCAGCTGGTCCAGCCTGACCATCACAGATCTAGCTGTGCAGGTAGCTGCTACTGCCAGTCTCAGGGCGCCAGCTGACATTTCCCATGTCCCTTTCAGGTAGGAGTCTGCCTTCTTATCTAGTGGATCTTTTAAAGAAAGCATATCATCAAAGGGAATAGCGGATTTTTTGGATGCTTTAGCCACTGCTGCGTCCAATTTCGGGGCTTTGTCCCATTTGTTCACCACGGGATCCTCAAAAGGATATCGCCGCTTAAAAGCTGGTGGTAGGGAGCCTTTCCTTTCTGGTTTCTTCCATTCCCTATTGATCAAGTTTTGGTCCTTGTCGTTTATCGGGAACGACTTATGTTTCCTGGGGTCTAAACCACCGAACATTAGGTCCTGCGCTGACCGTTCTGGTTTTGTGTCTGTTACCCCATGGTAGCCCTAACTGCCTTGACTAGTTTGTTCACTTGTTCTAGGTCCAGGCAGAAACGACTGGCATCTCCTCTGAAGAGGATTCTGATGAGGAAGTCGAGGGCTCTGAGGAATCTTGATTTCCTCTAGGGTCAGCTGAGGAGCCCTACCCTGAGAAACTTGCTCTCTTTCTTTTCCTAGATGACTCCCCCTGGGATACGGACTTTAGGGCTTTAACTTCCATCCTGATAATTTCCCTTAGACTCATAGAGAAGTCAGGGGTTTTTTCCGCCAACTTTAGGAGTGTGGAAAGGGTAAGGAAGTATGTATGGTAATTTTTGGGACTACTCTCTCATCATTTTTTTTTACCGTCTGCCGTATACATGACTGGCACAGTTTTTTAGGGTAGGCGTCCGGCAAGGGGCATTTGCAAAGGGCGCACTCCCTGTTTTTAGCTTTGTCAGCGCACTTCTTCCCCTATAGGAGGAAAACATAAGGGAAACACTGCATCAGGGCACATTCACGAAGATCTCTTACCCTGAGCAGAAGGCGTAGGTACCGGATCACAGGGGGGCATGCTGGATCCTTCGGCCTGGAGGAACTTCTGTGGCCGGATTGTCCTGTTCACTTTTTCTTTTGCTGGGAGCTGGCCTGGGACCTCTCTGAGGTACGTTACTGGTCTCGGTCCAGCTGGGTCACAGGAGCTTCTGGCTCGTCCATTGCTGCACATGAGCTAAAGCCGCTCTTCAGCGTTTCTGCACCCTTTTTCTATCCTCCCCCCGGAAATCCGGGTTAACAGGTGTCATGGCCAGGGGCTAATTCCCCCTCCCCCTCCAGACGTCCATGGACTCTCCTCCCTGCGCTTCGCCCCACCCACCCCCGCCGCTATGCCGGCACCCACGCCCGGCGATGCACAGGGGAGAAAAGCCGGCTGGTGTCTGACTTCCGGCCCGATGCTACCGGCCCAGCCCCCTGGCGGCCGTGTCACTTCCGGCCTCCGTGAATGTGCGGGGGCGCGCAGGCCGCCAGCGACACGGTGCCACCCAACCCAGCATGGCGCTCCCCGCACGCCACCGAGCCACAGCCGCCAGCCCCCGACCGCGACCAGACCGAGGGAAGACCGCACCAGGACGACTGGGGATCGGTCATCCGCCGGACCCCACTCCCACCTGCTCCACACACTGTCGTGGAGCCCTGCTCGGGCCCACCATGGCGCTTCCAGGGGACCCCTCACTGCCTGAGGTAGGAGACCTCCCCACTACCTGAGTCGGACAGCCGGCCTGGGGATTCCATGATGGTACGATCTGTAGAGAATCCTGTCCTCCAGGAACAGGAAACCAACTGATGCATGGGAGAGGTGCCATCCTTATGTATCTGTAGGATTTCCTGTTCCTGAAGGGCGGATCCCCTCTCTCAGGTGGTGCTGTCATGGACGACCGAATAAAAAAGCCTTTTTTGTGATTAAATTGAGAATGAAGCAATTTTTTTTTAACAAATAGGATGCAACATAATCTAAAATTACTGTATGCAATGTTAAAGAGATGGGTCAAAGCCTCAAGAACCCTATAGGTAGCAAAAAAAGTTTTGTGGACCAAATTAGATTTTTTTTGCCAAATACAATGACACATTTGTTTGTTACAATGATTTCTGCAAATTATTCATTTTTATTTTGTCACCGCTGTAGTAAATCACTATATTTTCTAAAAGTGCTGAAAAAAATTAAAAACACCAGCTACTAGTATAAGAGCACTAGCTAATAAGGCTTAACAATATGAGAACAGAAAAAGAACATATTTGGGAAACCAAAACAAATCATACACATAAGATTAATGTCAGCCTAATGGCTAACTTTGGTGTACTGCCTCATTGGTTATCTATAGGAGCCATCTAACTACTCCAATGGAAGATGTAAAAAAAATAGATCAAGCTGTTGGAATTCAGTATGCTTAAAAGTTTTGATCGCAGAGGAGATATGCCACATCTCATGGTGCCTGGCAGCAGGTAACCTTCCATCTTTGAGAACACATGCACATGGTAAGAAAAGTGAGCATATGTGTATGGGAGTTAGGAGTGATAGCTTTTTTCCAAATCAATCTAGGAGTCTAGCTTTAAAAACATTCCACTTGTATTGATGGTGAAAACAAATCCAATTAAATCAAATCTAAGTTGTGAAAGAAAACAATAATATATTGGTGAATGTGTTGAACAAAAATGTACAATGAACAATACAAAAATGTCAGAAAACACTGCTATCTACAGCTCCTATATAATGCCCTTGTAAGTTTGGGTTAGCTAGGCTCAGTATTTGTTAGGGTTAACTAAGATGTATGCCAATCATTGACAATGCACATGATCAGCCTACTGTTTGCAAAGGTGATTTATGTAATAGATTAACAATATGGCATTTCTTCTATTTTCATCTGATTTAAAATTGACTTATAATTAATCTATGAAATTTGATTAAACAGTCACTAAATTGAGTGAATTGACAATGTCTAAGCATAATCTTTACAATCCATGGGGATATTTTGATTTGTTAATGGAAGCAATAGAAATTACTAAAATGTTCAGATTTTTTAAATGCATTGTGACATAGTCAAAATGTTATATAAAGCATTCTTGTGTGAAGACTCGCTCTTTTATTCTCCAGTCTGAATCTATGCTGTACTAAATTTTTTGCTTACTGAGAGGCAACGTTTTATGTTATACAAGGCAGGGTTAGCGCCTCCACAATCCTGAATATTTACCCTTCAAACATAAAAGATGGCATGCTAACCTTTTTTAGATTATTATTAGGCATAGTACTGCATAACCTTACTTGCATGATTAGCTTGTCTCTTTTTCATCTATATCTTTCCCTTTATCATGTACATATACATGAACCCTACACAGTGGCACAAGGCCCAAACAGCTCTGCAGTATGAAAGTTCTGTAGAGTTGCCATAAGATACCTCTTGATGATGACTCCTTGTTAGATAGGTAATCTGCTGCAAGAAGCAGTTCTTTTTTTGGTTAAAAACTCCATAATATGAGATCATTTCTTTTATAGTGAATTTAGAGAGATTTTTATTCTTTGCTTTCCAAAACAATTAGGGCAAGTGCAGATGGCCATATTATCAGTCCAATAAAACATTGGATCACCCGCAAAACAATGTTAGTATATGGGGTCTTGCACACGTTCATTTTTTCCTCAGAGTCTATCCAAGGACAAAAATCACTGCATGTCTCAGTTTGATTTGATATTCAGATTGAACTCAGCCATACAAGTTAATGAGAGAGTGGAAATCACTGGACTGTACACGGATGACATCTGAGTGAAATCCATTTTCCGTGCACTGGCAAAGTGGAGAAATTTTGTTAATTATCTTGTCCTCCCTCAGAGTGCACTTCACTTCTCTCATCCGAGAGAATCGGACCACTCTATGCTGAAACTTAGATCAAACTTTGATCAGAGTTCGATCATAGTGTTATTTGCATAATTGGCCTCATTCTTTCAGAGAATTATCTCGCGGATTGAAAATGTAATTTCTTGAGTAGTGCAAGAACAATTCTACAGTGTAATTTTCACACCTTTCAGCTTCTTTACTCGCTTTTTTGTGGCTCTGGTCTGTTCACTTCCTGCTAATAGTTATCTATCTATCGATCTATCTATCTTTGATCTATCTACTTCAAAAAGAAGGCAGCACTCCATTTAGATAAAAAAGGTTCTCAGTTGAACCAAAACATCACCGAGCCCAAAAAAGGCTATTCTAAACACAATTTTCTATTTTTTGCCTAAATGGAGTACTACCTTCTTCTTTTTTTAATTACATTGAGAATTAGTCTATGCCTTTCATTAGTCAACCCCTTTAATATGCAAATAACTAAATACATTAGGGTACAATCACTATAACAAATACATTATAAACATATTCTAAAAATTATTCATTATGCACCCACTACATTTAATCCATCTGGTTAAGGAAAAGAAAAAACTTCTTCCAAGAACCCTTACTTCATGCTAATTAAATAATAGTGATATTTAAAATGTCTTCCTACATCTTTAGCAAACATAACTCTGTCAGACATGTATCTGCAGTCTGGTAATTGGGTTGTAACTGAAAAGCCCCCAAGCAATGTAGATTTATTTAAAAATAAGCAAAAATCTGTTGTGTACATGTTCATTTGTGATTATTCAGTCTCCGTTCAATTTCTACATCTGTAATTTAATGCAATTTGCTCTTGTCAATTGTTTTGCAAAGTATTTTACAACAGGATGATTAAGTTAATAATCACCATTAAATGTTCAACTTGACAGTCTTATGGCCCCTTTACATTTAGCGATGCACCAGCGATCCCGACCACGATACGACCCGGTCAGGATCGCTGGTGCATCTCTAAATGGTTGCTAGTGAGCTGTCACACAGGCAGATCTCACTAGCGATGCAGCAGCGGTCGGCGGTCGCACTTACCTTTCAAACATGGCGAGGGTGTCCGTCTTCCGCCTTTGTCCATGGCTCGCTTGTCGGCGCCAGCAGGAAGCCAACAACGAGAAATGGACCATGCCAATCTTGCGCAATCAGCGATAGCCAGCGGGGGAGCTGGTCGGAGGTAAGTATCACATGTAGCGATATCGCTAGCAATATCGCTGCATCACAAAATCGGTGAAGCTTTAGCGATATCGCTAGCAACATCGCTATGTGTAAAGCCCCCTTAAGGAAGAGAAAATATCTTTCACAACTATACATGTGAATGCAAGCTGTGGGAAAACATACTCCAAGACAGTGGATCAAACTGATGAAAGTTTTTCAGATTTTAGTGTGTATGCAAGTGTAAGTAAAATTTTTATAATTTTTACAATGTTGTTTTTGCTACAGTGGGGAAAAAAAGTATTTAGTCAGTCAGCAATAGTGCAAGTTCCACCACTTAAAAAGATGAGAGGCGTCTGTAATTTACATCATAGGTAGACCTCAACTATGGCAGACAAACTGAGAAAAAAAAATCCAGAAAATCACATTGTCTGTTTTTTTTTCATGTTATTTGCATATTATGGTGGAAAATAAGTATTTGGTCAGAAACAAGCAATCAAGATTTCTGGCTCTCACAGACCTGTAACTTCTTCTTTAAGAGTCTCCTCTTTCCTCCACTCATTACCTGTAGTAATGGCACCTGTTTAAACTTGTTATCAGTATAAAAAGACACCTGTGCACACCCTCAAACAGTCTGACTCCAAACTCCACTATGGTGAAGACCAAAGAGCTGTCAAAGGACACCAGAAACAAAATTGTAGCCCTGCACCAGGCTGGGAAGACTGAATCTGCAATAGCCAACCAGCTTGGAGTGAAGAAATCAACTGTGGGAGCAATAATTAGAAAATGGAAGACATACAAGACCACTGATAATCTCCCTCGATCTGGTGCTCCACGCAAAATCCCACCCCGTGGGGTCAGAATGATCACAAGAACGGTGAGCAAAAATCCCAGAACCACGCGGGGGGACCTAGTGAATGAACTGCAGAGAGCTGGGACCAATGTAACAAGGCCTACCATAAGTAACACACTACGCCACCATGGACTCAGATCCTGCAGTGCCAGACGTGTCCCACTGCTTAAGCCTGTACATGTCCGGGCCCGTCTGAAGTTTGCTAGAGAGCATTTGGATGATCCAGAGGAGTTTTGGGAGAATGTCCTATGGTCTGATGAAACCAAACTGGAACTGTTTGGTAGAAACACAACTTGTCGTGTTTGGAGGAAAAAGAATACTGAGTTGCATCCATCAAACACCATACCTACTGTAAAGCATGGTGGTGGAAACATCATGCTTTGGGGCTGTTTCTCTGCAAAGGGGCCAGGACGACTGATCCGGGTACATGAAAGAATGAATGGGGCCATATATCGTGAGATTTTGAGTGCAAACCTCCTTCCATCAGCAAGGGTATTGAAGATGAAACGTGGCTGGGTCTTTCAACATGACAATGATCCAAAGCACACCGCCAGGGCAACGAAGGAGTGGCTTCGTAAGAAGCATTTCAAGGTCCTGGAGTGGCCTAGCCAGTCTCCAGATCTCAACCCTATAGAAAACCTTTGGAGGGAGTTGAAAGTCCGTGTTGCCAAGCGAAAAGCCAAAAACATCACTGCTCTAGAGGAGATCTGCATGGAGGAATGGGCCAACATACCAACAACAGTGTGTGGCAACCTTGTGAAGACTTACAGAAAACGTTTGACCTCTGTCATTGCCAACAAAGGATATATCACAAAGTATTGAGATGAAATTTTGTTTCTGACCAAATACTTATTTTCCACCATAATATGCAAATAAAATGAAAAAAAAAACAGACAATGTGATTTTCTGGATTTTTTTTTCTCAGCTTGTCTCCCATAGTTGAGGTCTACCTATGATGTAAATTACAGACGCCTCTCATCTTTTTAAGTGGTGGAACTTGCACTATTGCTGACTGACTAAATACTTTTTTTCCCCACTGTACCTAAGGTAATCTGAGAGCATAACCAACAATGAAAAAGATGTTCCAAGGAAAGAGTGCATCAAATCAATTATTAAAACACTAATTTTATTCAATAATTTTCTTTAAAAGCAAATAACATACAATATATTTAGAACAAATGGTCTAGTGATTCAAATTGAAATTAAGTCATATATCAGTTGACATAATTATTTGTGGAATGCATGCAAGTAAAAAGCATCACTAAATTTAAAGAACTCAATGAAAAATAAGAAAATCCCCTGCAGAAAGCCCCATGCATATCAAAAATGATGGTAACAATTAGGTAGTAAATTATAGGTGCAAATGGGGGAATGTATCTAGTATGCAGGCAGCAAAGAAACAAAAATAGCAATGATTAGCTCACTCATCAAGGACCCGATACTTGTTTCACCACTGCTTCATCAGGAACCCTGATTCCTATATTTGCTTCTTGGCACAAAAGGAAAAGCGTAACAGACATGTGGATTTGCACACAAAAGTGAGGATATAAATAGGGACCAGTGTTGTGACAGTCTTCTAAATGCAGACTCTGACAGTTGATGATGAGACTTATTTCTTTGTGGTGGTTCAGTATCCAGCAATGCAGTAAATATCCAGAAAAGAGAACATGAATGGCAGCACTCACTAGTCTCTTCTGTGAATTAAAAGTCAGTTATTTCAACATAATCATGACACCCACCTAGAGCAATGTTTCTCAACTCCAGTCCTCAAGACCCACCAATAGGTCAAGTTTTCAGGATATCCTTAGCATTGCAAAGGTGATTTCAACACCTGCTTAAGAATTAATTCCATCACCTGTGCAATACTAAGGAAATCCTGAAAACATGACCTGTTGGTGAGTCTTGAGGACTGGAGTTGAGAAACACTGATCTAGAGGTAGTGCAGCGTGCAAGGGGAGTCATGCACCCCAATGAATTTATCTAGGGGTGC
This sequence comes from Dendrobates tinctorius, assembly GCF_039654945.1. NCBI lineage: Eukaryota > Metazoa > Chordata > Amphibia > Anura > Dendrobatidae > Dendrobates > Dendrobates tinctorius. The sequence goes on along the minus strand of NW_027361732.1, from coordinate 36,985,266 downwards.
AGTGATCATATTGATACCACATGTGTTTCACAGAATTATATGCCAATGAGCAGTGAAGAAAATTACATTTTTAAAAATAAAATGTTGTTTTACCCCAAGTTTTTAATTTTTCTATGGGCTAAAAGGAATTTTTTTTACAACAAACTGAGATCCATTTTATCCTGAATGCACCAACATGTAATCTGTTTTTCATGCACAATGCAAAGCTCAGAAGACAAGGAGCACCAGATTTTATTGTTATGGTTTGCAGGTGCAATGACCCACTGGATGAACCCATGAGGTGCCAGAACAGCAGGACCCCCATAAGTGACCCCATTTTATGAACTATACCACTCAATGAATTCACCTACAGGTGAAGCGATCATATTGACCCCATGGGTGTGTCACAGAATTTTATACCATTGGGCAGTGAGGACAAAGTAACTACATTTTTACCACCAAAATTTTGCTTTAGCTTTCAAAGATTTTACATTTTCACACAAGAAGTGTGCAAACATGGCACCAAAATGTGTCCCACAATTACTACTGAATGTGGCAATACCCCATATATAGCTATACAGTACTACTTAGCCACACAGAGAGACTCGGGATGGAAGGAGCGCTATTTGCCTATTCAATTGAATGGGTCGGTGCACATGTCAGTATGTTTCCACTGACCATTTGTATATGAGCAAAACATGCTGACATGTCCATTTTAATGCCAGCACGTGCCAAAAAAGGCCCACAAACTTGCACATGCATTACACATATGGATGTCTTCTGTGTGACAAGCATCGGCGCTGGGAAAGAAGCAATACAGTAAGCACTGTTCTCAGTTACTGAGTGCTGAACACGGCTCTCATCATTCTCCCCTGCTCTGCCAGCGATCGATGCGAGCAGGGGAGAATGATTACAGTTATAGTTAATGTCAGCCTTTCTTGCTCTCCTTATGTCACTCCCCCGACTTGACATGTTCATGATATGTCAATAAATCAGTGAAACTTCCATCTCGATGAGTGCGACCTTTTCTCTTTGCATGGATTCACAGTTATAGTTAAGTCATAAAAGAGATAGAAGGAGGCGGCTGATGGGACAATTACTTCCATCAGCCTACCCCTGCTGCTGCTAAAGACAGCGACAGCAGGAGTGGCTGATAGGGGATCATTATGACATAATGATATGTCCATTGTCAAATAGGACAAGGGCACATTGATGGATCATTACGTCAATTGTCAGAAAGGGGTTAAAATTATTTTTAGGTGGAAAAAGTTACCACCTTTCACAGAAAAGGTGACAACATATTGAGCATTGGAGTTAAAACCGTAGGGTCATGCACCAATTGTCAGAATGGAAAACTTTAATCCTTGTTAGAATGTAGCAGCAGTGCTTATGCTTCATCTCTATTCCATTAAATTCCTATGGGGCCATGGAGCTACTAAGTGCTGCACTTGGTCTTTTTCAGCAACCACATAAGGAAAATACCCATTTCTCAGAAGGATAAAATTCCTGATTCTGCCAATTGGTACAGGGCACAGTGCTTGGATCCTCACTGATCATAAGTTTTTAATACCTATCTTGTTGATAAATGATGATTGGTAACTTGTTTTCACTGAACAACCTATTTAACTTAGTAATTAGCATAAAATAATAGAAAAGACTGACCTCTGTCATGCTTGGGAAAATTTTGTTTGTTAAAACTTTATTGCGCAAGCTGCCGAGTACCCTAGATGATGCCATTACAGGTGTGGTGAGCTGTTGTTGGTTATCTTATGTTGGTAGCTACCATGTGACACACTAAGATGTAGAAAAATACTGCTGCAAAATTAGCTTAAACATGCCTCATGCATCATTGACCAAGACACTTCAAGTGTTAAGTTATATAGGTAGTGTAATCTTCAATCTTCAGTAGCACAAAGCTCCCTTGCATCCTGACTTTTTTATTGCCAGATGGTTTTGCATTCTTGAACATTGACAGGTCATACTGTCACAGCTATCCCATACTTTGTGTTCTTCATCAGATTTCGGAAGAAATTCTTGGACTTTTGTGCGCTGCCAGATAAAATCACTAATCCAGTTTATGAGAAAGATTAATCCATTTTATTTCCCAACGCGTTTCGAAATGTGTACCATTTCTTCTTCAGGGGATGACATATCTGATATGTCATCCCCTGAAGAAGAAATGGTACACATTTCGAAACGCGTTGGGAAATAAAATGGATTAATCTTTCTCATATACTGGATTAGTGATTTTATCTGGCAGCGCACAAAAGTCCAAGAATTTATTCCGAAATCTGATGTTTTAAGTGGTCACAGAAGCTGACCTTTGGACGTGCAGCAAGCAGATTACTGATCCCACATGCCTGAACCTCTCCTAAAAAGGGTGAGTAAATTCTAATCTACTTCTCCAGAAATAACCCAGATAAGACCCTATTGCGCTTTTTTGTTCCTTTAGTTTGAATACTTTGTGTTCTGTGATGCTGCAAATAGAGGCAGCTTTGCCTATCCAGCATTGGAGGAGTAAAGCTGCACTGATACTTGCCAGATCCAGCAACTTATGCAAAAGGGTTTGTAAGTGCTGTGCTATTTGCCTAGGAGACTGGCCATTTCTGATAGACTTCAGTAGTAGCTAGTAACCTAGTTAACAAACAATAAACTGTTAAATTAAAAATCCCTCTGTTCTTAAGATCAGAGAGTATTTTTCATAAGATATAAACGGCAAAGTTGCGTCTTTCTACAAGCTTATTACAACTGTATGCATTTAAGAAGATGAGACAAAATATTTAACATTTTTCTACATTTGTGCAATAATTATTCAATCCATTACAGTCTTCCTAAGATTATGGAATGGGATAACTGTATTGCTTCCTCAATTATTTAAATGCCTCTTAGTTGTCTCACAGCATATTTAGCAAAACGTCTACCTAAGTTATTCCAAAATGTAGGACCTAACCTAATGTACATCTGGCTGGGTGAAATGGAAAAAGGTCCCTTTCTTTCTGACCAAGAGATCCTAAATATATTCAAAGCAGCCATCCAATAGAACCAGACAAGTTGTCACAAAGAAGCAACTCAAATGTCATAATCAAAGCAAAGAATTGTCAGTCTAGCTTAATTTTGATGAGCTTTCCTATAAACATTAATTTTATTCACTGCTATTTTTGAAAAATAAAATTGGTACATAAAATTGTTTATTTTGCTTTTAATTTTATGAGTAAAGGCATAGATTATATGTGAATTATCAAGATTGGTGTCTAAGAAAATATGGGACATTAAAATTATATTACCTTATGTATTGGGAACAGGAAGGACAATGAAGACAAAAAATAACTTTTCCTCTAATACATATGATATCAAGCAAATATGATGCATTGTAATGTGATGCAATTTTTTGCGTACATGACTGACAATTAGGCAAATGGTCATTGTTACTAATATCACTTGATTTCTGTACTTCTTAATGTTAATGTTGTTTTCTAAGATAACCATTAAGACCTATGACACATCCAGAATATAAGGACTAGAGTTGAGTGACTTTGGTCAGATCGGGTTTCATGAAACAAAATTTGTTTCAGATGAAACTGGTCAGACTAGGGCAAAAAAGTCAGAGTTTTGTCCAAAACCCGACCCCAATGCAAGTCAATGGGAAATAAAAGTCGGCAATGAGCAGATGACATTCATCCACTCAATGCCGACTTTTAGTCCCCATTGACTTGCATTGGGGTCGGGTTTCGGATGAAACTCCGACTTTTTTTGCCCTAGTCGGACCAGTTTCATCTGAAACAAATTTTGTTTCATGAAACCCGGTCCAACCAAAGTCGCTCAACTCTAATAAGGACTAATAAACTAACTGAGCATATTGGCGAATATAAATATCACTGGATATCTGTTTAAGAAGATTCATGGTAACAGAGAAATGAAAAACCAAAAAGAACTGAACTGGAGTAGACTTGAATGACATGCATGATGTAAAAGCATGTTCACACTGGCCATAAAAGCAAGCAAAACCAAAAGGAAAAAACAATGTGTGTATATACCCTAATGAAAATAAATAAGTAAAAAAGCCAGTGCATTAAATAACATAGGGTACTTGGTAAACACTATTTTGATCAAAAAAGTATAAAGCTGTCCCACCACGGCAAGGTGTACCCATTTGAGACAGTAACTACACTAACGGTTAAAACCTACCTAGTGTGAACAGTGGCAGAGTCTCTGGGTCCCAAACGGACACCAAGCTTCAGAGGGACTATAAGTGAACTACACAGCTCAGTAGAAAGGAGGCCACACCCTATTTGTACTGAATACAAAAATGCTGAAGAAAAAACAAAAAAAACTGAACTGGAGTAGACTTGAATGACATGCATGATGTAAAAGCATGTTCACACTGGCCATAAAAGCAAGCAAAACCAAAAGGAAAAAACAATGTGTGTATATACCCTAATGAAAATAAATAAGTAAAAAAGCCAGTGCATTAAATAACATAGGGTACTTGGTAAACACTATTTTGATCAAAAAAGTATAAAGCTGTCCCACCACGGCAAGGTGTACCCATTTGAGACAGTAACTACACTAACGGTTAAAACCTACCTAGTGTGAACAGTGGCAGAGTCTCTGGGTCCCAAACGGACACCAAGCTTCAGAGGGACTATAAGTGAACTACACAGCTCAGTAGAAAGGAGGCCACACCCTATTTGTACTGAATACAAAAATGCTGAAGAAAAAACAAAAAAAACTGAACTGGAGTAGACTTGAATGACATGCATGATGTAAAAGCATGTTCACACTGGCCATAAAAGCAAGCAAAACCAAAAGGAAAAAACAATGTGTGTATATACCCTAATGAAAATAAGTAAGTAAAAAAGCAAGTGCATTAAATAACATAGCGTACTTGGTAAACACTATTTTGATCAAAAAAGTATAAAGCTGTCCCACCACGGCAAGGTGTACCCATTTGAGACAGTAACTACACTAACGGTTAAAAACTACCTAGTGTGAATAGTGGCAGAGTTTCTGGGTCCCAAACGGACACCCAGCTTCAGAGGGACTATAATGGTTTTTCTTCAGCATTTTTGTATTCAGTACAAATAGGGTGTGGCCTCCTTTCTACTGAGCTGTGTAGTTCACTTATAGTCCCTCTGAAGCTGGGTGTCCGTTTGGGACCCAGAGACTCTGCCACTATTCACACTAGGTAGGTTTTAACCGTTAGTGTAGTTACTGTCTCAAATGGGTACTCCTTGCTGTGGTGGGACAGCTTTATACTTTTTTGATCAAAATAGTGTTTACCAAGTACACTATGTTATTTAATGCACTTGCTTTTTTACTTATTTATTTTCATTAGGGTATATACACACATTGTTTTTTCCTTTTGGTTTTGCTTGCTTTTATGGCCAGTGTGAACATGCTTTTACATCATGCATGTCATTCAAGTCTACTCCAGTTCAGTTTTTTTGGTTTTACTTCAGCATTTTTGTATACAGTACAAATAGGGTGTGGCCTCCTTTCTATTGAGCTGTGTAGTTCACTTATAGCCCCTCTGAAGCTGGGTGTCCGTTTGGGACCCAGAGATTCTGCCACTATTCGCACTAGGTAGGTTTTAACTGTTAGTGTAGTTACTATCTCAAATGGTTACACCTTGCCGTGGTGGGACAGCTTTATACTTTTTTGATCAAAATAGTATTTACCAAGTACCTAATGTTATTTAATGCACTTGCTTTTTTACTTATTTATTTTCATTAGGGTATATACTCACATTGTTCTTTCGTTTTGGTTTTAATAGAGAAATGAATAGCATAATTGAAGATAATATTGGTTATAGCTATAAAGTACTAATAAATAATATTCAGAAAACATATCCACTTATTGATAAATATGTTTCTTGAACCCTTTTGTTTTCTTTTTCCATAGTTGCAAATTTCTATACAGAGTTTTTTAGCATTCAACCTTTTAATATATATTTTTATGTGGGAGCTAACAGGTATTTATAGTAGGGGATTACTATTGATATCACCTTATACTTAGCGGCATGCATTAGATTTAGTAAAGATAAATTTATATTTTGATAATAAAGGTATTTATCATTTTACCAACATTGTATAATTTTTACACAATTAATTTGCATTTTTTGCATGAAATAAGTGTTCCATTCAATAGAAAGTCAGAACTTAATATTTGATATTGAAACCTTTTTTGTAATTACAGAGGTCAGATGTTTCTTGTAGTATTTGACCTAGTTTGCACACACTGAAACAGGGATTTTGGCCCACTCCTACAAACAGATCTTCTCCAAATCTTTCAGGGTTTGTGGTTGTCACTGGGCAACATTGAGTTTTAGCTCACTCCAAATATTTTCTGTTGCGTTCAGGTCTAGAGACTGGTTACTGGCTAAGCATTCAAGGATCTTGAAATGGGTCTTACAGAGCCACTTGCTAATTGCCCTTGCTGTGTGTTTCAGGTCATTGTCATGTTGAAAGACCCTTCCACGACCTATCTTCAATGCTCTTACTGAGGGAAGATGGTTGCTGACCAAAATCTTGCAATACATGACCCCATTCAGCCTTCCTTCAATATGATGCAGTTGTCCTGTCCCCTTTGCAGAAAAGCAACACCAAAGTATGATGTTTCTTCCATCATGCTTCATGATTGTACTTGGAATTGTACTCATCCTTTGTCTTCTTCAAAACATTGCGAGTGGAGTTAATAAAAAATAGTTCTATTTTGATCTCATATGACCACACAACCTGCTCCCATGCCTCCACTGGAACATCCAGATGGTCATTGGCAAACTACAAAAAGGTCTGGACTTCTGATGGCATGAGCATGGGGACCTTGCGTGAACTGCAGGATTTTAATCCATGACGGCATAGTGTGTAACCAATATTAATGAGCAAGCACTAAAATGCTCGGGTGCTCATTGCTCATGTCGAGCATATTGAAATGCTCGGGTGCTCAACACGAGCAGCAAGCCCAATGTAAGTTTATGGGAAACTCGAGCATTTTTGCTTTGACCCCATCAGTGGTCTTTAGAGGGTCTATAAACTGTTGAAATCGATGGGAACATTGCTCAAATGACATGGGAACATCAAGTGGAAGACACCTGGAAACATTTCGGACTCCTAGGTCACTGCTGCAATGCAATGTTGTCAGAGTCTTAAGCCACTTTTACAGACTCACAATAAAACATACAAAAACGAAACCAAAGTGGATTTTCCTGGGACATATGTTATGAAACATCCTTTTCAGGGTAATGATTTGTATGTAAGGCCAAATAACCCAAAACAAGAATGCTCCTTCACCACTTGGGCTATGTTCAAACGTAGCATTTTTTATGCATTTTTCAACTTTAGCATTGCTTTCAAGACAAATGCATTCACTGGGAAATGTCATTTTAACATTTTGCAACCTTATCTGGCCATGTGGTATGTGACATGATCTGACACATCCTGTTTCATTTATGACGGAGAGACTCTGAAAGTCACAAAGCTATTTTTATAGGGCCATTAGGTGGCCTTTACTAGCAGTCGGTCCTCAATATTCTTAGAGAGCCATCAGTCAGCTATGCTTTGTTGTTCCCATTTTTAAACAGCGAGTCTCCTATCATACTGTATTATTGCGTATGCAGTGAGTGGCAGGGCTGCCCAAAATTTGGATGCACCCCAATACCTCTTTGATGAGACCTACAGGAGGGCCACCTGAGAGCAATGTTTCCATTATTAGGAAGTTGGTGCTACCATACTGTTTGCTTATGCATTGCATGAAAGGCCTGCCCTGCATCAAATCTTGATGCTCCCCAATACCCCTTTGAAGTCACGTACAGGATGGCCACTCTGTGCTGCTGTAGATCAGCACACTCATCTCCCAGGAAGTGCAGCATCTTGTTCATGGCACAGCAAAGTGATGATCTCGCTGCTGTGCTCTGAACAGGACAGTAGTGAGCGGTGATTGAAGCCTGTACTGTAATACTATTTACAAGCTATGATCACCACTCTCTGCTGCAGATACTTACCCTGGACCCTCGCTTCCTGGCAGCTTTTCCCCTGCAAATCCTGTAATCACATGCACTGAGCAATGTGTGGTGAAGACAGGGAAAATAAAGCCCACAGCATACTATGAGGGCTACAGCAAAATGGCCGTGATCTCCTCCCACAGCTGTGACCTGGACAGCCCAGAGGCAGGAGGAGCTGCCTCAATGCAAGAGATGTGGTCGAAGCCAACTTCTGTCTCTAATGCCCATGGCTGCTGTAAATGAGGTGTGCAAGTGTTGTGCCCAGACACTTACACTCCCACTAATAGAAATGACAGCCCCCACTGGCAAAAGTAAACGTTAATAAATAAAAAACTATTAAAAGTATTTATCTTATTTTTCTAATAAATATAATTGATTACATAACCAATTATTATTAATACAAAAATTAAAATCACACCACCTTCCCTTTAAGGGAAAAAAAGCATGCACCTCTCCTGTAATCTCTTAAGATGCTCTCCTAACCACTCCACACCCCCTTCCCTCATCAAACACGTCCCCCATCTTTCCCGCTCATCATACAGCAGCACTATCATGGCCAAAGTAATACAGAAGCATTAGTGGAAACGCGATGATTTACTGAACTGTGATTGACTTTTACCACTTTTGAGTAAAAATGCTTGTGAAAGCAAAAATGGATTTGAATGCTACGATTGTGCTGAATTTAAGATTGGCCAGCATTTTCTGAACACGTTCTCTCATCTCTACTAGCCACAAAAGAAGACACCAATATTATATTTTATAAATATTGCAGGTATAGGGTCCTTTTTCAGATTTTGAACTGGGGCCTTGGATCTTAAAATTGTGTGTGTTTGTGTGTATGTATATGTGTTTTTATAACTCCTTTATTAGATTTTTCTTTTTATTAAAGGTGCTGATCACAACATGCACTCTAGGGAAGTAGAAAACATAATGAATACATTCTAGACAAAACCTTAAAAGTGCCTAACATTAAAGGACATAAATTCACTGCGAATTTCCATAAAAAATGCTGCAGTATAGATTATTATACATAAGATATTGAAGGTTTATCACATCTATACGAATGCAACTCCCAAAATAAGCTCAGGGACAGAAAACAAATTGAGGGATTAATTCATTTATATTCAGTGTCAATCTCGTCAAACATTCAAAGGACCCCATAACTGTCAGAACATTCACAGGTCAATATTCGTTAAAAATACTCTTGCGGCGTTAATTGACATTTGCTCTAGAATTTTAAGGTTATGTTTTTTGCCTGCTGAAATGCATCAAATGCCAGTAATTAAAGTGAACTAAAGCGAAATTAATTTTGCACCAGCTGGCAGGTTTTGTGTTTGTCTTCTCTTTTCTTTCATTTTTAATCATCTCTGTACACCTTGAATACTCTCGCAGACACTGGAATCATATCCCCTGCTTTTCAATTTCCTTATCTGCTTTTACATTTATTCAGCAATGTAAGCAAGGTCTGTGTAGGTGATATCTTTGGATAGCATATTAAATTGCCAGTCCAATTTCTGGGTGATATTCCATTACACAAAATCTGCTCATCCAACCTTCATTGACAATAGATTCACAAGGTAAACAAGACAGCAAATTATTTTCTTTTTGGTGTGGCCGGCAAATTGGATACAATTTTTTTTACCAAGAAAGGAGCATAATGATATTGGATAGTAGATGTGTGTGCTAATTGAAAATATAAAAGAAAATTACCATATAAACTAAGTACATTATTGCTATTTATTACTAGAACAAATAATTTAAAATGTAATCCTTTACCAAACCCCAGGCACATTCGAGATCTACTGTAAGTAAGCATGATAGAATAGGGTATTTGTGAAGGATGAAATAAGTCGGAAAAGAGACATAGCGTTGGACAAAATAGGGTCTAATATAATTTAATTAAAGTGATACTTTGAAGTCTGTAGGTATGGACTCAAGGGAGATAATTTATTAAGACTCATATGCCAGTCTTGAACCTACAGCCAGATAAACACATTTGGCACTTTTTTCAGCTGTCTGTGCATCTGAAAATGAAATCTACACCATCTTCCGGTTTATTAAATTTGCCAGTATACTAGCATATATTATAGTAAAATTGTTGCTTTGCAGTAGACCTTGTCCCCCTTGGCTAAATGCTACACACCATTTGAAAAAGTGCTAGAGCCTGTGTAAAAGGACAACAAAAATAGTGCATGATAATTCCCAGTATACATCATAAATCTTGGCCTTGTTGTTTTTACCTTACCATAATGTAGGAAGTTTACAAAATTGAGAAATAGATATTGTCTCTCATATGATGAATATGAAGATTTAGGTTCTTTGGGCATTTTCACAGCTTGAAGATCAACACATTGCAAGCTAGTTACTAATATAGGTTAATTATGAGGTCTGCAGCAGTTTTCCCGATTTCAAACCCCATCTTCGGGACATGAAGTTTCAATTTTTCATTCATTTTGGCTCAGGCAGAGATCGTTGTTTCCCTACTCAATCATCACTGATGCTGAGACAGAAAGTTATTTTCAACATTTTAACAAATCAAACAATAGCAAATATATGGTAGTTATCTCAATGATGGTCATAGACAAAAGAATGTGTCTACTCAAAAACAGTATATGGGTCCCTTTTTTGACTGTGACAAATGTAATTTACTGCTATGGAGATGGAAGTGAACCTCCTTATCTCTTGGATCCCTGTGTGGCTGCTCAAAATGCATCAATGTTTTGTCCATTCCTGAGTCATTAGGCTCTTTTTATCCTCACAAAATATTGGTATATTGGCATATATTGGTATAATATTAGGATAGGGCAATTTTTTTTACATCGTGGAAAGTCATATGCATTATTAGTATAATAGTATAATATTACCGAGATCAAACTTGGCATATCCATATATTAGGCAGCTTTACTTAAAGGGGTTGTTAACTAGTGGAAAGCCCCAACTTAATCAATTCAGGACCAGCATTAAAATCAAAACAGTCTATACTCACCTTCTACAACACCGCCGATCCATCAATGTTGACATGGCTGTTCATCAGCTGCAATCTATACTACATCATCAGAACAGATATTTGCCCTGATGAAGCAATGTTGATCTGCAGCCAAATAGTGGTATCTCATTAGCAGCAGTGGTCAAGCAACACAACAAGAAACCCCATCAACATCTTTGGAACATCACAGCTGCAGGAGATGAGTATATATTATTTTAATTTCTGTCCTTAATTGATTAAGCCTCAGTTGTCCAATAGTGGACAGCTACTTTAAAGGGTTTATACTACCTCCAAAAAGATTTGCAAAAACAGAAGTAAATGTTAAAACATAGAAAAAGAAACAAAATTGACCTTTTCTTTAGTTTAGGTCTTTGTTTAGAAGAAATCAACATGTGACCACTATAGTCCAACACAGGTCTCAACACAAACCATAATTCACACACCATTGTATATTGCTGAGTGATGATCCTGGTAAAATGTAGCAAATGACTGATGGCTACAACAGTCACACGCTAGCAGCTTGTAAATCTAAACTGGAAGGACTAGGGAATCTCCTGCAAGGGATCAATAGGGAAAAGATAAATGAGTTATATATTTTTTTATTGTTGTCATTTTTCAATTTGTTTTCAATTTTTTTAGAAGTTGGAAAATCCCTTTAACTTTTCTCAAATTGAATATTTTAGCTGCCATAAAATTTTCATTCCTATATATTATAAAGGACCATAACTAGTGTATCCTATGTTCTTATTTCAGTCCCAGCGACGTGTTACATTCCATTTACCTGATGGCTCCCAAGAAAGCTGCAGTGATAGTGGCCTTGGAGACCATGATCCTGTAGGAAGTGGAACTATTATCTCACACCCTCTTCCACTGGTTCAGGCACAGGATGAATTCTATGACCAAGCTTCTCCAGACAAGAGAACTGAAGCTGATGGAAACTCCGACCCAAACTCTGGTAAGTCAGTCATTCTTTCTTTTATTTGGTTTAATTTGTTGGTTAACAATCTTTGAGATATAAAAAATACAATATTAATGCAAATGACAAAATATATATGGATATTGAAATAATAACTGGCAGTTTTACCAGGTGCATTGCTTGACTATTGGTTATTTATTTAAAGATCATTTTTTCATGTGATATTGTCTATTATTAATCTACAGTCAATTAGTGTTAGAGCAGTTTAATTAGATCTCACCTTCGAATTCTGGATTAATTGCTTTGGTATAAGGTAATGAAAGTATTTCATCTGCTCAAAGACTGCTGCAATAAAATATTCTTTGGTGCAAGGTCTGGCACATGAAATATGGGTAATGTTCTTTTGTAATTTTGCTTTAATATATTAAAAGAAGGACATAATGTATAATATGAAAATATCATTTTCACATTATTTTATATTCCTTGAAACAATATATAGTAAAAAAAAAATGAAAATACAAAGTGTATCCAACACCTGTATACAATGTAAAGGACCATGACTTATTTTACGTAGTTCATTTGCTATGTGAATCAATCCGTCTTATTCAATGATTTGCCAAAGGAACAGCCAATAGAATATAAAATGTGAGAGGCTTATCAGGATCTTTACTTTAATCGTCTTGAAGCGAGTCACCAGGCATAAGAAATTGAATGACCCCCCCACATGTTTTTGGCATTGTCAGTTTGGTCATAGTCATAGATATGGTAGAATATCAAAATATACTATAAATTTTCCACCTTGGAAACTGATTCATAGAAACTTAGGTTTTTCTTTAGGGTAAATTAAATTAGTCCATTGACTTGAGATGAATTAATATTATTTATTTTTATGAAATCAATTAAAATATACATAGACTCAAATGAGAACATGTAGAAATAGTGAATTTCTCAATTTAAACATTTACCACCTGCGTGTAATGTATACACTTAAATATTATATTGTAACTATTAGACTGAATCAAATTGGCGCATAGCATCCAATGCGAGAAAATCAGATGCCATATGCTAACGACAGTCGGCTCATACTCTGCTGCAAGTGAGTTGGCATAAAAAAATAATCGCAGATATGAACTGCCAAATAGAATAATGCTGGTCCGTGTAATATGCAAAGTTTTATCGCATAGCATTCAGCCGAGTTATCCGATCGTATGAGAGAGTGCTCAAATTGATAGTGATTGAAGTACAAGGATCCCAAAAATCATTTTTTTTTATTATAGTAATCTAGTGAGATAAATAGTTTAGGAGTTGAGGAATGTACACTGATCCTCCCAGTTATCGTCAAAAAGCCTACATATGCATCAGATTAAAGTTGGTCAGGACTGGATAACCATTGCATGTGTATAGTGGACTCTTACCAGGTGTCAAATGTTGAACCCAAGACAAATTACTATATATTGTGATCATGTTTTTAGCTTATTACACCCAATTTTTATCAAGCAAGTTTTGTTCTACGTGTTTTAAACTTAAAAACATCAAGATTAAGATGGATTGCAACATGTTATGATCTGCACTTTTCTTCTCTAAATGAATAGCATCTTGGTATATTATGCTCACCTCAGTTCTGACTGTTGGTTATACACATGTATTTGATGAGTAGATGTTTCAAAGCTCTAGGGTGTTTATTAGCTTGATGGATTGATGATTTTCAATGTGATATTTGGAGCCATTTGCAGGAGACTTTTTTCACCTAAAATAAAAACGATCACAAAGTGTTCCTATAATTTCTTTAGACTGGATTTTGCAGTTGCTGCCCTACGTAAGTGCTTGCAAATACATTATTTAAAAAAAATTCTTACAGAAAGTAGTTTGCACATAGATTTGTATTATAATAAAAAAATGATAATTACAGGTTGCACTTATTTATGTATTTAATGTACCTGATTTATGTGTATTTGCAAAGCTAATCAGTTCACACAGAATGCTAAGAAAGCTTCAGATTGGTTTCTTGTTATTATCTTCTGAGAAACATTGTTTTATAATAGATTTAGACCTTGTGCTTAGGCATAAGTACAAACAGCTGAAGGACAATGTCACATGAATAATCTTTTGAATAGACTTATATGGTAATGCTACAAACATAATATGCCATTATATTGTAAGTCAATGCTTTTTTTTACAGATTCTCTTAGATATTGCATTCCCTTATCATAAATGTATTCTAAGTTATAGAAATGAATCTATTTGTTTAGCTCTTGTATATTTACAGTTGTGCTCAAAAGTTTACATGCCCAAACAGAATTTTTGCTTTCTTGGTCTTTATTCAGAGAATATGAGTGATAACACCAAAATTTTTTCTCCACTCATGATTAGTAGTTGGGTGAAGCCATTTATTGTCAAACTACTGTGTTTTCTTTTTAAATCATAATGACAACTCAAAACATCCAAATGACCCTGATCAAAAGTTTACACACCCTTGTGATTTTGGCCTGATAACTTGCACAGAAGTTGACACAAATGGGTTAAATGGCTACTAAAGGTAACGTCCTCACCTGTGACCTGTGACAAATGATAGGAAAATTGTTCGGGATGCAAAGAAAAACCCACAAATAACATTAGCTGAAATACTGGACTCTCTGAAAACTAGGGTGTGGCTGTTTCAAGATGCACAATAAGGAGGCACTGGAAGAAGAAATGGCTGCATGGTTGAGTTGCCAGAAGAAAGCCAATAGTGTGCAAATGCCACAAAGTATCTCACCTACAATACGCAAAACAGCACAGAAACAAGCCTCAAAACTACTGGAACAAGATAATTTGGAATGATAAGACCAAAATTGAACTTTTTGGCCACAACCATAAACATTACATTTGGAGAGAGGTCAACAAGGCCTATGTTGAAAGGAACACCCTTTATACAGTCAAGCATGTAGGTGGCTCACTGATGTTTTGGGGATGTGTAAGCTACAAAGGCACAGGAAACTTGGTCAAAGTTGTAGGACAGAAGAATGCAGCACATTATCAGCAAATACTGGAGGAAAATTTCCAATCATCAGCCAGGAAGCTGCACAAGGGACTTACTTGGATGTTCCAACATGACAACAATCCAAAACAAGTCGACCTGTCATTGGCTACAGCAGTGCAAAGTGAAGGTTCTGGAGTGGCTATATCAGTCTCCTGACCTCAATATAACTGAGCCACTCTGGGGAGATCTCAAACACGCAGTTCATGCTAGACAGCCCAGGAATTTAAAGGAACTGGAAGAATAGTGGGCAGCTTTTCCATCTGAGAAAATAACTAACCTCATCCAAAACTACCACAAAAGCCTTCAAGCTGTCATAGATGTTAGAGGGGGCAATACATGATATTAAGAAATGGGGTATGTGAACTTTTGATCGGTGTCATTTGGCTTTCTTCTGGAGACTTGACCATGCAGCCCATTTTTCTTCAAGTGCCCCTTGACTGTGCATCTTGAAACAGCCACAGCACTAGCTTTCAGAGAATCCAGTATTTCAGCTGATGTTATTTGTGAATTTTTCTTTGCATCCCAAACAATTTTCCTGGCATTTGACACAGTTCACAGATGTGGATGTTACATTTAGAAGCCATTCAAACCAATTTATGTCAACTTCAGGGCATGTTATGAAGCCAAAATCACCATGGTATGTAAACTTTTGATCAGGGTCATTTGGATGTTTTGGGTTGTCATTATGATTTAAAAATAGAAAACACAGTAGTTTGACAATAAATGGCTTCACCCAACTACAAACCATGAGCAGAGAAAAAATGTTTGTGTTATTCATATTCTCTGAAAAAAAGACCAAGAAAGCAAAAATTATGCTGGGGCATGTAAACTTTTGAGCACAACTAAAAATAAGGAGGAACTTGAAGAAAAATGTACTGCATGGTCGATTCTCCAGAAGAAAGCGAAATGACCCTGATCAAAAGTTCACATACCCCACTTCTTAATACCATGTATTGCTTCCTCTAACATCAATGATAGCTTGAAAACTTTTGTGGAAGTTGTGGATGAGGTTCTTTATGTTCTCAGATGGTTAAGCTGCCCACTCTTCTTGGTAAAAAGCCTTCAGTTCCTGTAAATTCCTGGGCTGTCTAGCATGAATAGCATGCTTGAGATCTCCCCAGAGTGGCTCAATGATATTGAGGTCAGGGGACTGAAATGGTCACTCCAGAACCTTCACTTTGTTCTGCTGTAGCTCATGACAGGTAGACTTGGTCTTGTGTTTTGGATCGTTATCATGTAGAAGGTTAGATAAAGTATCTCATATTGTCCTTATTGAAAAAGTTTGGGATTGACAAGCCTACGGTTAGCTGAGTTCATAGCTGGCTCAGTGATTGTACTCAAAGAGTGGTAATAAATACTTGCACATTCAATTGGAAGAGTGTTTAAAGTGGGGTACCACAAGCTCTGTCCTTGCCCCAGTGTTTGTCATCATTTTTATAAATGATCTAAATAAGATAACTGAAGGTAAACTGATCAAATTTTGTGATGATGCAAAGCTAGGAGGGATAACTAACGATGGAACAGACAGAGAAAGGATTCAGGAGGATCTAGATAAACTGTGCATGAAGTAATTATTCTCTAGTGCTCCTACTTGGTCACGCCACCTCTAGAATACTGTGCTCAGTTCTGGGCACCACATTTTAAAAAAGACATTGAACAAATGAAGCAAGTTTAGAGAAGAGATACGAGGATGGTGAGCAGACTGAAAAGTATGTCCTACGAGGAACAGTTAATGATCTGGTAATGTTTAGCTTGCAAATTGCAGGCTAAGAGGAGACTTAATAGCTGCCCACAAATATCTGAAGGGATATTACAGTGTAGAGGGATCATCCTTGTCCTCATTTGCTCATGGAGACACGAAAAGCAAAGGAATTAAACTGAAAGGGAGACGATAAAGATTAGTTAATAGAAAAAACATTTTGACAGTGAGGGTGATAAATGAGTAAAACAGGCTGCGACAAGAGGTGTCGAGTTCTCCTTCAATAGAAGTCTTCAGAAGCTGGACAGACATTTGTCTGAGATGGCTTAGTGAATCCTGGGCTACATATAACATAGTGTTGGACATGATGACCCTTGAGGTCCCTTCCAACTCTAACATTCTGTCACGATTGGCTGGCGAGTAAACTGGGACCAGGGGCACCTTTCCTGGCCCT
Source organism: Dendrobates tinctorius (assembly GCF_039654945.1). NCBI lineage: Eukaryota > Metazoa > Chordata > Amphibia > Anura > Dendrobatidae > Dendrobates > Dendrobates tinctorius. Next base: position 36,968,214 of record NW_027361732.1, on the reverse strand, counting down.
GACACTGGGGGCCATCATAATGTGCCCTGTTCCCCGGGATACCTCAGATGGCAAGGATGCTGGGACCTCCACCCTAGCCCTGTCTCCTAGCTTTAGCCCTGCGTCTGTCTCCTTCCCCCCACCCGGGGAAGAGAGGTGCTAATGGGTACCGAAGTACACCAAGCTGACAGACAGGGGAACGAGACAAGGGCAAAAGAAAATTCTATTCACAAATATTACTCTCATAAACAACAGAGGTATTCACCAGGGTGTGAAGGATGGGGAATGAAAATAAAGCAGGAAAGGATGAGGAATCTTCAAGCGCACAAACAAGCAACAGTCACACAATAAACTCCTCCAGCTCTCCAAACACCAGCTTCTCCCTCTCCAGATCTTTGTAGCAAATGCTAACTCAGACAATGATCTGGCCAGCAGACCTAGCTTTTATAGGAGAGAGGAGTGGTTAACCATGCACAACTGCAAGCAAGGATTGCCACATGGCTGATTAACCCCTGTCCTGCTAAAAGAAAACAAACACCCTTAATATGACGGAGAAGTGCTTCTTCTCAGCGGCAACGCAGGAGCCATCAGACGCTGCGGTCTTCTGGCTCTGCTCTGTCGCGGTAACCCCATGACACATTCTATGAACTGTAGTGCCACCTATTGGAATTAGCAATCCTAAAAGGCAATATCGACTCTTTAACAAACCTTTACCACATGTCTTAGGACAAAAGCAAAAACATGATCTCAATTTGCAGACACTGTGTTTTTGGGTACTGCCCTTCGTCAGTGCAAAGTGTGACATCTGGTTTAAATGGGTGAGAGACATCTGACGGGATCTGTGGAAAATGACATGTCAAGCCTGCCATGCCAATATAAGGAGATTTTTAACCATAATGTATAATTATGACACACTTGCTATTACTGTAAATGCATGCACTTTACACACTCTACCTTGCTTAAAAAAGGCTAATTATACTCTTAGAAGAAATAACGCCACATGTAGTCTAATCAATGTCTGCTTTTCTGGAGTTCTGTCTTTTTTTGAATTTTAGATAGATAGACACAAGTTAATCAGAGTAATCATTCAGGAGCTGAAGATATCCAAAGATATCTTATACTATATACAGTACGTGCTATGAACTGCACATGGTATTACAAGCTCTTATCATAATTATACGATGTCCATTAAATTAATTTAGCATAGTTTTTGTAGGACCAAAACGTAATATTGAAAAAACTCTCAGAGACCATTCAAATGTGTAGAACTTGGCCAACATGCTATAATTACCAAGCGTACAATTTTAATTGTGGTGTATCTATATTTTATACAATTGTGTCCATTAGCCTACTTTACAGATAGCATGCACTTATGTAATGTGCTCTTAAAATGTCTTATATTATGTATTATTTATATGTAAAAGAAAATTAAATTTGGTTTTAAAACAAGTAATGACCATTTCATATTCCAACTCCATGATATCTCAGTAGTCATAATTATACAATTTTTTTTCAGCTTTTAACAAAGCGTGCACATCTCAGATCTACTCTAGAAATACATTTTTAACTTTTTTTATAACTCTGGCTTTTGGATGATTTAGAAAAAAAAAAATACTGTTCATTTAAATTATAATAAAGTAACTATAGCAGAACTACCAGAACCACATTGTAATACTTTAATGGTTAATATTATTTATGATAGTATATTTAAGACATTTGGAAAAGATCTGTGGTGATGAAAAATCAATCAAACTTGATTTATTTACTATAGAGATCATGAATATTATGCTACAGAGCTAAGTGAATGAAGCCTGTACAGATACACATGTCTGAGTCTTTCCATAATATGTAGTTTTAAGTAGCCATATGTTGTTTGGTGGGGCGACTATATAGAATAATATTGCAGGGATATTCCCCCATGCAAGTATTTTTACTTGGGGAAAATATATTTACCTCTTAAGAATCTTTTTATTTTCTATTATTAAAGAAAACAAAATGTCCATGTAGTTCAAAAGGCTCTACTGGAGGTACAAGGAATTCTTTAGTTATGCTTATACATCTATGAGCACCATATTAGAAATAAATATAGCTCTGAAGTTGTTCAGTTCTTCTGAAATCAGGTTTGGCACTGGTACCTTAACTGCACTTATTACCCTTGTTTAAAAAGACACCAATAAGCCATTACCTGCATACATTTGTCTAGGTAGGGACCTTTTGTGACTCCAAAATTGCTTGATGTCCCTATAAAGCATGGCCTCCACAAAACCTTTGAAGGTGCCTAGTAGCATCTTGCCCCAAGATATCAGCATATTCCTCATAGAAATACATTACTCTGAAAACTTGCCTTATTTTCATAGTGCTTCCTGGCGCTAACTATTGTCTATGTAACAAATTGCCACATGCCTGACTTGCCTACATAATATATAAGAGGATGTGATTTATCAAGCTAAGTGACAAAATACTACAGTTGTGGCCAAAAGTATTGACACCCCTGCAATTCTGTCAGATAATACTCAGTTTCTTCCTGAAAATGATTGCAAACACAAATTCTTTGATATTATTATCTTCATTTAATTTGTCTTAAATGAAAAAAACACAAAAATAATTGTCCTAAAGCCAAATTGGTTATAATTCCACACCAAACATAAAAAAGAGGGCGGACAAAAGTATTGGCACTGTTCGAAAAATCATGTGATGCTTCTCTAAATTGTGTAATTAACAGCACCTGTAACTTACCTGTGGCACCTAACAGGTGCTGGCAATAACTAAATCACACTTGCAACAAGTTGACATGGATTAAAGTTGACTCAACCTCTGTCCTGAGTCCTTGTGTGTACCACATTGAGCATGGAGAAAAGAAAGAAGACCAAAGAACTGTCTGAGGACTTGAGAAACCAAATTGTGAGGAAGCAAGAGCAATCTCAAGGCTACAAGTCCATCTCCAAAGACCTGAATGTTCCTGTGTCTACCGTGCGCAGTGTCATCAAGAAGTTTAAAGCCCATGGCACTGTGGCTAACCTCCCTAGATGTGGACAGAAAAGAAAAATTGACAAGAGATTTCAGTGCAAGATTTAAGTCCACGCTCTCTGCCGCAAAGCAAACTTACTTCGCATCTCTCATGTCCTCCCTGTCTCATAACCCTAAACAGCTGTTCAAAACTTTCAAGTCTCTACTCCACTCTACAGCACCTCCTCCCCCTCCTCTCATCTCTGCTGAAGACTTTGCCTCCTTCTTTAAGCAGAAGGTCGACACAAACAGACAAAACTTTGACCCACAGCCCCCAATGCTCCTCTTAACCGCTCAGCCCTGTTCTGAAAAAGCCAGCTTCTCCACCATGACAGAAGATCAGCTCTCCACCCTTCTGTCAAGATCACTCCTCAAGACTTGTGCCCTCGACCCACTCCCGTCCCACCTCATCCCTAACTTGGCCACAGTCCTCATCCCATCTCTAACACACCTATTCAACCTTTCACTTACAAATGGTGTCTTTCCCTCATCCCTCAAACATGCCTCAATCACACCCATCCTCAAAAAGCCTTCCCTTGACCCATCCTCTGTGTCTAACTATCGCCCGATATCTCTTCTCCTTTACGCCTCAAAACTACTGGAACAGCATGTATATCTTGAACTGTCCTCCCACATCTCCTCCTGTTCCCTCTTTGACCGGTTACAATCTGGCTTCCGACCGCATCACTCAACTGAAACTGCCCTAACTAAAGTCACTAACGACTTACTAACCGCCAAGAGCAAGCGACACTACTCTGTCCTCCTTCTCCTGGACCTGTCCTCTGCCTTTGACACCATAGACCATTACCTCCTGCTTCAGATTCTCTCATCTTTTGGCATCACAGACTTGGCACTATCCTGGATCTCATCATACCTAACGGACCATACATTCACTGTCTCCCTCTCACACACCACCTCCTCACCTCGCCCCCTGTCTGTCGGTGTTCCCCAAGGCTCTGTCCTAGGACCCCTACTATTCTCAATCTATACCTTCGGCTTGGGACAGCTCATGGAATCCCATGGGTTGCAGTATCACCTCTATGCCGATGACACGCAGATCTACCTATCTGGACCCGACCTCGCCTCCTTACTGACTGATATCCCACAATGTCTGTCTGCTATCTCAGCCTTCTTCTCTGCTCGCTTTCTCAACCTGAACATGGACAAAACAGAATTCATCATCTTTCCCCCATCTCACTCTACCCCTCCACCAGACCAATCCATCAATGTCAACGGCTCCTCTCTTTCCCCAGTTCCGCATGCCCGGTGCCTTGGGGTGATCCTCGACTCTGCGCTCTCTTTCAAACCACATATCCAAGCCCTCGCCTCCTCCTGCCACCTCAAACTCAAAAATATTTCCCGAATCCGCTCATTCCTCAACCATGAAACCACAAAAACACTAGTGCACGCTCTTATCATCTCCCGCCTCAACTACTGCAACCTCCTATTCTCTGGCCTCCCCTCTAGCACTCTAGCACTGCTCCAGTCCATCCTACACTCTGCTGCCCGACTAATCCACCTGTCTCCCCGCTATTCCCCAGCCGCCCCCCTATGCCAGGCCCTTCACTGGCTTCCTATTGCCTAGAGGCTCCAATTCAAAACCCTAACCATGACATACAAAGCCATCCACAACCTATCTCCTCAATACATCTTTGACATGGTCTCTAGGTACCTACCTGCACGCAACCTTCGATCGTCCCAAGATCTCCTTCTCTACTCCCCCTTATCTCTTCTTCACACAGCTGCATACAAGACTTCTCCCGTGCTTCCCCTATACTCTGGAATTCCCTACCGCAACACATCAGACTCTCACCATCAACGGAAACCTTCAAGAAGAACCTGAAGACCCACCTGTTCTAACAAGCCTACAGCCTGCAATGATCCTCGGTCCACTGAACCACCGCACGACCTGCTCTACCCTCTCCTACTGTATCCTCACCCATCCCTGTAGACTGTGAGCCCTCGCGGGCAGGGTCCCCTCTCCTTATGTACTTTTGTGTCCCTTGTCCCTTGTCTTACACCTGTATATTACTCTTGTATATGTTACACTTGTCTATATTTCCCCTTTTCACATGTAAAGCGCCATGGAATAAATGGCATTATATAAATGCATAATAATAATAATAATAAATGCAAGATTGTGCGGATGTTGGATAAAGAACCTCAACTAACAGCCAAACAAGTTCAAGCTGCCCTGCAGTCCGAGGGTACAACAGTGTCAACCGGTACTATCTGTCAGCGTCTGAATGAAAAGGGACTGTAGGGTAGGAGACCCAGGAAGACCCCACTTCTTACCCTGAGATAGAAAAAAGCCAGGCTGGAGTTTGCCAAAACGTACCTGAAAAAGCCTAAAACATTTTGGAAGAATGTTCTCTGGTCAGATGAGACAAAAGTAGAGCTTTTTGGGCAAAGGCATCAACATAGAGTTTACAGGAGAAAAAAAGAGGCTTTCAAAGAAAAGAACATGGTCCCTACAGTCAAACATGGCGGAGGTTCCCTGATGTTTTGGGGTTGCTTTGCTGCCTCTGGCACTGGACTGCTTGACCGTGTGCATGGCATTATGAAGTCTGAAGACTACCAACAAATTTTGCAGCATAATGTAGGGCCCAGTGTGAGAAAGCTGGGTCTCCCTCAGAGGTCATGGGTCTTCCAGCAGGACAATGACCCAAAACACACTTCAAAAAGCACTAGAAAATGGTTTGAGAGAAAGCACTGGAGACTTCTAAGGTGGCCAGCAATGAGTCCAGACCTGAATCCCATAGTACACCTGTGGAGAGATCTAAAAATGGCAGTTTGGAGAAGGCACCCTTCAAATATCAGGGACCTGGAGCAGTTTGCCAAAGAAGAATGGTCTAAAATTCCAGCAGAGCATTGTAAGAAACTCATTGATGGTTACCAGAAGCGGTTGGTCGCAGTTATTTTGGCTAAAGGTTGTGCAACCAAGTATTAGGCTGAGGGTGCCAAAACTTTTGTCTTGCCCATTCTTGGAGTTTTGTCTGAAATGATCAATGTTTTGCTTTTTGCTTCATTCTCTTTTGTGTTTTTTCATTTAAGACAAATTAAATGAAGATAATAATACCAAAGAATTTGTGTTTGCAATCATTTTCAGGAAGAAACTGAGTATTATCTGACAGAATTGCAGGGGTGTCAATACTTTTGGCCACAACTGTATACAGTAAAGTTCTTATACTCATGCATCCAGTGTATCATTACTGCCTACGTGATACTTTTACCAGTCTTTGAGACCACTGCAAAATTTTCAGTTTGTCTGATTTTTCTCTTTAAAGGTATAGTTTTGAGTAAAATGTAAATTGCTATTTTATTGTGTAAACTACTGACAACATGTCTTCAAATTTCCAAGCACTAAATTTTGCATTTATTTTCAGGAAATGAGAAATAGTTAGCTCTGGAGATTGGGCTGGCCATGACAAGGATTTGATGTGGTGGTCCTTCATCTAGACATTGATTGACCAACTGTGTGGCATGGTGCATTGTCCTGATGGAAAAAAACAGTCTTAAGAGTTGGGGAACATTGCCTGAGCAGAAGGAATCAACTGTTTTTCCAGGATAACCTTGCATGCGGCTTGATTCATACGTCCTTTGCAAAGAATAATCTGCCCAATTCCAGTCTTGTTGACGCATCCCCAGATCATCACTGATCTTTCAGCAAATTTCACAGTGGGTGCAAGACACTGTGGCTTGTGCGCCTCTCCAGGTCTCCTTCTAACCATTAGATGACCAGGTGTTGGGCAAAGCTGAAAATTAGACTCATTAGAGAAGATTACTTTACTCCAGTCCTCTATGGTCAAATCCTTATGGTATTTGGCAACCTTCAGCCTGGCTCTCCTTTGCTTCTCATTGATGAAAGGCTTTTTTTCTAGCTTTACATGATTTGAGCTCTGCCTCTAGGAGCCTGATAAGAACTGTTCTTGCCGTGCACTTCACCCCAGCTGCCATTTGCCATTCCTTTTGTAGGTCACTTGATGTCATCCTGCAGTTGCTGAGTGATATTCGAATAAGATGACTGCCATCACCATCAGTGGGGAGTCATTTTCGCCCTTTGCCGATCTGTAGCTTTGTTGTCTCCAATGTCTGCTGCTTGACCATGTTATAATGGACTGCGTATTAGAAATTTTAAGGATGGAGGCAACATGATGCTCACTGTATTCTTCTGCTTGTAAAGCCAGAATTGAGCCCTTCTTTTCTTCACTCAAGATTCTTCTTTCCATCTCCTTTGGCTTGGTTAAAAGTTATTTTTTAATTCCTATTACTTTTGGGATATTACTAGCATTTTTTTTGCCATCCATCTTGTACTATTGCAAGAAGATTGTGAACACCACAGCAGGGTTTTTTATACTTTCCCTCATTAAATAAGATTTGGTTGAGGTGATCACCTAATGAGAAGCACATTAAATAGAATGAGGTGTACTCTAGTTGGAATTCAGCTGACACTGGAATGGAATGGCTGTCAGACATGTAGAGAGCTGATTTTTATAAAACTGTGCAGTGGTCTCTTAATTTTTTCCAATGCTGTATACAGCATATGAACATATGATTCAAGCCGCATACAAAGTTATCCTGGAAAACAGTTAATTCCTTCTGCTCAGGCAATGTTTTCCAACTCTGAGGACTGTTATTTCCAGCAGCACAATGTGCCAAGTCACACAGCTAGGTCAATGTGTGGATGAAGGACCACCAGATCAAATCCCTGTCATGACCAGCCCAATCTCCACACCTGAACCCCTTTAAAAACCTCTGGAATGTAATCAAGAGGAAGATGGATAGTCACAAGCCATTAAAGAACTGCTTACATTTTTGTACTAGGTGTGGCATAAGGTCAAATGCACTATCAGGATGCAGTGGACCCATATAATTAAGATGGCAACACAGGTGCAAGAATACCGATAAAACAACTGCTCACAGCCTACCAATGCATGGAGGGGGCGGTTGCCTGGTATGGTAATGCACAATAAAAAACTTATATGCGGCGCTGTTCACACTATGGCCATGCACAGCATCCTGGCCAGCCTAGTAGTGACACCCTTCTATTAGCTCAAGCGGGCTGCCCAGCGCTATAAAAATGCATGCCATGTGAACAGACACCGCAGTTTACAAGACCAAATGGGCCCAACTGCACCCTGAATAAAAAGTGCAAAAAACACATAAAAAATGTGAAGTATTAGCTAATATTTTGGCCATTTTTATGTGTTTTTTGCACTTTTTATTCAGGGTGCAGTTGGGCCCATTTGGTCTTGTAAACTGCGGTGTCTCTTCACATGGCATGCATTTTGATAGCGCTGGGCAGCCCGCCTGAGCCAATAGAAGGGTGTCACTACTAGGCTGGCCAGGATGCTGTGCATGGCCATAGTGTGAACGGCGCCGCATACCAATTTTTTATTGTGCATTAACATACCAGGCAACTGCCCCCTCCATGCATTGGTAGGCTGTGAGCAGTTGTTTTATCGGTATTCTTGCACCTGTGTTGCCATCTTAATTATATGGGTCCACTGCATCCTGATAGTGCATTTGTCTGGTGGCCTGGACGGGTAAACCTCTCTGCTTTTTTGCTGTTTTCTTTTATTATTGGAGGATTTTTAAGTCCTCTTTCTGTGATATTTCAGTGGCATAAAGTCACCCAAAAGCATTGTGAAAGATTAGTAGAAAGCATGACAAACACATGAAACCTATGATTAAATATTATGGTTATTCCACAAAATATTGATTTCTGAACTCTTCCTGAGTTAAAACATTAGTATTGTTGTTTCTAAATGATTATGAACTTGTTTTCTTAGCATTATTTGAGGTCTGCAAGCAGTGCATTTTTTTGTTCTGTTGACCATTTCTCATTTTCTGAAAATAAATACAAAATTTAGCGCTTGGAAATTTGGAGACATATTGTCAGTAGTTTATAGAATAAAAGAGCAACTTACATGTTACTCAAAATATACGTCTGAAGAAAAAAATCAGACAAACTGAAAATTTTGCAGTGGCCTCTTAATTTTTACCAGAGCTTTATATATATATATATATATATATATATATATATATATTTATATATATATATATTGTGTAATATTTCAGGATTTTGAGTATATATGTACAGTATGTTTGACAAAGGGGGACTTTCTCCCCAAAAGTCGCATAATGGATTGTAATGGATTATCGGACAGCATCACTTCTGGGGCTTGTTATTGAGCATGCTTGTATTGAATCTTTGCTAAGTTGAGCAAGTAATGAATAGTTTGATATGAACATACTGGCACTTTTAGTGACTGCTTCTTTAGACACGATATGTGTCTATAAATTGTCATCTCTGGAGTATCCCAACAATGGCTCTCAGCAGAGTCGTGACACAAAACAGAACACGGCGTCCACTGAGTAGAAAGTAGTTTGTCTATCATGACAGCGCATGTCCTATATTCGAATGATTTCTGCTGCTGCTGTATAGCTTTGCATTTATCATATCAAAGCTTGTTTATACTTTTTTTTGTATGAAAATAACTGAAGTGTAAGCTTTTTGCCAATAGCTCCATTTGCATTTAAGCTTGATGCCCTTCCAGTGTTTGTTGATTCTTCCACAGATGGTCATGAAGTAATTTACTTATTTTTTATGTAAGAATCGCCTGCAGAATTTAATCTCTTGCTTCATACTGTGCACTAGATTAGACAGAATTTTTTTACTGCCTCAACAATAAAAATGAACCACTATTTTGGTTCGTAGCTGAATCAAAATTACATTTCCATTATGATTATAAACAAGATGTATGCTTCCTTATTATTACAAAATGATTTTGAAATAAAAAAACAAATCTGAAATGATTGCAAAAGCCAAAGCACTTTTTTTTTCTTATTCTATTTCTTTATTTATTTTTTTAGTAATCCTGTTGTCCTTCAATCATGACCATAAGTATCGGATTGTAACAAAGTTCTTTTTTTATTATTTTTAATAACTTTATATCTAGTATTTTATTTCATGGCTTGTGATAGTCTTTCTTTCTAGGTCTCAATAAATCTCCCTGAAATCTCATAACATAGGTGATGTGCTAAAGTGACAGGATGAATCCAATGAAATTTCAGAAAGTATAGGTCCGGGGAGCTCTGTGGACTCTTGTATGGCTCATAGAACACTATTAAAACCATTTTAGTGCTACCATACATCAGGTCCTTGATGTGGCATATTGATCAGGGGGGAGCACATTTTCTTTTTAAAGGCAATATGTATCTTGACAATCAGGGACTAAAACTCTGTAAATCTTTTTAAACACATAAAACAGGTTGTGAGCTTTGCTTTAAAGCCACTACACATTGTAAACATGCAATTAATAGTACCTTTAGCTTCTTTTTGTGCAGGTTAACTGCCTTTCTATCTATCTGTCTCTCTTTGTAACATTTTCTATTATGTGGTATTTATCAAAAGCTATCTCAATACTCACATTATCAATTTGGACTTATTATAACTTTGCCATTATCCCATCTTCAATAATGGGTTAATAAATAACATGTTGATCTATTTTAAACTAGGGAAAAAGCAGACCAAGTTTCTTCCGTAGTCTCAAAGAAACAACTACATTAATTTACAATTTCTTGCAAAAAAGGTCTCAGGTTCCAGCTGCCAGAATCTACATGTAGAATCTACTGCTCAATGGATCTCAATTGTGGACCATCCTGCCATCGAATCCTATTTGCTAGTGTTCCCATATTTTTAAAGGTTCTAAGAGGTATGGAGGAAACCTATACTTTGTGAAAAAAAAGCAAAACTATGCAGAAGATTATGACCTATATTAATGTGTCCAATAAGGGTCTTACCATTAAAATTGTGGTTGCCTCCATATTTTGAGATGTATTTGTAATTCATGCAATTGAATTCATTGTGCTCATCAGATTAGTTATCGACATTTGTGAATGCAATATCGACATTTTTTAAAACCAAAATTTTGACATAAAAAAGCATAATAAAATTAAATTGTTACTGCTGAGGACTTTACATTGGTCAAGAGAAAATTTTACCCACAAGGAGCTAAATCATTCAAGGGAATGTGTCACCATTATTCTGTCCTACCAGATAAAAATATCACTTTATTAAAAACCTTTTTTATTTCTTCTGCGATGTATGCTAATAGGGTTCATCCAGTCCAATGGGCATGGCTTCAGTTCACTCACTCCACCCCTCTCCTTGGCTGCTGTACACAGTCCTTGATGTGAAAAATGCAGATTGCTGTGAGATTTCTTGCCTGCGCAGTTAAACGGTTTCTTGCACGTGCGCACTAGGCTTTGCCCAACTGCGGGCAAAGCCGAAAAGCAGAAGGGTGCATGCGGAATGAACAGACCCTATTAGCACACATCGCAGGAGAAATAAAAAGTGTTTTTATGGGTGATACATGGGGAGTCAGAGGGTTACATAACTATTTAGGTAATGCATAGCTGACAGTGAAAAAAATTATATTTTTAGCTGGTAGGACAGAAAAGTGGTGACATGTTCCCTTTCAATTTATGTATTCATCTAAGTTTCTTCAGTGGTCATCCTTTATATAAATGTATGTCTGAATAGTAGTAAACCTCAATTTAATAACTGCTTCATTCACAGTAATGGCAATCAGAATATTAGATCATTCCCACTGCACTATCTATTCTGCTTATACATGAGAGCAACAAGGTGCCTGTAGTCTTCTGATGAAACCTGCTTTTGTTAAAGAGCATTTCTAACCAAAGTAAGCATTGACATATTGATAGTAAGTAAATGCTAGTAAATGCTATCAATCACGGATAAAAGGGGGCCAATAGCACCCACTTCTCTGTTAGCTAAGTTCACACAGCCATATAAAAAAATTATCTGATTTTAATCCAGAAAAATAAAAGCATATTTTCATCTTTATTACCATTAAACAATCTATATGACAGCCTTTTTTATATATATATCAGCAGTTAAAAAAATTACAAGACTATGTTATTTATTGCATTGGTAATATTTGCACATCCACAGACTTAAGTAGGTAATTCTTAACCAAAATCCAAAATAAACTAGTGTATGCTGCAATTTCTTTTACAATTGGACTGCGGAAAAAAACTGTCTTGTGAAGGGCCAAACTGAAAAATATTGGTCGTTGTGCTCTCCGTGTGAGATCAGTATTGTAACGCAGACAGCACTTGGACTGAAAAGTCGATCATGCGAGCCTAGGCTTAGAATGAAGAATGAATTTGTCACGGGACTTGGATGCTGGACTAGCACCAATCATAATGTTCTGTGGTACACCATATTGTTATCATGAGAATACCCCTCTTTTAGCTCCTCTGATAAAAGTTATAATAAAGTATATTTATAATACAGTTGCCAAATAAAATGCTACCTGTACATACAATGTGTAATCACACTGTAATATTTTTATTTCAAGGATTCATTCAAAATCTAATATAAGGCTTATAAAAAGATATGTAGGCATTGATATTCTATTTTCTATTTCATTTAAAGGAGCACTCCAGTATTTTAATTTTCATTGCCTCCTCTGTTTACAATCATTAATGTTTGTTTACTGAGTGCATTCAGATATTTACTTATTGCTCTCTTCTGCCATTTCCAACAATGTAAAGGTACTGTCACACTTAGCTATGTACCAGCGATCCCGACCAGCGATATGACGCGGTCAGGATCGCTGGTGCATCGCTAAGTGGTCACTAGTGACCTGCCACACAGGCAGATCTCACCAGTGACATCGCTGGGGATGGGGGTCGCTACGTACCTGTCACATTAGGCAATCCTGCGTCCTCCCTCCCAGCGATATCGCTTAGTGTGACAGGCCCTTCAGTCTGTGAGACTCAGAAGTCTCTACAGCATTGTTCTGAATCTCTTAGACTTAAGCCCCCATCTCACATAGCGAGATCTTGTGATGCAACAGCAATCTCACCTGTGACACATAGCGGCGATTGGGCCCCCCGCTGCGATGTCGCTGATCTTGCTCGAATGTCCTGGGCCATTTTTAGATTGCTGGTGTTCCGCTGGCCAGCATGCATCGCTGTGTTTGACAGGGACAACGACAAATGACCTCTATACTACAGGTCTAAGAGACAGGGTCCCAATGACCGTCGTATCGTTCCATATTGTGCTGCGTCGCTGTTGAGATCTGACTGTTTGACATCTCACCGGCAACCTTATAGCGATGCACCAGAGATCCCTACCAGGTCGCATTGTTGTTGGGATTGCTGGTGCGTCGCCAAGTGTGACGGTACCCTTACAATGAGAAAATGACCTCTGGTCCACACAAAAATTATTGTGTAAACTGTCCAGTCACAACTGTGATCAGGTGATGTACGGTAAGACCAGAGTAATGTTGGCCATTGCATAAGATAGCAACTGGTAAGTATTTTACTGCGCTCACTATGTATACTCTAACTTTTGAAACAGCTGGGAGAAAGGGGAGTGGGCAGTAAAAAAATGGAGTGCTACTTTAACTTACAGAAACTGCTGCCATGTAATACTAAAAACATGGCACAAAATAATTAAAAGAAGAGAAGAAAATAAAACAACACTCATGTTTTTACTAAAATATATTATTATTGGTACATTTATTTTAATTGACTTTTATCATAGTTTCACAGTATTTGAGAAATGGCTTCTGTGCCATTTTGATGCTTTCCACAGAGATGCTAGATGTTTACCTAGATAGATGGAATTGCACACAATTCCCAGTGAAATAGTAACACTGAGACAATATCCACCTATCAAACTTGTCATTGATAGCACCTTCTCTACTGAGGAAATATAACAATATAGATTTATGAGCATGACTGTGTACAAGCCTAGCCGGGTTCCCACCAGAATGGCAAAACTGTGTAGATTTGACTGAAAAATTCCAATTGAAGATATTTCCCAGAATGATTGACATAATAGGCACCTACAGAATTTCTGAAAACAGATCACTAAAGAGCATTTCTGACCAGACACATATTAGACTTTGATATTTATAAATGACACATATATATTATTACATATTTGAATTCAAATGAATGACACCTATTAATACCAAGTTAACAACGAAGAAAATAACTAATAATTCTCCCTTTTAGGCTGTACAGAAATCTTTTTCCAGTGATATGGAGTTGAAAATTAGACAATATGCTATGTGTTATGATATTGTTGGCTGGTGTGTTATTGAGGGATTTTATGAAAGCAGGACATATTTGTGTTGCTTTAGCCCCATGTTGCCAGGGAACTGATATGACCAGAGTTGGCCTGCTGCATTGCTTTCAGCCACAATAAAAACTATCTCAGTTATAATCTTGGGATTTTCAACTCATTCAGATTTAAAGTGATCCTGTCCCTTGTAATTGTACAAAACCTGTAGAAAGAGTGATCTTGTTGCCCTCATAAAAACCATCACATCATGACAAGGTGTACAGAGTTGGAACATGGTGGGATAGCTTTTATACTTTTTTTTAGCAAAACAGCATTAACTAATTACATTAGGATATACATATATATATATGTACTAATATTGTATATTTATTTACCATATTTTTTGCTTTCTAAGATGCACTTTTTTCCTCCCAATTTGGGGCAAAAATGGGGGTGTCTTACAAAACCGACATGACTTACCAGTACCATTGGTCTAGGCCACAGAGTGGGATGAGGGGGTGTCCGGGTGTCTCCAGATGCCTGGCTGTTGCTGGCCGGTGCTGCGAGTGTCTCTGGTCCCAGCGGTGCTGCATGGGTGTCCGCCCCTTGCCCGGGGCTCTGCCAACATTTTGCAACAGGTCAGAGCCCTGACACTTACACTGTTCTCTGTGTGGAAGACTCCGGGAATATGACCGCTTCCAGGGGTGGCGCATGCGCAGATCGTGATCTCGAGACCAAGATCTTGAGAGATGAGATTTCAGCACCGAGACCTCATCAATGGAGAAAACTCAGCAGCTTTCTCCACTGGTATAATGCATTGAAATGCAGGAGCATTGCAATGTATTATACCTGAAATGAAAGCGAAAGAGAAAGTCCCATAAAGGGACTAAGTTAAAAAAAAATTAAAAAAATTTAAGAAAAATGTTAAAAAATAATAAAAATAATTTAAAAAATTCACCTAAAAAGTCGCCTAATAAATGCACATTTTTATGTAAAAAAAATAAAATAAACGAAAAAAAATACACATTTGGTATCGCCGCATCCATAAAAATCCCATCTATAAAAGTGTCACCCTAGTTAGCCCCTTCAGTGAACACCATAAAAAAACACAAAGAAGTAGCAAATTATATGTCTTCACTCAGCCAGAAAAGTATGCATCGCTGAAAGTATAACTATCCTGTTTGTTTTAATATATTTGTTTTAATATATATTAAACCCCCTTACGTATTCAGTTGTTTAATTGGAGTTTGGATCCTGAGACCCAGAAGAAATTTACTGCACAGGAGGCTGAAGAGCTTAGAAAGTGCATGCTGCATGCAGGTTCACACGCAGCGGTATACCGGTTCTATCTAAAGCCTATGGATATTTGACATATATAATCATAACATAATATACTACAAGATACATAGATAGATAAATAGATATCCTATCGTAACTTCATTATATTTCTTGCTCCAAACATATATGCATTCACATATTTCTTTAATGAGATTGATGGATGGGAACACCTTCAATTAAGCCTTAAATAATCTCAAAGGAGACATTTACAATATTAGAACACTTATAATAAGGATGTATCACAGAGAAACCCAATTTTCCAGAGCAACTGTGCATACAATCAGTTACTCACCAGGCTCACTTTGTCTTGGAGGAGAAAATCTCTGGTTTGTAGAAAGTCTAATGAGGAATGAATGTATTGAGAATCAATGGTTATATTTTCTTAGTGTTAAATCCTGATGTGTGTCACCGTCCTATTAAAAGAGACTGCACTTGAAGAGGCACAATTATATTTTCTCACTAACCTAATGAAGAAAAAGATGAAAAGAGACCAAGCAAATACATGTACATTGTTAAGGACTTTTTAAACTTTAACTTTAAGCTTTGCTATTATTTCAGTTTAAAAAGTTGATTGAAATGATTTAAATAAAGCAATTGTATAGGATTAGAAAAAACTAGAATATTGTCATAGCATATCTTTTAAGTAACTGATATATTAATGTTGTACAGCTCCAGCAATAAGTGCTGCACTGGCTCATTAATGGTCCTGCTTCATTGCTATCACACATCTATAAAGTATTCTATGACAATTTAAGTCATGACAGCCACTAATGATAGCCCTTGTGTAGACATATATCTGGGCAGACATGTTTTATTCTCCATTTTATGTCTTCAAAACATGGACCCAACTCCTTTGTAATGTGTTTTAGGTATTGTTGAGATTTGTTGGCTGCCACCATTAGTTGCAGAGGTGATTAGATCCTTGAGTGCATCATATGATATAGTAATAAAACAGACGAGTTTTGACAGAAAATGTTCACTTTATTATATTGTTTGCTGTAAACTATAACTTTGTTGCAAAGAAGAATAAATATGAGCTCTGGATGTTTTAGTCAAAAGGAACTCCAACATTATGGCCATATTAATGTAACTCTGTCAGGTCTCTTGTTATTCTATCCAGTAGCACAATATACAGAAGGATACTCCAGCGTTACTGTAAATAATTCCCTATTATTCTATTTAGTAATTTGTTGTTAATAAATCAATTTAAATATTTTAGGAGGGCTGCAAGTCCCGCTTGCCCAGCCCACACAATGGCATTGATAGATATTCTGGTAAATAGTTCTGCTCACTGTTGTAATCCTTAAAATGCCACTGTCAGTTTCTGACATCAGTATTTACAACACTATTCAATACTCCTATCTGCCTCCCCACATTAGAGAATCGCAATCATGGGGTTCTAATTGGTTGACATGTTAGATGGAGGCTGCTGAAGGCTACTGAAGGCCCCCATGCCAGCCATGGCTTCCATAGGAGACCTATAAACACTACTTTATACTGTAATAATAATAATAATAATAATAATAATAATTGTATTTCTATAGAGCCGACATATTCCGCAGCACTTTACATTTTAATGGGGACTTGTACATACGGTAGACACTACAGCATAACAATAATC
Source organism: Dendrobates tinctorius (assembly GCF_039654945.1). Lineage (NCBI taxonomy): Eukaryota > Metazoa > Chordata > Amphibia > Anura > Dendrobatidae > Dendrobates > Dendrobates tinctorius. The sequence goes on along the minus strand of NW_027361732.1, from coordinate 36,951,163 downwards.
ACATAGATCATAACAGATACCAAGAGGAATTAAGGCCCTGCTCGCAAGCTTACAATCTATGAGGAAAAAAGGGGAGACACGAAAGGTGGGTGGTAACAGTTGCCTTCATTGTTTGGACCAGCCATAATGTTAAGTGTGTAGCAGTACAGACACAGAGGGCTAATAGATGCATAAAGCATGTGGGAACATGATGCGGGGAACCTAGTTATGGTAAAACTTTTGACCGTTACACACAGGGATACTTACGTTAATGTGTTGAGGCAGTAAGAAGTCTGAACAAATGCATTTTTAGGGCATGCTTAAAATTGTAGGGATTGAGGACTAGTCGTATTGACCTGGGAAGTGCATTCCAAAGAATTGGTGCAGCACATGTATAGTCTTGGAGATGGGAGTGGGAGGTTCTGATTATCGAGGATGCTAACCTCAGGTCATCAGCAGAACAGAGGTCACGGGTAGGGTGGTAGACTGATACAAGGGGGAGATGTGGGGTTGTGCTGAGCCATGGAGTGCTTTATGAGTGAGGGTAATACATTTGTACTGGATTCTGGAGTGGATGGGTAACCAGTGTAAGGACTGACACAAGGTAGAGGCATCAGCATAACGATTGGCAAGGAATATGATCCTGGCTGCAGCATTCAAGACAGATTGGAGTGGGGAGAGTTTGATAAGAGAGAGACTGATTAGAAGAGAGTTACAATAGTCCAGAGGAGAATGAATAAGAGAAACAGTAAGAGTTTTTGCAGAGTCAAAAGTAAGAAACGGTCGAATTCTAGAAATGTTTTTGAGGTGCAGATAACTAGCGCGAGCCAGTGATCGGATGTGGGGGGCGAATTAAAGTATGGAGTCAAGTATGAGCTCAACACAGCGGGCATGTAGCTGGGGAGTAATAGTGGAACATTGGGATATTGCAGTACATAGTATAAGGAATCTCAGGTTCAAGAATAAAAGATAAATTAAAACATTATTTTTTTGTCCCACACAATTATCAAGCTCTCATACAGCTCCATAGATGTAAAAGTTAAAATATTGTGTGGCTAGCAAAATGGAAACACAAGTGAAAATAGTTATTTTTTTACTATTTTTTTATTTTTTCTTCTATTATTACTACTGCTGCTATAGAACCTACAATTTTGGTACCTCTGTCACCATAATGACTTGGAGAATCATCTTGACAAACAATTTTTACCATACAACAGCCACAATGGAAATGATTTTAATCTTTTAAAAAACTGTACAAATAAATAGCCTAAACAAACACCAATGATTTTTATTGTTTCTAAAAAAATGTGAGAAAAAAATAACTTAAACAGTCCATCAAGATTAGTATCAGCACTTTTAAAACACTATCTCCCAATTTCAAGTTCACAATTTGGTGGTGCTCAGAATAAGAATAATGTGAAGTTCAATAAAAAAATGAATTTTTCCAGATAGAAAAGATACATGCAGCACTCACCAGGAATTAAAATAGCTAAACCTGATTCCATTCACATTAAAACAAAGGAGAAGGTACCAAAAACGGACCACAGGATTTCACACTTAACACATTCTTTCTTTTTGTCCATTCATATGGCTAAGCATGAATCAGCTGTTGTCTATTAAATGTATGTTCACCTGCCTTTCCATTTTTTTTTCATCACTGAAGTGGTATCACTAATGCATGTTTCTTTTCCCTTGTAAAAGACTTACCAGCCACTGTCTTCTGCTCTTGATGCTGCTCCAGTCCTTTTGGGCTGGTTGTTACTTGCAGGAACTCTCTGTTACCATGGCTGGTCGGGTGAGGATAATCTCCAGGAGTGGACCCTCTGGATCGTGGCACCGAGGGGCCCCGGGTGAGCTACCAGGTGGAGCCGACCCCTATACAGGGATCGTTAGGAGCAGGCCCAGGGGTTCGGGTACCACTATAGTCGGTACTGAGAGGGGCAGCTCTGAATTGACTTGAGTAGGAGCTCGAGACTGTAGGAGATAGGACCAGAGTGGGGTTGCAGGACTGGAGTATAGACAGCAAGACGGAGCAGCATAACTGGAGACAGGACCGGAAAAGGACTGCGGGAATGGAGCCTAGACAGCAGGACGGAGCAGGAACATGGGAGGCGGGACCGGAGTAGGACTGCAGGGCTGGAGCTTAGATAGCATGACGGAGCAGGAACATGAGAGGCAGGACTGGAGACTGCGGCAGGAACCATGGAGTACAGGACTGAGAGACTGCGGCAGGAACACGAGGAAGCAGGACCTAGTGTGCTAGCAAACACAACAATCAGGCACCTCCCTCAAAGGAGGACAGCCTGATAGGCTCCTGTCTGAACTGCCATTGGTCCGGTGGTGCTTCCGGGTCAGGGCATTGCCAGGGCATAAGTGACAGGAGGGAGGCGCGGCCGCGGCCTATGGCGCATGCGCACTGCATGCAGAGACGCCATGAGCCGCGGACCTGTCAGAAGGGACAGCCGTTGATGTCAGACGGCAGAGGTCTGCGGCGCGGGAGCGGAGGCCTGGTGAGTATACAGTGGTGGCGTGACACTCTCCAGTGTTTGCTGGGAGACCTGGAGGTCAATTCTCTGAGTAAGTCTGTGAGAACCAGAATGAGAACAGAACAAGCTCTGACACTTCTGATCACAAGATGTTGACAGGATCAAAGTGATGCCGATGAGACAAGAAAGCAACAGCTGGTAAGGATTTTACTAGGGGCAGGGAACATGCATTAGTAATACCACTCCAGGGGTCCTTTAAAACATTGCATTGACCAGTGAGTGCTGAATTTATCATTTTTATCTGTAATAACTTAAAGACCAATCCAAAATTCTTCTTGTCTATTGTTCTTTAAATTTGTTCTACCTACAGTCCTATATAGTAATTGAATAAGGACCAACAACGCATTCAAGATTTATGCTTAGCTCTTACAGTGAGTGTATCTTTCCATCCCTCAAAATTGCTACAACACTTCCTACATGGAACCTGTCAAGTTGGATATCGCTTGAAAACTGCAGATACAGGGTTAACCTTCAGGTTAATAGCATTAGAAAGGTTTCTGGACACTATACTGAAAGTGTCACAAACTGGAGAAAATTAATGCTATTTCTCCCGAGAGCCGCAAACTTTCAGTCACACAATAGTGATGGTGTGGCCACAGTTACTACTAACAGCACTTGAGCGGCATCATACCTTGCCACTTTGACTGACAGCCAGGTATGCAGTGTATTATTGCAAAGCTGCCTGTCAGTCAAAGTGATGGGGCGTGTTTACAGCTGTGAGCAGTACTTGAAGCTATGTAGCCAGAGACTCTGGGAAGATTTATAGTTAATTTTCATCTGAGTACCACGCTTTGAGTATAGTGGCACAGTCCATTCTCTAATAACTTGCAGATTAACACTATATCTATAGTTAGTAATGTTATCCAATGTAACAGGTTCTCTGTAACATGGTAGAATCATAGAATCATAGAATCATAGAGTTGGAAGGGACCTCCTGGGGTATCTGGTCCAACCCCCTGCTCAAAGCAGGATTCGCTAAATCATCCCAGTCAGATGTCTGTCCAGCCTCTGTTTGAAGACTTCCATTGAAGGAGAACTCACCACTTCTCGTGGCAGCCTGTTCCACTCATTGATCACTCTAACTGTCAAAATGTTTTTTCTAATATCTAATCTGTGTCTCCTCCCATTCAGTTTCATCCCATTGCTTCTAGTCTTTCCTTGTGCAAATTAAAATAAAGTTGATCCTTCTACAATGTGACAGCCCTTTAGATATTTGTAGACAGCTATTGTCTTCTCTCAGTCTTCTCTTTTGCAAACTAAACATTCCCAAATCCTGCAACCTTTCCTCATAAGACAGGGTTTGCAGAATGGTCACCATTCTGGTCGCTCTTTTCTGAACTTGCTCCAGTTTGTTGATGTCTTTTTTAAAATGTGGTGCCCAAAACTGGACACAATATTCCAGATGAGGTCTGACCAAAGAGGAGTAGAGGGAAATTATGACTTCATGTGATCTAGACTGTATGCTTCTGTTAATACATCCTAGAATTGCATTTGCCTTTTTTGCTGCTGCATCACACTGTTGACTCATATTCAGTCTGTGAGCTATTAGTATACCCAAGTCTTTTTCACATGTGCTGTCACTTAGCCCTATTCCTCCCATTCTGTATATGCTTTTTTCATTTTTATTGCCCAGATGTAGTACTTTGCATTTCTCCCTGTTAAAAACCATTCTGTTAGTTGCTGCCCATTTCTCCAGTTTATTTATATCTTTTTGAATCCTCTCTCTCTCTTCTCTAGTATTAGCTATCCCTCCTAGGTTTGTGTCATCAGCAAATTTAATCAGTTTACCCTCAATTCCTTCATCTAAATTGTTGATAAAAATGTTGAACAATACAGGGCCCAGGACGGAGCCCTGTGGTACCCCACTTGAGACATTCTTCCAACTGGATGTGCAGCCATTTACGACCACTCTTTGGGTCCGATCACTAAGCCAGTTATGAATCCACCTAACAGTTGCCTTGTCCATTCCATACTTATTCATTTTTTCAATAAGGATTGTATGAGAGACTTTGTCAAATGCTTTGCTGAAGTCAAGATATACTATATCTACAGCATTTCCTTGATCCACCCAATCAGTGATTCCGTCATAGAAGGAAATTAAGTTAGTCTGACATGACTTATTAGTTACAAACCCATGCTGACTCTGTTTAATCACTTCATTCTTATCCAGGTACTGACATACATGTTGTTTAGTAATTTGTTCAAAGATCTTTCCTGGTATAGAAGTCAGACTCACCGGCCTATAGTTGCCTGGGTCCACTGTTGTGAGTTCATTTTCCCCTTCATTACTGAGGCCCGAGGAACTCCCTCTTCAGGTAAAGAAATGTAGTGAGCCTGATTGTCAAACACCTGAGGCTGATGATTGTGACTGGCTGAGTGGAGTTACGGACTGGATATAATGCTGCCGACGCCCTTCTGCCCTGCGGGTGATTTCTCTGTGGGATCCTTTGAGACCAGTCTGAATTCCTGCTCCTCCAAAGCGAAGTTTGTGCTTTGATTTTGTTTTTGCTTTGTTTTTCTGGATTTCTGCCATTCCCTGCTGGGGTGTGCTGAATTCATTTAGCTCTGTCTTCTGAAAATACCTGAGTGCTGATTCAGTTTTTGAAGCCTAGCTGCTTCAGGGCCTTTTTCATATCAGCTGGTTGGCTTATGTCTTTGATAGGGTTTTGGCAGATTGCAGAAAGCAGCCTTCCTGTCCTTTCCTATCTAGGTAGTTTTGGGGCCCCATCTTTGCTCAGTCTATCTTTCTGTCTGTGTTAGTATTTTCATCTTGCTTCACCGTCATTATATGTTGGGGGCTGCCTATTGCTTTGGGGTCTGCTCTGGGGCAGTTTAGATTTCCCCTTTCTTTCTTTAGGCCTATGTATTTCTCCGGCTGTGATCGAGGGGTCTAGGGCATCGTAGGAACCCCCCACGGCTACTGCTAGTTGTGTTGATAGGTTCAGGGGTCTGCAATCTGATAGTTGCCAACTTCTCTTGTTTTCTGGACTTAGCTTGTATTTCTGCTTTTGCCTCCTACGGTGACTCATTCATAACAGTCCACCTTCTTCCCCTTTTTGAAGATAGGAACAACATTTGCTCTTCTCCAGTCTTCTGGCATTTCTCCTGTTCTCCAAGAATTTTCAAAGATTATGGAGAGGGGTTCTAAAATTTCTTCTGCTATCTCCTTCAGTACTCTGGGGTGTAATTCATCTGGACCTGGAGACTTGAACTCATTTAGGTTAGTTAAGTGTTTCCTCACTATCTTTCTGTTTATAGATATCCTGGATTCTTCTATTCCCTTAATAGGACAGTGAAGAACAGTTGATGTTACATTTCCTTTCTGAGAGAAAACAGATGCAAAATAGGAATTTAAAAGTTCAGCCTTCTCAACATCCTGTCTTACCATTTCATCATTTTCATCCTGTAAAAATCCTACAGCATCTTTGACTTTTCTTTTACTTTTGACATATCCCCACAATCCTTTATTATTGCTTTTGACATCTCTTGCAAGCCTCAATTGATTTTCAGCTTTAGTAATCTGATTTGTGCCCTGCAGGTTCTGCAGACAGCATTATATTCTTCTTTAGATATGCCTCCCTCTTTCCATTTTATAAACATTTTTTCTTCCTTTTTAGTATGTGCTTAAGTTCTGTGTTCATCCATCCTGGTTTCCTTAAATGCTTCCTATTCTTCCCTCTTTTCGGAATTGTTAACAACTGTGCTTTGAGAATTTCATTTTTCAAGATTTCCCATCCTTCCTGGACATTTTTGTCTTTAAGGATATCCAGCCATTGGATCCCTCCAATTCTCTTTCTGAATCCCTTAAAATCTGCCTTTCTGAAATCTAACCTTGACGTCTGAGTCTTCACAGATCTTCCGCCTCTAGTTATCCAAAATTCTAAAATAGCATGGTCGCTACCTCCTAGGGTCCCAGCCACTTTTACCTCCTCAACCATTTCCTCCCTGTTTATAAGGATTAGATCCAAGGTAGCAGTTCCCCTTGTTTTCTCCCCTACCTTTTGGAAGATAAAGTTGTCAGCAAGAGAGGATAAGAATTTCCTTGACCTGTTAGTTTTGCCTGAGAGAGATCCCCAACAAATGTCTGGATAGTTGAAATCTCCCATGACAACTATGTCATATTTTTTGGAGAACTTGGCCATTTGATGCATAAAGAGTTCATCCATATCTTCAGCTTGCACAGGCGGCCTGTAGTAAATGCCTACAATGGTGTCTTTCCATTGTTCTGTCCTTGTATTCTTACCCAAACAGTTTCCACAGAACTGCCAGTCTCTGAAGCTTCAATCTCTGTGCAGATATACGCGTTTCTAACATACAATGCGACACCTCCTCCTTGTTTATCAAGTCTGTTTCTTGCAAATAAGTTGTATCCTTCTAGTCTTGTATTCCAATCATGTGTATTGTCCCACCAAGTTTCAGTGATTCCAATGACATCATATTTCTTTTCCTGTTTTAGTAGTTCAAATTCTCCTTGTTTGTTGCCCTTGCTTTGTGCATTAGTATAGAAACATTTTAGTTTGTGATTGGTTTCTCTTTCTCCAATATTTTTATTAATTAGATTCTTTTGTCTTTGTTCTTCCTTTCCACTTCTAATAGCAGAGTTCTCAATAGCATTTGTCAGGTGCATGGCTTTTTCTGGTCTTTTACTTCCCTTCCCATGTTGTTCTAGTTTAAAGCTCTCCTTACAAGTGTAGCAAGGCGACTTCCAAATACATGCTTTCCAGTCTTCGTAAGGTGCACCCCATCTCCAACAAGTAGTCCATCGTATAAGTAATTCGCTCCGTGGTAGAGTCTTGCTGTTTTATTTTTTTTCTCTATAAGATCAATACACTTTTTAGGGTTTGTGTCTGTCATATATCATTATTTTTGGCTACCTAGCTACCCAGATTTTTTTTCATGCTTCTATCTATTTGGTAGATATGCACCTTGGTAATGAATATTGGATAGTCCCATACATATTAAAACCTCTTATGTATTTAGTAAAGTTATATGACATTATTCTATTACCAGCCAATGTTTTGTGTAAAATGCCTTTCAGCTATTCTAGTTTATATTCATGCCCATATTAATGATTCTGTCTTTGCTCTTCAGGGAGAGGTGAATATAAAAGACACACACACAGACACTTGTAAACTTAGCATGGTGTTAGCTTCAAAGAACAGTTGCTTGAAAACATTTGCTACTTTACTTGTAACCCAAGTCAAGCAGTCATTTTGCTAGATGTTCACATTTAAAAATAACATTATAATGTTCCCTTTGAAACCTCCCAGAACGATCAGCCTATCATAATAATATGTGACTGTGCGGCATTGTTGTGCAGAGAAGCAAAGTATAGGAGTACAATATATTTACCAGGAAATGGCAGCTGTTTCCTACCAGTGTGTTATCAGCTCTTGTTAAAAAATAAGCATCTTTTTCCATTTACATGAGTCATATCATGTGGGAAAAAAATATGTAATTCTGATGCAAAACTTGCATATTAGCAGAGCCAAGATTGTCGTGAAAATGCAAGATAAACTTTTCTATATTATTTTTTCTTAGATATGCATTAAAAAGAAAAGCAAAGATTATGAACAAAAATAGAGAGATAAAGCTCAGTATACACTAAGGATTGAAGACAGTCAATATAACTCTATGGGGTCATGCAAAACCTCAATTCCAAGTGAATTTGACAATTATCAGGCATAAAGATATATCACCAGGAGAGACCAAACAACAGATGTCAGTTAAAGGGAACCTGTCACGTGAAAAAAAATGCTATTAATATGCAGAGATGGCATTAATCTGCAGGTTAATAGCGTTCTGAACCTGCCCGACATTGGCACTTAGAGCCCCGATGATGTGATGAAATTAACTTTATTCCTCCAGTAGCGTCCAGCTTCCAGCCATGGGAGTGGTGCTGGCATCTTTTTAATCACAGTTCTGTGTACAGAGAGCTGCAGCTGTAACCATGTTTCCGTCAATGACTGACAGCTGGCGCTAATGATGATTGAGCTTTCAGTCTGTGCCTGGGGGGGCACAGTTATAGCCACCCCTCTTTATACACAGATCATTGACTTAAAATGTGATGATTGGAAGTCAAATGCTACCAGTTCATTTCCTCAGGGCAGCAGGGCTCTAAGTGCCATCAACGGGCAGTTTTAGAACACTATTAACCTGCAGATTATTCCCATTTCTGCAGGATAATGGCATTTTACTTTTAACTGTTCATGTTGATCCCTAAAAAGCCCTTCTTCACCAATGAAATTGGCACCCAAATGAAAGCGATATGGTTTCACCGATCATCATGGATTGTCATCAGAAGTGGACCTTACAACATGATCTACTTAGCATGATGCATACTAAATGAAATTCTATTACTAATCACTATGTCACAAGGATGAGTTTGGATATTGTTAGGATATCAATGGCAGAAGTGATACACTGCTGAATTTTCCTTTCAACTCATTATATCGGCCAGCAGATTATCGGACGAAATCCAGGGACTCCTGCAGCACATGTTAGAACCCTATATAGATGTGAACACTATGGAGGCCTGGAAAAAGTTCAACAAATTGTCAATTAATTGTTCATTTTAATTAATGTATTTTATTAAACTATCACAGTCTATAATGTAGGGGTATATAAATAAGGCAAATATTTAGACTTAAACCACTGATTTCTAACCCTGTATGGTACAGAACAACTTTGTATTTATGAAGTGATCATTCTAAACCAGTGCTTCCAAAACCCCATCCTCATGGCCCTAACATATCATGTTTTCAGGATTTCCTTAGTATTGCACAGGTGATGGAATTATAAATAAGGCATCAGAAATTGCCACAGGCTCTCTCACCTAAGAACACAATACTAACAAAGTCCTGAAAACATGATGCATTGGAATGCCGCGAGGACAGAGTTTGCCAAGCTCTGTTCTAAACAAGCAAGTGGTACACAAAATTCCCAGAAACTAAAGTTGAACAAAAAGATTTGCACAACTATGGTCCAACAACCATTAGACCAGAATCCTGTAAACCTACTCCTTCCTGCTGACTTTCCCAGTACATATTCTGATTAGTAGGGCCAGAGCTGGGATTGCCAGCTTGCATGATGTTGTACCTAATAACCAGAGGCGGCCCTGAGAGTGTTGGCAGGTTGGAAGTTCACAGGGCTCTGATCCAGTGACTATGGACCACTAACATCCCTGCTTGACCAAGGTTTTGAAAACCTCTTTGTTAACCTTCAACCTAATCTCAGGTCTATTATTGAATAATTTACAGATGTAGAATTTTTTAAACACTGTTTATCAGCCATTATTTACATATGGAGAATAGAAACATAGCACTTATACAGTAGCTTTCCTACATAACAAAATACTCCTGATAAAGACTCCAAAACAAATGCTAAAAATTGGAAAATGGAGTTAAAAAATGTGTCATATAGAACATATAGAAATACCAGTTTTATTACATCAAATTAAAGCAGAACAAAATATATATGACAGTATCAAGGTAACTAAAGGATGATGGAAGAAAGAGCAGCATATCAATACATATCCTGTGAATCAGTATAAGTTGCAAGCTATAAAGAGCAAGTGCAAGAAGAGTGTATTTTCCCAATTATAGCATGCTCACAATCAGATTCAATGTAGGAATACAGTACAAAATGCTCTTGCCTAGTCACAGTTCATGTGAAAATCAATAAATTCAAATACAAATCATCCATCATATGCATGACTAAAGTCAAATAATTGCAACTGCCCGATGCATGTTTCACATACCCACTTTCTCCAGGGATTAAGTAATAACTGCCCTAAGGTTTATTACAAACATGGATACTAAATTTCTTAATCGAGGATTGCTGTGTTTCCAGTGCATGTCCGGTGATGTCAAAAAGTGTACATGGTGAAACATTGCAACGCGCCATTACACTGTGGGTATATGCATGGGTCAATGAAGCCGTAAGTATCCAGGTTACTCAGTGGACATGCATTCTAACTGTGAAAAGTTAAGATGTGGCATGTTATGTTAAGAGCAATTAAACCTATAAAAATACTTTAAATAACTTCCAATAGATTAAGCTGAGATTTTGCAGAAATAAGCAATTCAGATCCATGTATGATTATAACTAGAAAGCAGGATTTTGTATCCACCAATTTGAATGCGGTACTTGCTAATGGATCAAAATTAACTTTTAATCAAACAATTAAAAACGGACAAAAAAGCACACACACCCAGGTGCAGGAAAAACCACAAAGACGTACAGACACAAAGTACAAATACCCACACAATTATGTGCTATATTGGGTATAGAGCCTCTTGAATGGAGTGACAGCTTATAGGTATAGTTGTGCTGACCTTAATAAGCTTTAGCAAATAGTCACTGAAATGAAGGTAAATTAATACTACAATCCTGATATAGGTGTTCTTTACCGAATTAACACAAAAACAATATATGATTTCTGTTGCAATCTTAGGTATATAGACACCAGACCACCAGGACCTTCAATGAATGATATTTATATTGCACATAACTGACAGACATTCACCGTCTCAAAGTGCTTCGTGCATACAAATTCCCCTTTGCTGGGCAAAAAGAGGCCATTATAAGACTAAATGCAAGCAGCAAATAGCATAGGCAACATACATAAATAATTCCATCACATATGTACAGTCACAAAAACAGAACCATGCTTCCTCCTTATGCTAATGAGCATTTCCTGTGAGTGTATTGTGATGCATCACTTGATTTAACACCATGCTATGTAAATTTTGTGTGGCTTGAAAGCCAGCATTGTTAGATCTCACCAGTTTGAAGAGGGTCCCATCAGCATAATGTATTTACAGGGAGCCCCCAGCCACAGGTGACCTGTTGTTGCCTCGTTCTTAAATTGCGTCTCCCGACGCGTTTCGTCATGAATTGACTCATCAGGGGAGCCTCAGCAAGAAGTTTAGCTCCATTGAAGAGGCTCTATACCCAATATAGCTCATAATTGTGTGGGTATTTGTACTTTGTGTCTGTACGTCTTTGAGGTTTTTCCTGCACCTGGGTGTGTGTGCTTTTTTGTCCGTTTTTAATTGTTTGATTAAAAGTTAATTTTGATCCATTAGCTAGTACCTCATGTATGAATATAAACACAATCACATGCATACAATAAACAATTGCACTAGATACTCAATGAATAATGAAATAAAAAAATCCATGTATTTCTCCAATTCTCAGTCATTTCGTCCAATGTAGATGTAGAATTTGGAAAAAACAAACCAACTTTGTGAGCTACCCCATTACTATAACACACCTTTGTTATTAGCATTGGAAAATACTTTTTTTATTTTATGGGAGAGGAGCCATGCTGTGCAAATAGTGTAAAGTACCAAGGAACTGTTTTTGCATTAGCTTGCCATCTGTACGAATTGTTCTTGCTACAGCTACACATTTTGCAGTCATCTTGTCAACTAATTTGCATTACAACATAGCATTGTAATAAATAATGGTAGCATAATACTGCACTTTCCCTGCAAAGTTATTATATTACACCTTATTTGGAACTTTTAACTGTTCACATGCCTCTTCAGACTTACGATTTTAAAAACTATATTTAGCGATTTTCCAGCAAGTAAAGTAAATAACTTTTATGAGGAAGACAAAAAAGCTTAGCACTTTTCCCACAAGTAGAAACCTTCTCTTTTTTCCAAGTGAATCCTTTCTTCTATCGAAATGTGCACTTTTTCCTTTGTTACTGAAAAGGTCAATACCACAATTTGCTTCTAGATTCTTGAGATGATTTGTCATTATTTTCAGCTACTATTATGTCTCTAGTGTTTTAACACTGTAAAAACTCTGCATTTATTGTATCCTAACTGAAATAAAAAGAAAGAACCTCATGAATAACAGGCATGATTTCTTTATTAGTTACTTTTTTCCAGAATATATATATGCAAGAACCATATACAGTCATGGCCAAAAGTATTGACACCCCTGCAATTCTGTCAGATAATATTCAGTTTCTTCCTGAAAATGATTGCAAACACAAATTCTTTGGTATTATTATCTTCATTTAATTTGTCTTAAATGAAAAAACACATAAGAGAATTAAGCAAAAAGCAAAACATTGATCATTTCACACAAAACTCCAAAAATGGGCCGGACAAAAGTATTGGCACCCTCAGCCTAATACTTGGTTGCACAACCTTTAGCCAAAATAACTGCGACCAACCGCTTCCGGTAACCATCAATGAGTTTCTTACAATGCTCTGCTGGAATTTTAGACCACTCTTCTTTGGCAAACTACTCCAGGTCCCTGATATTTGAAGGGTGCCTTCTCCAAACTGCCATTTTTAGATCTCTCCACAGGTGTTCTATGGGATTCAGGTCTGGACTCATTGCTGGCCACCTTAGAAGTCTCCAGTGCTTTCTCTCAAACCATTTTCTAGTGCTTTTTGAAGTGTGTTTTGGGTTATTGTCCTGCTGGAAGACCCATGACCTCTGAGGTAGACCCAGCTTTCTCACACTGGGCCCTAAATTATGCTGCAAAATTTGTTGGTAGTCTTCTGACTTCATTATGCCATGCACACGGTCAAGCAGTCCAGTGCCAGAGGCAGCAAAGCAACCCCAAAACATCAGGGAACCTCCGCCATGTTTGACTGTAGGGACCGTGTACTTTTCTTTGAATGCCTCTTTTTTCTCCTGTAAACTCTATGTTGATGCTTTTGCCCTAAAAGCTCTACTTTTGTCTCATCTGACCAAAGAACATTCTTCCAAAATGTTTTAGGCTTTTTCAGGTAAGTTTTGGCAAACTCCAGCCTGGCTTTTTTATGTCTCGGGGTAAGAAGTGGAGTCTTCCTGGGTCTCCTACCATACAGTCCCTTTTCATTCAGATGCCGACGGATAGTACGGGTTGACACCGTTGTACCCTCGGACTGCAGGGCAGCTTGAACTTGTTTGGATGTTAGTGGAGGTTCTTTGTCCAACATCCGCACAATCTTGCGTTGAAATCTCTTGTCAATTTTTCTTTTCCGGCCACATCTAGGGAGGTTAGCCACAGTGCCATGGGCTTTAAACTTCTTGATGACACTGCGCACGGTAGACACAGGAACATTCAGGTCTTTGGAGATGGACTTGTAGTCTTGAGATTGCTCATGCTTCCTCACAATTTGGTTTTTCAAGTCCTCAGACAGTTCTTTGGTCTTCTTTCTTTTCTCCATGCTCAATGTGGTACACACAAGGACACAGGACAGAGGTTGAGTCAACTTTAATCCATGTCAACTGGCTGCAAGTGTGATTTAGTTATGGCCAACACCTGTTAGGTGCCACAGGTAAGTTACAGGTGCTGTTAATTACACAAATTAGAGAAGCATCACATGATTTTTCGCACAGTGCCAATACTTTTGTCCACCCTCTTTTTTATGTTTGGTGTGGAATTATATCCAATTTGGCTTTAGGACAATTCTTTTTGTGTTTTTTCATTTAAGACAAATTAAATGAAAATAATAATACCAAAGAATTTGTGTTTGCAATCATTTTCAGGAAGAAACTGAGTATTATCTGACAGAATTGCAGGGGTGTCAATACTTTTGGCCATGACTGTAGATCCGGCAGCAATTATGCAGCATTAAGATCAAGGAGTGTTTAGACAATAGTGATAAAATAACAATACTTTATTTTAATGTTCATTAAAAATAAAATTCTTACAAAAACATAAACATAATAAAAATGTGCCTCAATCCCTATCACGCAAAGTAGGAAGGACAGCTACAGCAGTTTGTATTATAGATGTTGGTAAACATATATTTTGCAGAACAAATGTGTCCTTTCATAAAGCAAGTCTCTTTGTTAAGAGACCATGTGGCCATATCATGCCAGATCTTATACAGAGAGAAGTAAAATAAATGCCCATGTAGGTACAAGGGGGTACAGAATTGCAATTACCCCAAAACAGGAATCCCTCTCAAAAAAAGAAGAAAAAAATCAGGTCACACTGACAATAGCTAGTCAAGTCAATAGTACCTGCAATGTGGAATTACCTAGTCTCTATGTAAACATGTTTAAATAAAGTGCAGTGCATATACCAATAAATTCCACTGGGGACAACAAATACCACTATACTAAAATATAGGTCCAGTGCAATGGACCACAGAGAAACATCCTTTACACAGATAAGCCAGGCTGTGCCTCATACATATTACCTGTTATTCTGCTCGACACATAAATACCGAGTGGCACGCTGTCTCTTCCCCACCCCAACAAAAAAGTCCAATGTAAAACGTAATTCATTTTATTAGAAAACATATTAAATACACCAATATATATACATGCATATTGAAAAATGACAAAGATGGATAATACAGAGCAAAGGTGAAAAAAGCACCCAACCTAAAAGAAAAAATGTGTAAAAAGTGGATGGGGATCCCTAATGATAACCACGTTATGTATAAAGTGCTAGTGCCTATATTAATCCTGACTAAACATCATGTGCACGAAATACATCATTTAAATCAACAGAATTCCGTGATCATTGCCAGTGAGCAAAGTAATATGGAGCACGGATAGAGAGCACCAATGGTCAGATAACGAATAGGGTTAAATCAAATAAAAGGGATCTTACCCATAGTCTTCACGTACAGGGTTAAGTGCTTGCAGCCTCAATGCACATTTCGCTTGGGCTTCCTTGTGGGTATATTTAGAGGTATTGCTAGGAGTTCAGCTTAGGAGTTGAGGGGGAGACACTTTAGAGGGTCCCTGACAAGGTATTCATGTTTACAACTATGGTGGTGCACCCTAATTCTAAGTATAGGGGAATCTCAGCACATGACATGCAGATATGGAAATTAAATCTCTATCCAAAGACCATCATTGATGTAAATAACATATGTTGACAAGTGGTAGTGGGTACCAGTCCTGCAGAACATGAGAGGTTACAGCTGATGTTCTATCTTATGGAGTCATTCACACTTCCCATCTTTTTCATCTTGCTCAGACTGATGCCTCAACTCATTCCAGCCATGACTCATCTGCAAAGTTTGCAAGAAAAAAACTTTTGCCTTGTAATATTTCCAGCACAGTCCCCATTTTTTCCAAACCTGCACAAACTCCTCATCCTACCCAATGCTGAGCCATTGCTTCCATATGTGTTCCTATCAATGCACTTACTGTGTGGCACAAAAACACTGCTGCTTAGTGCTTAACACAATAATGACCATTATTATGCCCCTCACAAAGCACTAATTAAAATAAAAACATCATATACTTATTTAATCCTAGATCCTCATGAGTCCACTGGCAAAGCATGTAATATTTTGATGATATCACACTAGCATATGCACAAGATGTCAGAGTCCCACCATGGTAACATCATCACCATCCCCCTTATCTAGTGCACCACCCCACTGGGTGGTATGCTTTTTAAACTAACAGTGCTGCACTGACATACAAGCTTGATACACCATGTTCTGAGCATGTTGTAACAAGCTTGCTAGGTCAAGTGACCTGGATGCCACCTTTACTACACTGGATCACCAAATCAACAATGGAGTCCCCATGATAACGTCATGGGGCACCAATCGGTGAAGAGAGAGGGAACCCTTCCTCTCCTTGCCATCAAAATGCTGTTCTCACTATCAATTGCACAATTTAGCTGGTTAAACTGCAGGAAACGGCGCTGGTTGCTCTGGTGGGTCTCTAACAGTCATGGCCCGCCCACTCTGCCCCCTCGGTATCTACACTACACTAAGTATATAGTAACTAAGGTAATATTTTTTTTATATAAATATAACTTTTTCTGTAGAATTTTACAGGTTATCATTACTAGAGATTAGCCAATCTTGTGATATTTGAATTCACCAAAAGCACAGATTGCACAATGAAATCTGGCTTGCAGCTAAATTATTATCTGCAAATTAAATATTCTTTAGGACTCACAGGCATAATAAATGTAAAATGTAAAAAAAAGGAAGGCAATTACCTTACCCCAACTGCCCAACATCTGGTTCTTCACATTTTTTCCTTCAATGTCACACACCACATCTGCAGTGTCTTCACTCTAAAGTAAGATTAGATGTCTGGGCATGATCAGGCTTCTGATAACCATCCTTGCTATGGAGATGCAATGCATGTGGTGACATCACGACGTTGCTTCCACTATTTCAGAGTAAAGAAGTCAGAAATGTATATGATGGCAGAAAGAAGAGTCTGGAGGTCTCTTGAAGATCTTGTGTAATCTGGAGAAGTAGTACTACTAGTAATTCAGCACAGTACCAGTAGTACAGTTGTCTAGCTAAGCAGTATGAATATCCCTCCACAGCCAGCACACTGGCTGGGTAGTTATGATTAGAGATGAGTGAATATTTCAATATTCGGTTCGGTTTGGCTCACGATCTCCAAATTTGCAATATTCGCCAATTTAATTATCTATTTAATAGCTGAATATAGCTGAACATACACAGCACAAAAGCCAGTGTTTCCCACACTGTATGATAGTGTAGGAAACACAGCGTAGCATTTCTGATCAGCGCTTAAATCATCCTCGACGGTCAGAGAGTTGTGATTCCCACGCTGTGAAAAGACAGCGTGCGCGCTCAGCTGTGATCATAGGTATAAAGATTATCTCTGGTCACTGGTGTCACCTGGTGGGACTGCAGCTCCCATCAGCTGATTCCTGCTGCCGCTAATAATAGTGAGAGCAGAAGCAGTGAGTGGGAGTTTTCATGAGCAGCTCCTGCGCCATAAATAAATAAGTAAAAAAAACTGCATGGGTTCCTATGTATTTTTGATAACCAGTCAGGCAAAACTCACAGTTGGGGGCTGAAATCCTCAGCTGTCAGCTTCAGCAAGGCTGGTTATCAAGAAAAGAGGGGTCCCCACACCATGTTTTTTACCTATTTAAAAAATAATTAAAAAAACATCATGAGTTCCCCCCATTTTTGACAACCAATCTTGCTAAAGCAGACAGCTGGGGCTGATATTCTCAGACTGGTAAGGGGCCATGGATATTGGCCCCCATGCCTAAAAATATCAGCACGCAGTCACCCTGAAAAGACACATATATTAGATGGGCCAATTCTGGCACTTTGCTGAGTTATTCCCATGTTCCCTGTAGCGGGGTCAAGTGGGGTTTATATTTTTGGAGTTGATGTCACCTTTGTATTGTCAGGTAACATCAAGCCCATGGATTACTCATGGAGAAGTGTCTATAAGACACCTATTAATTACTAATCCTATAGTTGTATGGTAAATAAAGACACAGACCGAATAAAGTCCTTTATTAGAAATAAAACTAAACAGCATTTTCCATTTTATTTCAAAATAACAAACACAGTTATAATCACCTAATGCCGAATTCCAACGAAATCCTCATTTTCCAGTAATAAAACAAAAATAACAAAACAACAGTATACCATACCTGTCTGTCGTTCTGTCCCACTCTGTAATCCATGTCTGGGGGATTAATAGTTTTCAACATGGATGGTGTCAAGATGCGAAAATCAAGGCTGAGACCCACTGGTGAATGAGCTGCTGCAAGCGCATCCTCAGTGACTAGTGGTGATGTTATAGAGGTTACCTGCAGTCACTGAGGCTGTGTTGCCTGATGCGCCGAACTGCTGTGACCTCAGCACCATGCAAAAAAGTCACTGCTGAATTGCTGGCTTTTCTTCTCTCTATCTATCTACTGTATCTGTCTAACTATCTATCTATCTATCTATCTATCTATCTATCAATATAATATATCCACATATATACATGTGTGTATCATTGACATATATATGTATGTACAGTGGGGAAAAAAAGTATTTAGTCAGTCAGCAATAGTGCAAGTTCCACCACTTAAAAAGATGAGAGGCATCTGTAATTTACATCATAGGTAGACCTCAACTATGGGAGACAAACTGAGAAAAAAAATCCAGAAAATCACATTGTCTGTTTTTTTTCATGTTATTTGCATATTATGGTGGAAAATAAGTATTTGGTCAGAAACAAGCAATCAAGATTTCTGGCTCTCACAGACCTGTAACTTCTTCTTTAAGAGTCTCCTCTTTCCTCCACTCATTACCTGTAGTAATGGCACCTGTTTAAACTTGTTATCAGTATAAAAAGACACCTGTGCACACCCTCAAACAGTCTGACTCCAAACTCCACTATGGTGAAGACCAAAGAGCTGTCAAAGGACACCAGAAACAAAATTGTAGCCCTGCACCAGGCTGGGAAGACTGAATCTGCAATAGCCAACCAGCTTGGAGTGAAGAAATCAACTGTGGGAGCAATAATTAGAAAATGGAAGACATACAAGACCACTGATAATCTCCCTCGATCTGGTGCTCCATGCAAAATCCCACCCCGTGGGGTCAGAATGATCACAAGAACGGTGAGCAAAAATCCCAGAACCACGCGGGGGGACCTAGTGAATGAACTGCAGAGAGCTGGGACCAATGTAACAAGGCCTACCATAAGTAACACACTACGCCACCATGGACTCAGATCCTGCAGTGCCAGACGTGTCCCACTGCTTAAGCCTGTACATGTCCGGGCCCGTCTGAAGTTTGCTAGAGAGCATTTGGATGATCCAGAGGAGTTTTGGGAGAATGTCCTATGGTCTGATGAAACCAAACTGGAACTGTTTGGTAGAAACACAACTTGTCATGTTTGGAGGAAAAAGAATACTGAGTTGCATCCATCAAACACCATACCTACTGTAAAGCATGGTGGTGGAAACATCATGCTTTGGGGCTGTTTCTCTGCAAAGGGGCCAGGACGACTGATCCGGGTACATGAAAGAATGAATGGGGCCATATATCGTGAGATTTTGAGTGCAAACCTCCTTCCATCAGCAAGGGTATTGAAGATGAAACGTGGCTGGGTCTTTCAACATGACAATGATCCAAAGCACACCGCCAGGGCAACGAAGGAGTGGCTTCGTAAGAAGCATTTCAAGGTCCTGGAGTGGCCTAGCTAGTCCCCAGATCTCAACCCTATAGAAAACCTTTGGAGGGAGTTGAAAGTCCGTGTTGCCAAGCGAAAAGCCAAAAACATCACTGCTCTAGAGGAGATCTGCATGGAGGAATGGGCCAACATACCAACAACAGTGTGTGGCAACCTTGTGAAGACTTACAGAAAACGTTTGACCTCTGTCATTGCCAACAAAGGATATATCACAAAGTATTGAGATGAAATTTTGTTTCTGACCAAATACTTATTTTCCACCATAATATGCAAATAAAATGAAAAAAAAAACAGACAATGTGATTTTCTGGATTTTTTTTTCTCAGCTTGTCTCCCATAGTTGAGGTCTACCTATGATGTAAATTACAGACGCCTCTCATCTTTTTAAGTGGTGGAACTTGCACTATTGCTGACTGACTAAATACTTTTTTTCCCCACTGTATATTCTATGTGTATATATCTATTCTATCATTTCTATTCTAAGATGTCACGCCGTAATTTTACTTTACTCAGCACATGAATTGCCAGCTTTTATTCTATCTTACCGAATGTTACTGACTCTTTCAGATTTTAAGAAAAATGCTCATTTTACCGATCACGAATCCGAATGTACCATATTCATGCCAAATTTATGTTTGGCGATCGTTTTCTGAGCATATTCTCTCATCTCTAGTTAGGATTGCATCCGTGAGCAACAGTTTTGTGATGCAGTTAAGGTTGCCACCTATTATATAAAAACAGTTTTGTTGATTAGTCAGGAGCAGAGCAGATATCGCTGATAACTTTGAGGTTGTTCATCCCTTATTCTTTACCATGTCGCAAGAAGACAAATGTGGCAAAATGTGAATCAGGGTCAAAAACATAAAGCAGACTTGTGAATCCTCCGATTGCTCGCGCTGTGAGAATTCGCTGCTATCTGCCCCAGGAGCAATTGTCAAGTATGCAATATGCATACTCCAAGGCAAAACCATCAAGTGGGTATCGACTCATTAAATACACTTGCACTTAGCAAGGCCACGCCCATTGGACAAGTTCTTGAAGAGAGTATTCATAACACATATATGACTGCCGTTCCTCGGGCAGACAACCTTGAATACTCTAAGCGCACAGTGTGATCAATGTGAGGATTCACAAGTCTGCAGTCACACAGAATGATTGCAGACTTTTCATTTTAAATCAGACATCTCCTGTGAATAAAAAGTGCATGGGTGTAACACATGATATACTATTATTTTGATTTCAGCAATTTACATTCTTCTGAATTTTTAGAAATAAGTAGAAAAGTAACACTGTATCATCCATGTACATGAATCCAGAATGACACCTAGGATGTGTGTAAATGCCAGTGCATCCACATGTCTAATTCAGACAGAGGATAAATATTATCTTTAGTCAAAGAAAATAGTATATATCTGATATCTGTCAGGCTCAATGGTAAGCCATAAGTGCTGGGAATACATTTCCAAATGTGTACAAGATAGCAATACATACAGACTGACATCCATGAAGAATTTAAAATCCTCCACAGGCTCAGAATAGCTCAAATTGTAAAATCTGATCAAGTATGAATGTGAAACAGGAAACATTTGTTGCTGAAAACCAGAATATTTATCCTTGCTTTTCCAAATTTATAACAAAAATATTTCTATTTTTAAAGCTAAACTAATATCCGTAAAACGTGCAACATGTTGTGACTGACAGATAAATATGACATACTGTAGATAACAGTTATATGAAACTATTGTACCAGCACTGCTGCTCTGGTGCTTCCTTGCGTAAATGCTTTTTACCACACATAATCACAGCAGCCAATCACTGTCATCACCCCTGTCCATTTTTTTCAATTATCAAAAAACTCAGACAGAAAGATAGATAACTGATAGGTAGATAGAAAGATAGAGTGATCAATAGATAAATGGATACATACAGTAGATATGGAATAGATTGATAGATAGATATGAGATTAGATAGATAGACAGATAGATATGAGATAGTGTCACAGGGTTACGACGACAGTGTGGAGCCAGAAGACTGCAGCGTCTGATTGCTCCTACTCGAGTGCTGAGAAGCACCTCTCCTTCATTTTAAATGTGTTTATTTCTTCTGACAGATCAGGGGTTAATTAGCCATGTTGGAAATCCCTGTGCTCACAGCTGAGCTTGGTTAGCCACTCCTTTCCCCTTTATAATCTGGGCTCTGTTACTAATCTGAGCCTGTGGAGGATTTTAAATTCTTCATGGATGTCAGTCTGTATGTCTTGCTATCTTGTACACATTTGTAAATGTATTCCCAGCACTTATGGCTTACCATTGAGCCTGACAGATATCAGATATCATCTTATTCGAAAGACCTTAATGACTATAGACCTGTAGCATTGACATCTACCTGATGAAGGTACTAGAGAGATTGGTTCAAACACGTCTCCGTCCTCTAGTGAGCTCGGATATGGACCCTCTCCAGTTTGCCTACAGGTCGGGCATTGGTGTGGATGATGCCATTATCCACCTTCTAGATAGGACTCTCTCTCACCTGGAGAAACCTGGGAACACTGTGAGAATAATGTTCTTCGATTTCTCTAGTGCTTTTAATACCATACAGCCAGGTCTACTGAGAGACAAGCTGGGCCTTGTTGGCGTGGACCTCCACCCCTCCACCTGGATCCTTAACTACCTTACGAACCAACCACAGTTTGTAAAGGTTCAGGACAGTGTGTCAGACACGGTGATCTGCAATATAGGGGCACCTCAAGGTGCAGTTCTTGCCCCTTTTCTCTTCACACTGTACACTGCGGATTCTAAGTGCAACTCATCTAGCTGCTACTTGCAGAAGTATTCTGATGACTCTGCAATAGTAGGCCTCATCACAGGAGGAGATGAAAGAGAGTACAGAGATACTAACCAAGCTTTTGTGGAGTGGTGTCAGAGGAACCACCTTAGGATTAATTCCGGGAAGACCAAGGAATTGGTGGTGGACTTTCGCAAGGGAAAAAATCCACCAGTAGTGGTGAACATTCAGGGAAATGAGATTGAGATAGTCGACACCTATAAGTACCTTGGTGTGATCCTCAATAATAAGCTTGGCTGGGCCCATCACTTGGATGCAGTGTACAGGAAGGGCCACAGTAGGCTTTATCTGCTCAGAAGGCTGAGAGCCTTCGGAGTTGGGGGGCACTCCTTGCATCCTTCTTCAACTGTGTTGTGGCATCAGTCATCTTCTTTGGTGTGGTGTGCTGGGGTAGTGGCATATCAACCAGGGACAGGAATAGGCTGGACAAACTGATTAGAAGGGCCAGCTCTGTCCTGGGATGCCCCCTTGATCCAGTTCAGGAAGTAGGCGACAGGAGTATACTGGCCAAGGTGAGCTACATGGTGCAGAATGATTCCCATCCCATGCATGAGACCGTGACAAAGATGTGCAGTACTGTCAGTGACCGGCTACTTCATCCTAAATGTGAGAGGGAGTGCTATCGAAAGTCCTTCCTTCCTGCTGCAGTTAGGCTGTATAACCAGCACTGTCCGAAACGGAGAACTGATAGATCCAAAGTTGTGATTGTCCAGTTATATCTTTTTTTTTTCTCGTATAAGTACCTACCTACTGTCAATGTAATGCCTTTATGCATCTGTATCTGTACTTGTTCCTGCCTTGCTGCTGTAATGCTCTGAGTTTCCCCATGGTGGGACGATTAAGGGACCCGTGGAAGCGCTCGAGTAGCGCGAAGCGGCCGTTGTCAGCCTTTTGACACTCTTGCTATCACATCCCCGACGTGACATGTAATTATGTGTCAATAAAGATTCACAACTATCCCGCAGAGTGCGACCCTTTTCTACCTGGAATACACAAGTTGATTGCTACGAGGTCAAGCACCCGGGAATCCTGGATGTGAGCTCACTGCCTGCTGCAAGCCACGGATCCAAGCACGGTAACAGCGGTGCCGCCCGCTTCTTTTTTAATATAATATGATTAAAGGATTATCTTAATCATTGTCAGAGCAAGCATTTGCTGCATGGCTAAAGGTGGGAGAGGAGTTCATACGAGGAGAGTTAGAGGAGTTATTAAGGACTGTTACTAGGTTTGTATATGTGGCAATTCCTTACCCTTCTCTATTTTGGTTTATTCCCCTACCTCCACACCCCGGTCCATTTCTCTGTTATATGTGAGTGAATATTTTGCATGCCTAGAGTTTTCTGTTATTCCTTGTTTGTGGTGCCTTATTTGTCGTGTTGGTGTATAGCGGTCCACAATAGTGCCCCTTTTTCCTGGGTGTGGGAAGAAAACAGAAGAAGAGCTAACTCAGGAGATAAGGCAAGGGTGGGGGCCTCAGCATCTTCACCTTCAAAAGTATCCCGGGGGTAAGGCAAGCAAGGGGCCCCCTAGTGTTATGAACATGGAAGGAGCCCCTTATTCTGCATCCACCGACAGCTGTGTCATGACAGATAGATATAGATAGATAGATTTTAGTCTGTGATAGGAAAATGAATTACTGTAAAGAAGGAAATTCCACTACTGTAGAGTTACAGGAGCCGATTCATGAATGGGGGGCTGAAGTGCGATTTGTCCAATTCAATAAGAAGCCCACATCACTTAATGAATTAGGTACATCTATTAACTGGCGTATGCTGCCACCCAAAATGTACTCCATTTGAGGACTTGAGTACATTTCTGGAATAAGGTACGCAAGTGACATAACTTTTCATGAATATAATGGTCTTAGTGATGACCCGCCCATGCTCCAAACATATTGACATATCTATTGTGACGCATTAATTCTGGTGGAAACACATTAATGACTCAACCCCACAGTGTTGTTATCCTTATTCACTAATATAAGATCACAACTAGACATTTTCCAGCTTTGTACATTAAGATCATAATAATGAACAGTCAGGCACCTGCTCGTATCATTAGCACAGAATAAGTGTGCCATAGTGCTATATGTTTATGCAGACATATTCGTCGGTGCGACTTTGCCATGACCAAAGAACAAATTAATCCAGAATTGTATTTAAAGGGAACGTGTTACATTGCAAATACAGTTTGATCAGCAGATGGGTTGACAGTGCTCTGCTCTTACACTTATAAAGGACAGTCTGTCAGTCGCTGAATACACCAATCACTGGACTTCTAAACTCAGAATGATGAAAAGATATACATCACCTGATGTTGATAAAGGAACATTACAGTGAGTATTTAGTCTTCTTGTAGTGTCAATGAAGAGAAATTAAGCATTACACAGTTCTCATTAAAATGAATGGATTGTATATAAAATGCGACAACCATCAAGGTGCTGCAAAGCATGTGAAGTCCTATGAGACTGCTCTTTGCTCTAGTTAAACATATAAAGTCTTATATGTGTGTACAGTATATATATATATATATATATATATATATATACTGTATATTGCTTGGCATAGTTGCAATAGGAATAATAGATTGTCATACCCGCTGGAGATGTAATCCATGTGTGTGAGCATATTCCCAGGTTAGTGTAGCATTAAGTAAGAAACTGTGATGAGCATGATGGAATAATTTATCATAAAATTCATAATAATGCAATTTAGAATAATGTCTGTGGAGGAATTGTGCACTGTACCTGGTTACATGAAATCACACAGGAGTTATTGAACCTATAGGTACTCGACTAAATAACCACATTCTTTTTTTCTTTCATATTTATTTTAGCTCACAAAATTCATGTAAGCTTCAAAAATTCTCTAGGCATCCCAGGGATATTCCTATATTATTAATGGCGCTGAGTGTATGAAGCGTGAAAAGTGCATGAAGTGTGATATGAATTTAGAGGTCCCTGCAGTAAGTCACGGGCAGTCTCCTCTTCCTCTCTCCATATAGAATGTACAAGCACACATTTCATCAGTGTACACGTAATTAGCTCTGGACCCCAGCGTTGTACTGTTGAGAAATATGTTGGCTTCTGTTGTTCCTGTGGTCATTTTTGCTTTGGGAAATCCTGTAGCGTGTTAACAGATTGCTGGCAGCAAAGAAACCAAGCAATGCAACCTTTAAGAGAACAGATTGTACAAACTAATTTCTTATAATGTATATGCTTTCAAGAGAAAAGGAAAAGTTAATTCTAAAATGGAGACTTCAGGCACTGTTTTATGTTGAGATCAGTAAAAAGCTTTTGTGCCATAATCAGTCCTGTAGAACATGAGCCCGTAATCTGAAATATAATGTGATAGCTGTTGTAAATAGCTGCAGTGCCCCATAAGAAAAATATACTTTTTGGAAAGCCTGATTTACAGCTCTAGATACATATATATATGGATATATCATTCTGCTTGCCTATATATCTATATATAGAGAGATATATATGTAACCCACGATGAGTTATCTGTATTTCATGAATATATGTGTTATTAATGACTCACTGCAGTCATTAAGGCACATTATTCTAGATTTTATATACCTGCATGTATGAAAAATTCAGTTTTTTCACCAAGTACATTTCTAAATCATAAGTGGGAGGAGTACTCCTCCTAGTGGCGCATTGTGTCACTACATCAAGTCTTCATGCTTTAAACAAGCTTCATTGGTTTATATTACTATAGCTGCAAGCAATGGATGTGATTCATTCTTCATCACAGATTAAAAGGACGAGAATACATTTAATTGTAGTATACTTTATACCCAGGGGAAGTCATATTCTTTTGTATTATGGGCTGCACTGTGTAATAAAGCCATAGCTATGCACATATAATAGAAATAAACTTTAAAGGGCATTATTAATGTGACATTTCAATTGAGTATGCCTTTTTGCACATTAATATTAGATGATTATACAAAAATGCTTATTTCCTTCAGCCTTTGAAAACTCTTTCCACTAGGGTTTTATTTTTGTATTCCATGATAACTTTTTATTATTATTATTATTATTATTATTACTTAAAAAGATCATATTTTTACAATACATATGTTTTTAGGATAACAAATTTACAAATTTGACAAATATATGTAATAGAAATGTGAACAGATCTACATTTACTTTTAAAATAAAGTGTTACTTGAAAGTTTGTAAATCCTTCGGAACTTTGCATATTTATGCATACATTATGCATAAAACTACATCAGATTTTCAAACTAATCTTCAAAGTTGATAAAGTGAACCATTAGAGTTTGTCTATTCTTTTAGGAAAATAATCTTATATCACATGTGCGTGAGTAGGAAAAGTATGTGAACCTTTAAGATGAGTAGATAATTTGAAAGTAAAATTAGAGTGTTGAGTTTTTAATCAATGTGAAGATAATCAAGTTTGAGTGGGGGACCTGTTTAATTTAAAGCATAGGACCTCAAAAGAAAATATGTTGATACTCATCAGGCTGAAAAGATTATGAATTCATCTATAAAGCACTTGCATCAATACACAGTCATATAGATAATGTACTAATGGGGATACATATTACCCAACCTTAAGGGCCCATCATACTAAGCGATATCGCTAGCAATATCGCTAAAGAGTCACCGATTTTGTGACGTAGCAGCGATATTGCTAGCGATATCGCTATGTGTGATACTTACCTCCGACTGGCTCCCCCGCTGGCTATCGCTGTTTGTGCGAAAACGTCCTGCGCCGTTTCTCGTCGGCCACTTCCTGCTGGGCTTCCTGCTGTGGCAGCGAGCGATGCGTGGACGCGGGTGGAAGGACATCTTCATCGCCACATCTGACAGGTAAGTAGCGACCCCCGACTGCTCCTATGTTGCTGGTGAGATCTGCCTGTGTGGCAGCTCACTAGCGACCACTTAGTGATGCACCAGCGATCCTGACCGGGTCAAATTGTGGTCGGCATCACTGGTGCATTGCTAAGCGTAACGGTACCCTTAGGAGTGGTAGCCAATAAAGATCACCAAAGATCACCAAGAGCATGGCGTATAATATACTTAGCAAATTCTCAAAAGAACCCATGGTAATCTTTAAGCAAATAAAGGCCTTTCTCACAATAACTAATGTTAATGTGCAGAAGCATCCTAATAGAAAGACACTGATCAACAATGGTGTGTAAGGCAGAATTGGAGAAAGCTAATTCTCTCCAAAATGAACATTATTGCTTGTCCACAATGTAGTAAAGATCATCTGGGCAAATTACAAGGCTGTTAGAAAAATGTTTTGTGGATGGACATGACAAAAAAACTACAGGCTTAAATTAGAAGGTTTCAATGATTTGATTGGAGAAAATACATTAAAGCCTAAAAACTACTTTATGTGAAATATGTTGGTGGTAATATCATGTTTTGGGTCTATTGAGCTGCATCTGCGTAAGCATGGCTTGACATCTTTGTTGAAAAAATGATTTTTCAATTATATAAGAAAATTCTAAAGGGGAATGTCAGGACATCTGTCTATGATCTATGTCTTAAGAGAACTTTGTCATTCAGAAAGGCAATTCACAACAATAATAAAGCTAATATTTGAAATGGCCAAGTCAAAGAATCCTAAAACTTAATCCTAGATAACTGTCATGGTAAAGCCTAAAGAGAGCAGTTTATGGGAGAAAACCAACCAACATAACAGATTTGATGCTGTTTTTGTAGAGAAGAATGGGCTAAAATTCCTTCAAACTGATGGGTAGGGCCTATCAACAATTAGCAAAAATATTTTGATCAGGGGTATCAAACACATGGCCCAAGACATCCTGGGAACAGCAGAGTACCAGCCAAAGGAAGATCGCACCAACTCACCTTAATGACCTCGTGCCAGAGTGCTGTATAAGGTAAAGCATTTATTTTCAATTCTGCTGCATCACTGGTGATAGGTGTTAAAGGAGAGAAGGATTAATGACTCCTTCCTAATATCCACTGTACATGTACGGTGCAGCAGGAGGTGACTTCTTGCAAACTACCTTTCAAGTACCATGTAATGAAGGCACGAGATCACAAGTAAAGCCAGCACCATCATCAACAGTTGTCTACTGTATATATCACAGCTGACAACCTGCTGCAACTGCAATGATCAGTATTAGCACTAATCACATCAATTTAACCCCCTATAGGCCGCTGTCAATAGAGGCAGGGAGATGTAGATGTAGATGGTTATTTAAGGGAGGGTAATTCTTTTTAAGACCATCAGTACCTCAAGATTACTGGGTGTTGGTAGTTGCTATGGACACCTGTGGTAAAGTAATGACTAGAGTTGAGCGACTTTTGGTTTTTTAGGGTCGCGTTTCGTTTCGTGAAACCCGACTTTTCCAAAAGTCGGGTCGAGCAAGATCGTCCGATTATAGGGAAAAGTCGGGGTCGTCCCGAAACACGAAACCCAATGTAAGTCAATGGGGAATAAAAGTCAGCAGTGAGAGGAGGACAGGAAACACACCTACAGTGCCCATTTGAATGCCAAAAGCATCAATTCTTCTTACTTAAGCTTGTCAACCTTAATTAACTTCATAATACAAGTTACGCACTGAAAAATGGGGGTTATTTGGCTAAATTTGTGGGGGAGGAGGGCTGGCTGCAGGTTTTCATGTGCCCTGGGCGAAAGAGCGCCCCTTTAACACATACCACAACTCATCACGCTCCGATACGGCAGAGAAATAGCGGTATAGTACAATGAAAAATACCTCACTTTTTACATCTCATGACGAGGCCCATCTATTTCTCCATACAAAATCATTGGTCCCATATAATGTTTGAAACAGTATATGATGAGCTCCACATAATGCTACAGTATATGTTGGTCCCCATGGATGAAGCTCCACTGTCTTTTGGGCCCAAATAATGCTCCAAACATAATGGGCCCCATTTCTACTGCTCTAGTGTATAATGGGCCCTGTAAATGCTGCTCCAGTGTCTGATGTCCACCTTTGGAATGTTCCAGTGTATGGTGGGCCCCATCTATCATTCTCCAGAGTATAGTGCTCCCCAAAAATTGCTGTCCCAACATAGAAAACAATCAAATAAGTCTCCTCGCTAGGGAATCCCTGTACTTGTCTGGACAGGTGCTGTAGCTTGCTTAACAGCTCGCCAGCCGTTCTCACGCCCAGTATGGATTGCACGTGATTGCACAAAGGTTAGAAAGGGTACCGTATCCCTGGATAACATGTATGGATAGCGTACACATTCAAAATATATGTCTATACAGCATGAGGCAGGCTCAGACGGTGTTAGGCCCAGTATGGATTGCACGTCATTGCACAAAGGTTAGAAGGGGTACCGTATCCCCGGATAACATGTATGGATAGCGTACACATTCAAAATATATGTCTATACAGCATGAGGCAGGCTCAGACGGTGTTAGGCCCAGTATGGATTGCACGTCATTGCACAAAGGTTAGAAGGGGTACCGTATCCCTGGATAACATGTATGGATAGCGTACACATTCAAAATATATGTCTATACAGTATGAGGCAGGCTCAGACGGTGTTAGGCCCAGTATGGATTGCACGTCATTGCATAAAGGTTAGAAGGGGTACCATATCCCCGGATAACATGTATGGATAGCGTACACATTCAAAATATATGTCTATACAGCATGAGGCAGGCTCAGACGGTGTTAGGCCCAGTATGGATTGCACGTCATTGCACAAAGGTTAGAAGGGGTACCGTATCCCCGGATAACATGTATGGATAGCGTACACATTCAAAATATATGTCTATACAGCATGAGGCAGGCTCAGACGGTGTTAGGCCCAGTATGGATTGCACGTCATTGCACAAAGGTTAGAAGGGGTACCGTATCCCTGGATAACATGTATGGATAGCGTACACATTCAAAATATATGTCTATACAGCATGAGGCAGGCTCAGACGGTGTTAGGCCCAGTATGGATTGCACGTCATTGCACAAAGGTTAGAAGGGGTACCGTATCCCCGGATAACTTGTATGGATAGAGTACACATTCAAAATATATGTCTATACAGCATGAGGCAGGCTCAGACGGTGTTAGGCCCAGTATGGATTGCACGTCATTGCACAAAGGATAGAAGGGGTACCGTATCCCCGGATAACATGTATGGATAGCGTACACATTCAAAATATATGTCTAAACAGCATGAGGCAGGCTCAGACGGTGTTAGGCCCAGTATGGATTGCACGTCATTGCACAAAGGTTAGAAGGGGTACCGTATCCCTGGATAACATGTATGGATAGCGTACACATTCAAAATATATGTCTATACAGCATGAGGCAGGCTCAGATGGTGTTAGGCCCAGTATGGATTGCACGTCATTGCACAAAGGTTAGAAGGGGTACCGTATCCCTGGATAACATGTATGGATAGCGTACACATTCAAAATATATGTCAATACAGCATGAGGCAGGCTCAGACGATGTTAGGCCCAGTATGGATTGCACGTCATTGCACAAAGGTTAGAAGGGGTACCGTATCCCCGGATAACATGTATGGATAGCGTACACATTCAAAATATATGTCTCAGGAGGCAGGCTCAGATGGTGTCAGGCACAGTATGGATTTGACGGCCCAGATTACACAGCGGAGGAGCAGGAAGAGGTAAAGATTGCAAATGCTGGGGCCCTGGCCAAGCAAGGGGGGCCCACTCGTGGGCATCGGTACTGGCACTGGGCCCCTCATAGTACAGCGGTGTGTCTGACGGCGGGTGTGCACCACCACCGTCAGAGACACTTGATTGCACTATGAGGGACCCTGTGCCAGTGCCCGCGCCCAAGAGTCGGCCTACCCACCTGTCCAGGGCAACGGCACTCGCACGGTGTCGTGCGCTAGGTGGTGACCCCGGCCATGTGGGGGGAGGCAGCACAGTTAGGGAGTTTTAGAAAGTGGCATATGTTGATGTTGGACATTCAACTGATGCAAAAGGCGAAATAGGTGAAGTACCAGGAAGAGGTGGACCAAAGCAAGCCATTTTTCTGTCACCCTATGTGTCATCAGGGGAAGGTGGGACAAAATCCTTGGAAACCCATGCGTGGTTCATTTTAATGAAGGTTAGATCATCCACATTTTGGGTTGACAGACGGGTCCTTTTTTCTGTCAGGATTGATCCAGCTACACTGAAGACTCTTTCCGATAGCACACTTGCAGCTGGGCAAGCGAGCTCCTGTAAGGCATATTGGACCAATTCAGGCCAGATGTCCAGTTTAGCGGCCTAATAGTCAAAGGGGAATGACCTGTGTGGGAGAACATCGATATGGGAGGAAAAGTAGTTTGTAACCATAGTTGACAACTGCTGTCTCCTGTCACTTTCCATCGATGCAGTATTACCAGTTGTGTGAGCGGTATTTGAAAAATCAGTCCACAACATTGTCATGAAACCCCTGTCTCCAACGCCACTTCTGCTGTGTGCACCACGAACACCTCTGCCAAGCTGCCCCCGGCCCGTACGGCTCGTGTGAGAACCATCACCGCTGCTGTGTGCTGGGAATGCCTCAAGCAACCGATTTACCAGAGTTGCTTGTTTATTAGCCAATATTAGGTCAAGGTTCTCCTGTGGCATGATGTTTTGTAATTTGCCTTTATAGCGTGGATCCAGGATGCTGGCCAACCAGTAGTCGTCATCGTTCATCATTTTGGCAATGCGGGGGTCCCTTTTTAGGATCCGCAAGGCATAATCTGACATGTGGGCCAATGTTCCCGGTTGTCAATGATGCACTGCGAGTGCTGGGTGGAGGAGCACTTTCTGGCAAATCCACATCCCTCCAGTCACGCACAAACCCTGTACCAGACCTTGCCACGCCAACATTTTCACTTGCCCCACGAGATGCATCCTCCTCCCCTAAGTAATCATCCCCATCATCCTCCTCCTCCTCCTCTTCTTCCTCCACCTCGTCCAGGAGAGGTCCCTGAGCAGACAATGGCTGAATGTCATCAAGGATTCCCTCCTCCTCTTCCTCCTCATCAACATTGGCTGCAGACGCCTGCTCCTTAAGGTGCGTCAAAGTTTGCATGAGCAGACGCATAAGTGGGATGCTCATGCTTAGGATGGCGTCGTCTGCGCTTACCAGCCGTGTGCATTCCTCAAAACACTGAAGGAATTTACAAAGGTCTTTCAGCTTCGACCACTGCACGCCTGTCAACTCCATGTCTGCTCTCAAAGTGCCTGGCCGTGTATCCTCCCACAAATGCATTATGGCCTGCCTCTGCTCGCACAGCCGCTCCACCATGTGCAGGGTGGAGTTCCACCTTGTTGCAATTTCGATAATGAGGCGGTGGTTGGGAAGGTGGAGCAATCGCTGCAGCGTCTGCATACGAACGGAGTGTACAGGCGACCGGCGGATGTGCGCGCACAGTCTTCGCACCTTCTGGAGCAGGGCTGTTAACTCCGGATAATTTTTGAGGAAGCACTGCACCACCAGGTTCAATGTGTGAGCCAAGCAAGGTATGTGGCTGAGTTTTGAAAGGGCTATGGCTGCCACAAAATTACGGCCGTTATCACTAACTACCTTGCCTGCCTCAAGATGTACACTGGCCAGCCATGACTCAGTTTGTCGCTTCAAGTACTCGACCAGCACCTCGGCGGTGTGTCTGTCACCCAAACACATCATCTGCAACACAGCCTGCTGACGCTTTCCACTAGCTGCTCGATAGGGGGACACATCGTGTGCAACAGTGGCAGCTGCAGATGGAGTGCTCGTACGACTGCGCTCTGTGGACGAGCTTTCGCTTCTGGAGGAGGAGGAGGAGGAGGGTCGAACGCCTACAGCCAACTGTTTCCTATACCGTGGGCTAGGCAGCACTGTCCCACCACCGCTGTCCCCTGTGGACCCTGCATCCACCACATTAACCCAGTGCGCAGTGATGGACACGTAACGGCCCTGGCCATGCCGACTGGACCATGCATCAGTTGTGAGGTGCACCTTTCCGCTCACTGACTGCTTGAGTGCATGGACAATGCGGTCTTTCACATGATGGTGGAGGGCTGGGATGGCTTTGCGAGAGAAGAAGTGGCGACTGGGTAGGTCATAGCGTGGTACTGCATAGGCCATGAGTTCGCGGAAAGCTGTGCTTTCCACCAACCGAAAGGGCATCATCTCAAACGAGATTAGTTTGGCAATGTGGGCGTTCAAACCCAGTGTACGCGGATGAGAGACTGAGTACTTTCTTGACCTACTCATAGTGTCTGGGAGGGTGAGCTGGACTTGAGAGCTGCATATGGTGGAAGTAGCGGTGGACAGGGCGGACTGAGAGAGGGTTGATGATGGTGATGGAGTTGGTGTTCTTTCTGATGGCCTAGAATCAGTCTTTCGTTGATATAACAGTGGGATTCCCTGACTGCTGTGGCCTTGCAACAACACCTCAACATTTGCTGCTGTGCTAACCGGTGGGCTTACAGTGGGGGAAACAATGTAGCGTTGCTGACTACCTTCGTTGTGATCAGTTGCACATGTGGCACTTGAGGTTTGGTGTTGTGTCCACGCATGCAAGTGCATGCTGGTTAAATGTCTAAGCATGCAACTGGTATTCAAATTTTTCAGATTTTTCCCTCGGCTAAAGGTCTTTGCGCACTTCTTACAGATAACCTTGGCCTGATCATGAGGATTTTGTTCAAAAAAGTGCCACACTGCACTCTTCCTACTTTGGCAGACATTTTGCGGCCTAGCACGCTGTGATCTTTTGACCCTCTGGACAAGCTGTCCAGCAACTCTTTTGATGTTTGGAACCTGTCTTTGGAGTTCTCCGGGCCTGCCAGATAACAGCTGTTGCGATGTCGATGTCTGCTGTGGATGCTCCTCATCTGAGCTATTGGAAGCAGCACCCTCTTCCCCCAATGGATGCCAATCTGGGTCAACAACTGGGTCATCCATCACCTCCTCTTCTATGTCATGTGCACCTTTCTCTGTGTCACCGTGTATGGTGGTATAGTGTGCGGGAAGGGGCACCTGAGTCTCATCAGGGTCAAAATCTGGCTCTGTACACTGAGAGGACAATGTAGTGCTCTGAGTGAATGTACCAGCAGAATCATCCATCAGCGACTGTGCATCAGTGCACTCCATGTCAGATTCATCTTGGCCTGGGTAATTCACCATTTCACTTGATAATCCAGGCATGTTATGTGAAAACAGCTCCATGGAGTAATCAGTAGTATGGCCTGCGTCATCCTTCAATCTTGGTTGGGGTGAAGGACACAAGGAAAGGTGTGGTTCATGAACATGAGCCTCCAATGACGACTCAGTGATTTTACTTTTTACAACTGAAGAAGAGGAGGCGATAGAGCTGGAGGCTGAGTCAGCAATGTAAGACAAAACTTTTTCCTGATGCTCTGCCTTTAAAAGCGGTTTGCCAACTCCTAGAAAACTAAGCGTTCGAGACCTTATGTAGCCAGACGATGACGCAGGGTCAGCACCTCCTGCATTCGGTCCTATTTTGCTCTTGCCACTACCATCAGATCCACCACCAACACCATCATTACCAGCTGCCAACCCCCGCCCAATTCCACGGCCTCTTCCACCAGCCTTCCTCATTTTTGGTAGAAATGTAGACAAAATCCAACAAACTATATAGTAATGTAAAACAAGGTAAAAGGTGTCTATAGGACAGGGGAGATTTAGAATTTCTGCACACACTTGTGGACAGTGGACACTTTTGGAATGTGTGAGGCCCACTGATATCTGAGCGCTATGTGACAGGCTCGATGGCACAGCTGCCTGTGACCAAAGTGACGAGAGGATAATGGAGATTTTGAATCTCTGCGTACACTTTTGGACACTGGACACTTGTGGATTGTGTGAGGCCCACTGATATCTGAGCGCTATGTGACAGTCTCGATGGCACAGCTGCCTGTGACCAAAGTGACGAGAGGATAATGGAGATTTTGAATCTCTGCGTACACTTTTGGACACTGGACACTTGTGGATTGTGTGAGGCCCACTTATATCTGAGCGCTATGTGACAGTCTCGATGGCACAGCTGCCTGTGACCAAAGAGACGAGAGGATAATGGAGATTTTGAATCTCTGCGTACACTTTTGGACACTGGACACTTGTGGATTGTGTGAGGCCCACTGATATCTGAGCGCTATGTGACAGTCTCGATGGCACAGCTGCCTGTGACCAAAGTGACGAGAGGATAATGGAGATTTTGAATCTCTGCGTACACTTTTGGACACTGGACACTTGTGGATTGTGTGAGGCCCACTGATATCTGAGCGCTATGTGACAGGCTCGATGGCACAGCTGCCTGTGAACAAAGTGACGAGAGGATAATGGAGATTTTGAATCTCTGCGTACACTTTTGGACACTGGACACTTGTGGATTGTGTGAGGCCCACTGATATCTAAGCGCTATGTGACAGTCTCGATGGCACAGCTGCCTGTGACCAAAGTGACGAGAGGATAATGGAGATTTTGAATCTCTGCGTACACTTTTGGACACTGGACACTTGTGGATTGTGTGAGGCCCACTGATATCTGAGCGCTATGTGACAGTCTCGATGGCACAGCTGCCTGTGACCAAAGTGACGAGAGGATAATGGAGATTTTGAATCTCTGCGTACACTTTTGGACACTGGACACTTGTGGATTGTGTGAGGCCCACTGATATCTGAGCGCTATGTGACAGGCTCGATGGCACAGCTGACTGTGACCAAAGTGACGAGAGGATAATGGAGATTTTGAATCTCTGCGTACACTTTTGGACACTGGACACTTGTGGATTGTGTGAGGCCCACTGATATCTGAGCGCTATGTGACAGGCTCGATGGCACAGCTGCCTGTGACCAAAGTGACGAGAGGATAATGGAGATTTTGAATCTCTGCGTACACTTTTGGACACTGGACACTTGTGGATTGTGTGAGGCCCACTGATATCTGAGCGCTATGTGACACGCTCGATGGCACAGCTGCCTGTGACCAAAGTGACGAGAGGATAATGGAGATTTTGAATCTCTGCGTACACTTTTGGACACTGGACACTTGTGGATTGTGTGAGGCCCACTGATATCTGAGCGCTATGTGACAGGCTCGATGGCACAGCTGCCTGTGACCAAAGTGACGAGAGGATAATGGAGATTTTGAATCTCTGCGTACACTTTTGGACACTGGACACTTGTGGATTGTGTGAGGCCCACTGATATCTGAGCGCTATGTGACAGTCTCGATGGCACAGCTGCCTGTGACCAAAGTGACGAGAGGATAATGGAGATTTTGAATCTCTGCGTACACTTTTGGACACTGGACACTTGTGGATTGTGTGAGGCCCACTGATATCTGAGCGCTATGTGACAGGCTTGATGGCACAGCTGCCTGTGACCAAAGTGACGAGAGGATAATGGAGATTTTGAATCTCTGCGTACACTTTTGGACACTGGACACTTGTGGATTGTGTGAGGCCCACTGATATCTGAGCGCTATGTGACAGTCTCGATGGCACAGCTGCCTGTGACCAAAGTGACGAGAGGATAATGGAGATTTTGAATCTCTGCGTACACTTTTGGACACTGGACACTTGTGGATTGTGTGAGGCCCACTGATATCTGAGCGCTATGTGACAGTCTCGATGGCACAGCTGCCTGTGACCAAAGTGACGAGAGGATAATGGAGATTTTGAATCTCTGCGTACACTTTTGGACACTGGACACTTGTGGATTGTGTGAGGCCCACTGATATCTGAGCGCTATGTGACAGTCTCGATGGCACAGCTGCCTGTGACCAAAGTGACGAGAGGATAATGGAGATTTTGAATCTCTGCTTACACTTTTGGACACTGGACACTTGTGGATTGTGTGAGGCCCACTGATATCTGATCGCTATGTGACATTCTCGATGGCACAGCTGCCTGTGACCAAAGTGACGAGAGGATAATGGAGATTTTGAATCTCTGCGTACACTTTTGGACACTGGACACTTGTGGATTGTGTGAGGCCCACTGATATCTGAGCGCTATGTGACAGGCTCGATGGCACAGCTGCCTGTGACCAAAGTGACGAGAGGATAATGGAGATTTTGAATCTCTGCGTACACTTTTGGACACTGGACACTTGTGGATTGTGTGAGGCCCACTGATATCTGAGCACTATGTGACAGTCTCGATGGCACAGCTGCCTGTGACCAAAGTGACGAGAGGATAATGGAGATTTTGAATCTCTGCGTACACTTTTGGACACAGGACACTTGTGGATTGTGTGAGGCCCACTGATATCTGAGCGCTATGTGACAGTCTCAATGGCACAGCTGCCTGTGACCAAAGTGACGAGAGGATAATGGAGATTTTGAATCTCTGCGTACACTTTTGGACACTGGACACTTGTGGATTGTGTGAGGCCCACTGATATCTGAGCGCTATGTGACAGTCTCGATGGCACAGCTGCCTGTGACCAAAGTGACGAGAGGATAATGGAGATTTTGAATCTCTGCGTACACTTTTGGACACTGGACACTTGTGGATTGTGTGAGGGCCCACTGATATCTGAGCGCTATGTGACAGTCTCGATGGCACAGCTGCCTGTGACCAAAGTGACGAGAGGATAATGGAGATTTTGAATCTCTGCGTACACTTTTGGACACTGGACACTTGTGGATTGTGTGAGGCCCACTGATATCTGAGCGCTATGTGACAGTCTCGATGGCACAGCTGCCTGTGACCAAAGTGACGAGAGGATAATGGAGATTTTGAATCTCTGCGTACACTTTTGGACACTGGACACTTGTGGATTGTGTGAGGCCCACTGATATCTGAGCGCTATGTGACACGCTCGATGGCACAGCTGCCTGTGACCAAAGTGACGAGAGGATAATGGAGATTTTGAATCTCTGCGTACACTTTTGGACACTGGACACTTGTGGATTGTGTGAGGCCCACTGATATCTGAGCGCTATGTGACAGGCTCGATGGCACAGCTGCCTGTGACCAAAGTGACGAGAGGATAATGGAGATTTTGAATCTCTGCGTACACTTTTGGACACTGGACACTTGTGGATTGTGTGAGGCCCACTGATATCTGAGCGCTATGTGACAGGCTCGATGGCACAGCTGCCTGTGACCAAAGTGACGAGAGGATAATGGAGATTTTGAATCTCTGCGTACACTTTTGGACACTGGACACTTGTGGATTGTGTGAGGCCCACTGATATCTGAGCGCTATGTGACACGCTCGATGGCACAGCTGCCTGTGACCAAAGTGACGAGAGGATAATGGAGATTTTGAATCTCTGCGTACACTTTTGGACACTGGACACTTGTGGATTGTGTGAGGCCCACTGATATCTGAGCGCTATGTGACAGGCTCGATGGCACAGCTGCCTGTGACCAAAGTGACGAGAGGATAATGGAGATTTTGAATCTCTGCGTACACTTTTGGACACTGGACACTTGTGGATTGTGTGAGGCCCACTGATATCTGAGCGCTATGTGACAGGCTCGATGGCACAGCTGCCTGTGACCAAAGTGACGAGAGGATAATGGAGATTTTGAATCTCTGCGTACACTTTTGGACACTGGACACTTGTGGATTGTGTGAGGCCCACTGATATCTGAGCGCTATGTGACAGGCTCGATGGCACAGCTGCCTGTGACCAAAGTGACGAGAGGATAATGGAGATTTTGAATCTCTGCGTACACTTTTGGACACTGGACACTTGTGGATTGTGTGAGGCCCACTGATATCTGAGCGCTATGTGACAGTCTCGATGGCACAGCTGCCTGTGACCAAAGTGACGAGAGGATAATGGAGATTTTGAATCTCTGCGTACACTTTTGGACACTGGACACTTGTGGATTGTGTGAGGCCCACTGATATCTGAGCGCTATGTGACAGTCTCGATGGCACAGCTGCCTGTGACCAAAGTGACGAGAGGATAATGGAGATTTTGAATCTCTGCGTACACTTTTGGACACTGGACACTTGTGGATTGTGTGAGGCCCACTGATATCTGATCGCTATGTGACATTCTCGATGGCACAGCTGCCTGTGACCAAAGTGACGAGAGGATAATGGAGATTTTGAATCTCTGCGTACACTTTTGGACACTGGACACTTGTGGATTGTGTGAGGCCCACTGATATCTGAGCGCTATGTGACAGGCTCGATGGCACAGCTGCCTGTGACCAAAGTGACGAGAGGATAATGGAGATTTTGAATCTCTGCGTACACTTTTGGACACTGGACACTTGTGGATTGTGTGAGGCCCACTGATATCTGAGCACTATGTGACAGTCTCGATGGCACAGCTGCCTGTGACCAAAGTGACGAGAGGATAATGGAGATTTTGAATCTCTGCGTACACTTTTGGACACAGGACACTTGTGGATTGTGTGAGGCCCACTGATATCTGAGCGCTATGTGACAGTCTCAATGGCACAGCTGCCTGTGACCAAAGTGACGAGAGGATAATGGAGATTTTGAATCTCTGCGTACACTTTTGGACACTGGACACTTGTGGATTGTGTGAGGCCCACTGATATCTGAGCACTATGTGACAGTCTCGATGGCACAGCTGCCTGTGACCAAAGTGACGAGAGGATAATGGAGATTTTGAATCTCTGCGTACACTTTTGGACACTGGACACTTGTGGATTGTGTGAGGCCCACTGATATCTGAGCGCTATGTGACAGTCTCGATGGCACAGCTGCCTGTGACCAAAGTGACGAGAGGATAATGGAGATTTTGAATCTCTGCGTACACTTTTCGACACTGGACACTTGTGGATTGTGTGAGGGCCCACTGATATCTGAGCGCTATGTGACAGTCTCGATGGCACAGCTGCCTGTGACCAAAGTGACGAGAGGATAATGGAGATTTTGAATCTCTGCGTACACTTTTGGACACTGGACACTTGTGGATTGTGTGAGGCCCACTGATATCTGAGCGCTATGTGACAGTCTCGATGGCACAGCTGCCTGTGACCAAAGTGACGAGAGGATAATGGAGATTTTGAATCTCTGCGTACACTTTTGGACACTGGACACTTGTGGATTGTGTGAGGCCCACTGATATCTGAGCGCTATGTGACAGGCTCGATGGCACAGCTGCCTGTGACCAAAGTGACGAGAGGATAATGGAGATTTTGAATCTCTGCGTACACTTTTGGACACTGGACACTTGTGGATTGTGTGAGGCCCACTGATATCTGAGCGCTATGTGACAGGCTCGATGGCACAGCTGCCTGTGACCAAAGTGACGAGAGGATAATGGAGATTTTGAATCTCTGCGTACACTTTTGGACACTGGACACTTGTGGATTGTGTGAGGCCCAATGATATCTGAGCGCTATGTGACAGGCTCGATGGCACAGCTGCCTGTGAACAAAGTGACGAGAGGATAATGGAGATTTTGAATCTCTGCGTACACTTTTGGACACTGGACACTTGTGGATTGTGTGAGGCCCACTGATATCTGAGCGCTATGTGACACGCTCGATGGCACAGCTGCCTGTGACCAAAGTGACGAGAGGATAATGGAGATTTTGAATCTCTGCGTACACTTTTGGACACTGGACACTTGTGGATTGTGTGAGGCCCACTGATATCTGAGCGCTATGTGACAGGCTCGATGGCACAGCTGCCTGTGACCAAAGTGACGAGAGGATAATGGAGATTTTGAATCTCTGCGTACACTTTTGGACACTTGTGGATTGTGTGAGGCCCACTGATATGTGAGCGCTATGTGACACGCTCGATGGCACAGCTGTGACCAAAGTGACTAGAGGATAAGGGAGATTGGATTGCTTTTAAAAAAGCAGTTTGCGGAGCAGTGGGTAAACAGCAATGCCAGCATGTCAGGAAGCCTTAGAAGGCAGCCCAACAACCAACACCACTGATACACCACAATATAGCATCAACTTGCACTGCACACACAGTGACTTGTGTGTTGTGCAGGCCAAATCGCTAGCAGCAGAAGCAGTTCTTTTGTCTTCTTCCCTGCCTAACGCTCTCCCTACAGAATCAGCAGCAACCTCTCCCTATACTAAGATCGGCAGAAGTAAGATGGCGGTCGGCGTGCACGCCCTTTTATACCCCCTGTGACGCCCACCAAAGCAAGCCAATCACTTGCATGCCCTTCTGAAAGATGGTGGTGACCCGTGCCTAGGTCATCACGTTGCCCACAGTGTCCGTGGATCCTGATTGGCTGAAAAAGAGCGCAAAACAAAGTTTTGAAACGCGACTTTGGCGCGTAAGTCGCCGACCTCGTGGCCGACCTCATCCTAGGGTCGGGTTTCGTTTCATGAAACCCGACTTTGCCAGAAGTCGGCGACTTTTGAATTTTTTCGACCCGTTTCGCTCAACTCTAGTAATGACATTTGGATCAGCCAGCTACAGTGGCCTGTAAAGCCCACAAGCAAGTTGTAAGAGGTAAAGTGTCAGTGTTTAATTGACAGATCTAATATCCTGCAGTGCAGAAGCACTGCAGGATAACAGATCAGCGATCAGTCAAGTGAAAGTGAAAGTCCCATAAAGAGGGACTTAGTAAAGTTGAAAAAAGAAAATACAAAATAAAGTGTGAAAAAACAACAGAAACAATTTTGCCACAAAAAACAAGAGTAAATAACAAGTATATATTTAATACAGCCACATATGGAATGACCAAAAAGTGAACCAAAACGCATACAATGAAGGTTGCATAAAAAAGGAAATAAAAAGGCCATAATGTATCTTTTCATTTATGCTGACAGACAAAATGGGAAAAAATGATGTAAGTAGAAACATTATCTCATCCCACAAGGAAAGAATCTTGTCAATTTCAACTTTTTAAGTTGTACACTGCTTGCAACCCCTTCTTAAGGTACTGTCACGCTTAGCGATGTATCAGCGATA
The DNA here is from genome assembly GCF_039654945.1 of Dendrobates tinctorius. Taxonomy (NCBI): domain Eukaryota; kingdom Metazoa; phylum Chordata; class Amphibia; order Anura; family Dendrobatidae; genus Dendrobates; species Dendrobates tinctorius. The sequence continues at coordinate 36,909,059 of NW_027361732.1, read as the reverse complement.
CCGACCAGCGATATGATGCGGTCAGGATCGCTGGTACGTCGCTAAGTGGTCGCTAGTGAGCTGCCACACAGGCAGATCTCACCAGCGACAACACAGGGGTCGCTACTTACGTGTCAGACGAGGCGATCCTGACGTCCTCCAGCCCGCGTCCACGCGTCGCTTGTCTCCATAGCAGGAAGCCCCAGCAGGAAGCTGACGACGAGAAACGGTCCAGGACGTTCTCGCGCGATCAGCGATAACCAGCGGGGGAGCCGTTGGAGGTAAGTATCATACATAGCGATATCGCCAGCAATATCGCTATAACGTCACAAAAACCAGTGACGTTATAGCGATATTGCTAGTGATATCGCTTAGTGTGACAGGCCCTTTAAACACTTTTATAGTTAACAGTCTGTAAAAAAATATCATGTTATCATATGGGACTGCCTTTCTTTCATAACTAGGTAGATAACCAAATGTCACATCCACTAGTCAAAAGGCTAATTTGCATTTTAAAAACAAAGTTTATAAAGACATTTTTAAGCATGTGTTTAGGTGTCAAACACAGTAACTGGCTAGTTAGGCAAGAATTACATATAAATGCTGGTAGGTTGGAGGGCATGTCTGACCTTTCAGTATCTCTTTAAGATGTGACAAAGAAACCATAACTATACACTTAAGGGAGTGCTCCAATTGCTTTTTTCTAGAATGATTATAAGAGAACAAAAAATACATATCTATATATGATACATATATATATATATAAATATATATATATACAGTAGAGTTGAGCGATACCGTCCGATACTTCAAAGTCTGTATGGGCCTTTCGGGGGGCTGTGCCGGCCTGCCAGGGGGTCTGTGCAGGCTCCGGTGGTCTGTGCCGGCCTGCCGGGGGGCTGTGCCAGCCTGCCGGTGGTCTGTGCAGGCTCCGGTGGGCTGTGCCGGCCTGCCGGGGGACTGTGCCGGCCTGCCGGGGGGCTGTGCAGGCTCCGCGGGGCTGTGCCGGCCTGCCGGGGGGCTGTGCCGGCCTGCCGGTGGTCTGTGCAGGCTCCGGGGGGCTGTGCCGGCCTGCCGGGGGGCTGTGCCGGCCTGCCGGTGGTCTGTGCAGGCTTCGGGGGTCTGTGCAGGCATCGTCCGATGGGACTACAAGTCCCATCGGGCGATGCCTGCTACCATGACAGTGATTGACACATTAGCCAATGATGGGACAGCAGTAGTCCCATCATCCGGCTAATGTGTTGAATGTAAAAAAAAAAAAAAAAAAAATTACATGCTACATACATGCTACATAGATACAACATGCATACTACATACATGCTACATTCATACTACATACTACATACATGCTACATTCATACTACATAAATACTACATGCTACATACATACTACATATATGCTACATACATACTACATATATACTACATGCATGCTACATACATACTGCATGCTACATACATACTACATGCTACATACTTACCACATATATACTACATACATACTACATGCATGCTACATACATACTGCATGCTACATACATACTACATGCTACATACATACCACATGTATACTACATACATACTACATGCATGCTACATACATACCACATACATACTACATACATACTACATACATACTACATGCATGCTACATGCAACATACATAACACATATATACTACATGCATGCTACATACATACTACATGCTACATACATACCACATACATACTACATGCATGCTACATACATACTACATGCATGCTACATACATACTACATGCTACATACTACATATATACTACATGCATGCTACATACATACTACATGCTACATACATACTACATATATACTACATGCATGCTACATACATACTACATGCTACATACATACTACATATATACTACATGCATGCTACATACATACTACATGCTACATACATACTACATATATACTACATGCATGCTACATACATACTACATGCTACATACATACTACATATATACTACATGCATGCTACATACTACATGCTACATACATACTACATATATACTACATGCATGCTACATACATACTACATACATACTACATGCATGCTACATACATACTACATGCTACATACATACCACATACATACTACATATATACTACATGCATGCTACATACATACTGCATGCTACATGCATGCTACATACATACTACATACATACTACATGCTACATACATACCACATATATACTACATACATACAATACATTCATACAATACATACATAGACATACAGTACATATAACATAGAGTAACATACTTACCAATACTTGTCACATTGTTCCCCGAAGCCATTGTCTTTTCCGGAATAAATATTAACATAACAAACCACAAAAATACTCACCCACGATCCGAAGCAGTCCACGAGTGTGTCCCACGACGATCTTGGGTAGAGAACTGCAGCATCAGATGATGCTGCCGTTCTCTACGGGCTGCAGGAATCCAATGACGGAAGGTAGGTATCCTTCCGCACTGTATTCCTCTGCCACTTAAAAAAAAAAAGTCCCTAGTCTCACTTTATGCCATTGCTGCGTGGGAAATTCCCACACAGCAATGGCATAAAGTGAGTATGTATGTAGCATGCATGTAGTATATATGTAGTATGTATGTAGCATGTAGTATGTATGTAGCATGTAGTATGTATGTAGCATGCATGTAGTATGTATGTAGTATGTATGTAGTATTTTTTTTTTTTTTTTAACATTTAACACATTAGCCGGATGATGGGACTACTACTGTCCCATCATTGGCTAATGTGTCAATCACTGTCATGGTAGCAGGCATCGCCAGATGGGACTTGTAGTCCCATCGGACGATGCTTGCACAGACCCCCGGACATCAGCACAGCCCCCCGGCAGGCCGGCACAGCCCCCCGGCAGGCCGGTACAGACCCCCACAGGGTGCACAGACCACCAGCAGGCCGGCACAGCCCCCCGGCAGGCCGGTACAGACCCCCACAGGGTGCACAGACCACCGGCAGGCCGGCACAGCCCCCCGGCAGGCCGGTACAGACCCCCACAGGGTGCACAGACCACCGGCAGGCCGGCACAGCCCCCCGGCAGGCCGGTACAGACCCCGGGCAGTCCACACAGCCCCCCGGCAGGCCGGCAGAGACCCCCGGAAGGCCCGAAATGACGGCGCATCATGATGCGCACACACCGCGCATCATGATGACGTCAGGCTGTCAATCAACTTTGAACTTCCGATTCCGATGCCGAATTCCGATATTGAAAAAATATCGGAAGTCGGTATCGGAATTCCGATACAGCAAGTATCGGCCGATACCCGATACTTGCGGTATCGGAATGCTCAACACTAATATACAGTATATATACTGTATATATATACTGTATATATATATATATATAGCTCTGGAAAAAATTAAGAGGCAACCACATCAAAACCCTGTCATGGGCAGCCCATTCTCCAGACCTGAACCCCATTGAAAACCTCTGGAATGTAATCAAGATGGATGACGGATGGGTGATGGATAGTCACAAGCCATCAAACAAAGAAGAGCTGCTTACATTTTGAGCCACAAGCAGAGTGAAAGACTGGTGGAATGCATGACAAGACGCATGAAAGCTGTTTTTAAAAATCATGGTTATTCAACAAAATGCTGACTTCAGAACTCCTGCTGAGTTAAAACATTAGTATTGTTGCTTCTAAATGATTATGAACTTGTTATCATTGCGTTATTTGAGGTCTTAAAGCACTGTTTTTTTTTTCATTTTGACCATTTTTGTCAGAAAACAAATACAAAATTTACCGCTTGGAAATTCGGAGACATGTTGTCAGAAGTTTATAGACTAAAAGAACAATTTACATTTTACTAAAAAATATACCTATAAAGAGAAAAATCAGGCAAACTAAACATTTGAAAGTGGTCTCTTAAATTTTTCCAGAGCTATTTATATACACTACCGTTCAAAAGTTTTGAGTCACCCAGATAATTTTGTGTTTTCCATGAAAACTCATACTTTTATTAATCAAATGAGTTGCCAAATCAATTTAAAATCTAGTCCAGACATTGACAAGGTTTGAAAAAAAAGATTTTTATTTGGAATTATAATTTTTTCCTTCAAACTTTGCTTTCGTCAAAGAATGCTCACTTTTCAGCAATTCTAGCATTGCAGACTTTTGGCATTCTAGCAGTTAATTTGCTGAGGTAATCTGGAGAAATGTCACCCTATGCTTCCAGAAGCCCCTCCCACAAGTTGTTTTGGCTTGATGGGCATTTTTTGAGTTCCATATGGTCAAGCTGCTCCCACAACAGCTCAATGAGGTTGAGATCTGGTGACTGCGCTGGCCACTCCATTACAGATAGAATACCAGCTGCCTGCTTCTTCTCTAAATAGTTATTGCAGAATTTGGGGGTGTTCTTTAGACCGTTGTCCTTTTGTAGGATAAACTTGGCTCCAATCAAGTGCTGTCCACAGGTTATGGCATGGCGTTGCAAAATGGAGTGATAGCCTTCCTTATTCAAAATCCTTTTTACCTTGTACAAATCTCCCACTTTACCAGCACCAAAGCAACCCCAGACCATCACATTACCTCCTCCATGCTTGACAGATGGCGTCAGGCACTCTTCCAGCATCTTTTCAGTTGTTCTGCATCTCACAATTGTTCTTCTGTGTGATCCAAACACCTCAAACTTGGATTCGTCTGTCCATACCACTTTTTACCAATCTACCTCTGCCCAATGTTTGTGTTCTTTTGCCCATATTAATCTTTTCCTTTTATTAGCCAGTCTCAGATATGGCTTTTTCCTTGCCACCCTGCCTTGAAGGCCAGCATACTGGAGTCGCCTCTTCACTGTAGATGATGACACTGGCGTGTTATGTGTACTATTTAATGAAGCTGCCAGTTGAGGACCTGTGAGGCATTGATTTCACAAACTACAGACTCTAATGTACTTGTCTTGTTGCTCAGTTGTGCAGTGGGGCCTCCCACTTCTCTTTCTACTACTCTGTTTACAGCCTCTGAAGGGAGTAGTACACACCGTTGTAGGAAATCTTCAGTTTCTTGGCAATTTCTCACATGGAATAGCCTTCATTGCTAAGAACAAGAATAGACTGTCGAGTTTCACATGAAAGTTCTTTTTTCCTGGCCATCTTGAGAGTTAATGGAACCAACAAGTGTAATGCTCCAGATTCTAAACTAGCACAAAGGAAGGTCAGGTTTATAGCTTCTCTAATCAGCCAAACTGTTTTCAGCTTTGATAACATACTTGTGCAAGGGTTTTCAAGGGTATTCTAACCATCCATTAGCCTTCTTATACAGTTAGCCAACACAAAGTACCCTAAGAACACTGGAGTGACGGTTGTTGGAAATGGGTCTCTATACACCTATGAAGATATTGCATTACAAACTAGACATTTGCAGCCAGAATAGTCATTTACCACATTAGCAATGTATATTGTTTATTTCTGAATCATTCAATGTTAGCTTCATTGACAAAACTGTGCTTTTCTTACAAAAATAAAGAAAATTTCTAAGTGAATTTTTGAACAGTAGTGTATATATATACTGCTCAAAAAACAAAGGGAACACTTAAACAGCAAAACGTAACTCCAAGTCAGTCACACTTCTGTGACATCACCACTGATTGTGATTCAATTTCTCTTGCTGTTGGAATAAACAACAGGTAGAAATGATAGGAAGGTCACCAAAATCCATGTGTCTCTCAGTAAGAGTGTCTAGTGTTCCCTATATTTTTTTGAGCAGTATATATATACTGTATGTAGATAGATATATATATATATAGCGCAACTGACTTTGAAGGATACTTTATGATATGTACTAATTACAGAAACCTGTTTACAATATCATTACTGTTAGCTCTGAATATAACACTTCAACATAATATGATATGTTTCAATTTTAGGACTATGCTAAAGTTTTAACGCTGCCCAACAGTTTTCTTAAATGTGCTGAATTTGTTAACAAAGTGCATAGTTAATTATTAAAATATGTAGCATATTGCTCTGTACATATGGGAATCTGTTTACTCAACTGGAAGAGAGCCAGTAGATATTATAACTTATTTCCAACTTAGCTGGAGTAATTTCCTTGGTACAGTATGTCTGTGTGGTAAAGCTTTAAATCTTTGTGCTATATTATCAGCAAAGCCAAATGTTATTCTTGTATGATCTCTAAAAAAGAAAAAACTTTAAAGGGAATTTGTCACTAGGTTTTAGCTACCCCAACTGAGAACAGCATGAAGTAGGGGAATATACCCTAATTCAAGTGATGTGTCACTTACTGGTCTAAATGTTATATTTTTTGTAAGATCACAGCTTTACCTGCTGCAGATTGGTAACTCTCTGTGTACAATGTGCATAGGCAGAAAGCTGCCAATCAGAGGTGGGTCGGGGTTGTACAGACCTAATGTATATGGAGAACTTAATTGCTGTAGGTTTACTGATCCTCTAGTGATAATCCCCTGGTGATAAATTAGTGATTTTATATAAACTACATCGCAAGAATCAGAGTCTCTGTCTCTACATTATGCTGCTCTCAGATTTGGTGGCAAAAACCAGTTGACGGATTCCCCTTAAAGAATACTTTTATTTCAAACCATTACATTTTAAATATAATTATAGAACAATTAAACAAATCTGGAGGTGATGTAGTTTATTTCTTTATTGTATTTTTGTTTTTATTTTTAAGGACCCCAGAATATATGCTTAGTGCTTTTGGTGATAAAAAACATTATGTTTAAAAACCGATAGGAATGTGTCTCAATGATTAATATTTTAACTGTTTTATACAGCATAAGTCAAGGTCACATAAACTGAAGACTTTTTAAGACATAATGTATATGTGTTGTGGTGCAGTTAAAATGTAATTTATACAATTACAGTTTTCCATATCACTTTGCATGAATTTACAAGTCTTCATAGGTTAAGAAAAGCGTCCTCCATCTGCTATCAGATTAAATACAGGTTTGCGGTAAGAAGTTAACCAAGAATATTATAAGATAATAAATGTGCAGTGAATGATAAATAGGAGTTTTATATAACTTTTCCTCTCTGCGATATTCCATGAGTAGTACAATTAGTAGTTTACTTTTGCACCTCATTGCCATTCATAATGACTAGAGATGAGCAGGTCATTCCTTTGATTATCAACTTAAAGTTGAATTTCTTGAAATTCATGATGTTAGAGGCTAGCAGAATGCACCAAATAATAAGAGGATGGTAGTAAGGGGCGTTCGCAACCTGGGGTCCACCGTGCAGAGTTGTTAACTGCTGCTCGGTAATGGCGGACACAAAATGGCAGTATCGCACTGGACACACGTGGGTTAAATGCCACCCAGTGTGTAGTAGCAACAGGCTCTGTTGCTTCACAGAGCCATGGAACCACAGAACACAGATGCCGTACCCTCTTCACTGTCGCAGGGCACAGCTGAATCAGTGCTAGTGTACGGTCACAAGATGCTGCCCCAAAAAATGCAGGGTACGAGCCTCTCTAGACCCACTAAGCGCACGGCGTCGCACCTGTGAACACCACTAATAGACACTGGCAACTGTGGAGTGCAGACCAAGTGTGCAGTGGTATTATGATCAGCAAAGTCCTCTATCTCTCTCTTGTAAAGTAAAAGCTCTTAGGGTCAGCAGGATCTTCTCTCTCTCCTGTAGTATGTAAGATCTTATGTTCAGCAGGGTCCTCCCTGTAAAGACCAATCTCAGTCAGAAGGACCTTTTCTCTCTTGCCTGTGAAATGTAAGCTCTTATGCTAAGCTTGGATTTTTCTCTCCTCTCTTCTACATGGAATTTCCAGGCAATTACAAGTTTTAGATTATTGAAATTTGCACTAATTGATTTGCCACAAAACAAATTCTTTTGGAACATTCAGTAAAGTCGGCAAACTTAAAATTTCAAAGGATTCACTAATCTCTAATTGTCATGTTGTTAGAGTGCCAGTAATAAACACCCATTTCCGAGATAGATACAAAGTATAAAATGTATACTAAAAATGTGGAAAAATACTTTCAGTCATAATTATTTAATTATCTTCATGTATAGACTTGCCAGTCAAGCAGAATAATACTAATTAACTAATCCTTTTAAGTTTGCATAAAACTAACCACAATTACTGTACTGCACACTGAATAATTTTTAATAGGATGAATACCCACATTTGTGTTTTGTAATCATTTGAGCCACAAAACCAGATACAATCAAAGGACAAGAATGGAACTTTTTTGAATTCTGGAATAAACTGTTATGGCATGATATAATGTTATATTATGTTCCTTGCCAAACTTTATTCATGGTAATTTTGACTTTGGGTAGATTGGCCAATATAGTATATGTGAGACCAACTGCCACATCAAGGTGGCCTTTAAAATTTGGGTCTCTGTCCTAATGTCACCTTTCTTGAGCAAAAAAGCCTACAATTTATGGGGCAGGAATGGACCGGCTAACTGCTTAAAATCACCTGCTGCTGATGGGAGTGGGAGTGCACATGTCCAGAAAGGGTTTGGTTTTGAAGCAGAAGTTATTACCATGCTAATGGGGAAATTAAGTAGGGATGATGATAGAGTATTTACCCAGATATATAGAAAGCTCATTGTACTATTAATTTCTCCTACAATAGATTTTTCTGGAATACTTTTTCCAAACAAGAAGTATAAAAACATTATAGTAAAAGTTTCACTTATTAAGAAATATACCAGTACTATAGAAAGTGAGAAGGGCAATCTTTCTCATTTTCATTTTGTCATTACAACTAACATTTTCTGAGCACACTCAATTGGTGCCATATTGTGTATAACTTGCTCCAATTAAGATGTATTATGTTGAACAGTTGCGTTAACTTTCTGTTTTTCTAAAAAACCATAACAAAATGAATAGCCGGCTGTGAAGATACCTGAGCACTTCAAGTATTACTCTGCTGTATAGGAATAAAAAAGGTCAAAAGACATTCTGCAAATGTAAGAGAATTGCTATTCTTGCATAGATGTACAGCGGAGCTAGAAACTTTATTCTCTTATTTCATTATCAGATCAAATATATGTCATCATTAATATGATCTGGAGTCATGTAACCAAAAGTGTAGTTTATTGGGAAACATTTTGATACAATTTATAAAGCAAGAGCGAAAATCAACTTAAACAATTAAAAACTCCAAAATACTATTTGTTTAAGCTATAAAATTTATTAACTCTCTTTGCTGTTTATGATAAAATATTAACTGTAACATGTATTTGATATGATCTTTGAAAGAAAGAGTTTAAAGGAAATGATAGTGTTTCTTAATGTAATAAAATAAATACAATATATGTGAGATGAAGGTTACAAAAGACAGCACATAGAAATTGATAGATGGAAGAAGGGGTTCAAGGTATAATGAGAAAAAAATGGATGGTAGGTAGAGTTGAGCGATACCGTCCGATACTTCAAAGTATCGTATCGGATGGTATCGGCCGATCTTTAAAAAAAGTATCGGTATCGCCGATTCCGATACCGGAAGTCCCATTCAAGTCTATGGGACTTCCGGTATCGGAATAAGAAAAACCCTTTCCTGCCCTTGTACAGCCTCTCTGGGGTCTGTACGGGCCTTTCGGGGGGCTGTGCCGGCCTGCCAGGGGGTCTGTGCAGGCTCCGGTGGTCTGTGCCGGCCTGCCGGTGGTCTGTGCAGGCTCCGGGGGGCTGTGCCGGCCTGCCGGGGGGCTGTGCCGGCCTGCCGGGGGGCTGTGCAGGCTCCGGGGGGCTGTGCCGGCCTGCCGGGGGGCTGTGCCGGCCTGCCGGGGGGCTGTGCCGGCCTGCCGGGGGGCTGTGCCGGCCTGCCGGTGGTCTGTGCAGGCTCCGGGGGTCTGTGCAGGCATCGTCCGATGGGACTACAAGTCCCATCGGGCGATGCCTGCTACCATGACAGTGATTGACACATTAGCCAATGATGGGACAGTAGTAGTCCCATCATCCGGCTAATGTGTTAAATGTAAAAAAAAAAAAAAAAAAAAATTACATGCTACATACATACAACATGCATACTACATACATGCTACATTCATACTACATACTACATACATGCTACATTCATACTACATAAATACTACATGCAACATACATACTACATATATACTACATGCATGCTACATACATACTACATGCTACATACATACCACATATATACTACATACATACTACATGCATGCTACATGCATGCTACATGCTACATACATAACACATATATACTACATGCATGCTACATACATACTACATGCTACATACTACATATATGCTACATACTACATGCTACATACATACTACATATATACTACATGCATGCTACATACATACTGCATGCTACATGCATGCTACATACATACTACATACATGCTACATACATACTACATATATACTACATACATACTACATGCATGCTACATGCATGCTACATACATACCACATATATACTACATGCATGCTACATACATACTACATGCTACATACATACTACATGCTACATACATACTACATATATACTACATGCATGCTACATACATACTACATGCTACATACATACTACATATATACTACATGCATGCTACATACATACTACATGCTACATACATACTACATATATACTACATACATACTACATACATGCTACATACATACTGCATGCTACATACATACTACATACATACTACATGCATGCTACATACATACTACATATATACTACATACATACTACATACATGCTACATACATACTGCATGCTACATACATACTACATACATACTACATGCATGCTACATACATACTACATACATGCTACATACATACTGCATGCTACATACATACTACATACATACTACATACATACTACATGCATGCTACATACATACTACATATATACTACATGCATGCTACATACATACTACATGCTACATACATACTACATATATGCTACATACATACTACATGCATGCTACATGCATGCTACATGCATGCTACATACATACTACATGCATGCTACATGCATGCTACATGCATGCTACATACATACTACATGCTACATACATACCACATATATACTACATACATACAATACATTCATACAATACATACATAGACATACAGTACATATAACATAGAGTAACATACTTACCAATACTTGTCACATTGTTCCCCGAAGCCATTGTCTTTTCCGGGATAAATATTAACATAACAAACCACAAAAATACTCACCCACGATCCGAAGCAGTCCACGAGTGTGTCCCACGACGATCTTGGGTAGAGAACTGCAGCATCAGATGAAATTCCCACACAGCAATGGCATAAAGTGAGACTAGGGACTTTTTTTTTTTTAAGTGGCGGAGGAATACAGTGCGGAAGGATACCTACCTTCCGTCATTGGATTCCTGCAGCCCGTAGAGAACGGCAGCATCATCTGATGTAGTATATATATATGTAGTATATATGTAGTATGTATGTAGTATGTATGTAGCATGCAGTATGTATGTAGCATGTATGTAGTATGTATGTAGTATATATGTAGTATGTATGTAGCATGCATGTAGTATGTATGTAGCATGCATGTAGTATGTATGTAGTATTTTTTTTTTTTTAACATTTAACACATTAGCCGGATGATGGGACTACTACTGTCCCATCATTGGCTAATGTGTCAATCACTGTCATGGTAGCAGGCATCGCCCGATGGGACTTGTGGTCCCATCGGACGATGCTTGCACAGACCCCCGGACATCAGCACAGCCCCCCGGCAGGCCGGCACAGCCCCCCGGCAGGCCGGTACAGACCCCCACAGGGTGCACAGACCACCGGCAGGCCGGCACAGCCCCCCCGGCAGGCCGGTACAGACCCCGGGCAGTCCACACAGCCCCCCGGCAGGCCGGCACAGCCCCCCGGCAGGCCGGCAGAGACCCCCGGAAGGCCCGAAATGACGGCGCATCATGATGCGCACACACCGCGCATCATGATGACGTCAGGCCGTCAATCAACTGAACTTCCGATTCCGATGCCGACTTCCGATATTGAAAAAATATCGGAAGTCGGTATCGGAATTCCGATACAGCAAGTATCGGCCGATACCCGATACTTGCGGTATCGGAATGCTCAACACTAATGGTAGGTTATAAGCAAGTTGTCTTTTGTACTCTATTTTATTTAGTAGTTTATAATGCACATAGTGATTGATTTATGTCATACTTAGTGTTGAGCATTCCGATTCTGCAAATATCGGGTATCGGCCGATATTAGCTGTATCGGAATTCTGATACCGAGATCCGATATTTTTCCAATATCGAATACCGGAATCAGAAGTTCCCATAATGCAATGAGCCACTGTTGTGGCTGTGATTGGCTACTAAAATGATGTCATCATGATGCACGGTCTGTGCGCATCATGATGCGCGGTCTGTGCGGGCCTGCCGGGGGTCTGTACGGGCCAGCCGGGGGTCTGTGCCGGCTGCCGGGGGTCTGTGCAGACTGCCGGGGGTCTGTACGGGCCTGCCAGGGGTCTGTGCCGGCTGCCGGGGGTCTGTGCAGACTGCCGGGGGTCTGTGCAGGCCTGCCGGGGGTCTGTACGGGTCTGCTGGGGGTCTGTGCCAGCTGCCGGGGGTCTGTGCGGGCCTGCCGAGGGTCTGTGCTGACTGCCGGAGGTCTGTGCCGGCTGCCGGGGGTCTGTGCGGGTCTGCCGGGGGTCTGTTCTGGCTGCTGGGCATCTGTGCAGACTGCCGGAGGTCTGTACGGGCCTGCCGGGGGTCTGTGCGGGCTGCCGGGGGTCTTTGTGTCTGTGTGCAGGCATCGCCCGATGGGACTACAAGTCCCATCGGGCTATGCCTGCTACAGTGACAGAGATTGACACATTAGCCAATGATGGGACAATAGTCCCATCATCCGGCTAATGTGTTGAATGTAAAAAAAAATACTACATACATACTACATACATACTACATATATACAACATTCATACAGCATACATACATACTACATATATACAACAAATATTCAACATACATACATACTACATACACACTACATACATACTACATTCATCAGGCATGTACACACACAACCCCCGGCAGGCCCGCACTGACCCCCAGCAGCCCGCACAGACCCTCCGGCAGGACCGCACAGACCCCCGGCAGTCCGCACAGACCCCCGGCAGCCGGCACAGACCCCTGGCAGGCCCACACAGACCCCCGGCAGTCCGCACAGACCCCCGGGAGCCAGCACAGACCCCCTGCAGGCCTGTACAGACCCCTGGCAGGCCCACACAGACCCTCGGCAGTCCGCACAGACCCCCGGCAGCCGGCACAGACCCCCGGCAGGCCCGTACAGACCCCCGGCAGTCCGTACAGACCCCCAGCAGCCTGCACAGGATGAACAGGATGTGCAAGTACAGAAAGGGGTTTTTTAATTCCGATAGTTCTGTCCCATTGACTTGAATGGGACTTCCTGTATCGGAATTGGTGATACCCGTTACTTTTTGGGTATCGGCCGATCCAATCCGATATTTCTCAATATCGGATGGTATCACTCAACACTAGTCATACTGCATCTTTATAAATTTTCCATTCCTAGACTAATTGCAAGCACGTATTATGCATGCAATAATACTTGTTTCCAATGATCTTTATTAGAGTTGAACGAAATGGGTCGGTCAAATTCATAAGTCGCCGACTTTCGCTAAAGTCGGGTTTCATGAAACGAAATCCGACCATAGCGTGAGGTCGACCACGGGGTAGGCGACAAGAGCACCAAAGTCGCGTTTCAAATGATGCATCCAGCGCCCTTTTCAGCCAATGATGGAGGATGCACACTGTGGGCAACGCGATGACATGGGCATCAGTCACCACCTTCTTTGAGAAGGGCATGCAAGTGATTGGCTTGCTTTGTGTGGCATCACAGAGCGGATGACATTCATCCACTCAATGCCGACTTTTATTCCCCATTGACTTGCATTGGGGTCGGGTTTCGGACGAAACGCTGACTTTTTTTGCCCTAGTCGGACCAGTTTCATCTGAAACAAATTTTGTTTCATGAAACACGATCCGACCAAAGTCGCTCAACTCTACCTAGAGCTAATATTGGCTAACAAACAAGCAACTCTGGTAAACCGTTTGTTTGAGGCATTCCCAGCACACAGTGGTGGTGATGGTTTTTCCATGAGCCATAGGGGGCAACATGGAAGAGGTGTTCGTGGTGCACACAGCAGAAAGTGGCGTTGGACACAGGGGTTTCATGACTATGTTGTGGACTGATTTTTCAAGTACCGCTCACACGACTGCTAATACTGCATTGATTGAAAGTGACAGGAGACAGCAGTTGTCAACGATGGTTACAAACTACTTCTCCTCCCATATCGATGTTCTCCCTCACAGGTCATTCCCCTTTGACTATTGGGCCTGTAAACTGGACACATGGCCTGAATTGGCACAATATGCCTTACAGGAGTTCGCTTGCCCCACTGCTAGTGTGCTATCCGAAAGAGTCTTCAGTGCAGCTGGATCAATCCTGACAGAAAAAAGGACCCATCTGTCGACCCAAAATGTTGATGATCTAACTTTCATTAAAATGAACCATGCATGGATTTCAAAGGATATTGTCCCACCTTCCCTTGCTGACACGTAGTTTGCCCGAAAAATGGTTCGCTTTTGTCCTCCTCTTCCTCGGACTTTTCCAATTCCTCCATTTTCAGCTGCTGAATGTCCAACATCAACATATGCCGTTTTTTCAACCTCCTTAACTGGGCTGCCTCCCCCCCAGGGCCGGGGTCATTACCTGGTGCACGAACCCGTGCGAGTGCCGTTGCCCTGGACAGGTGGGTGGGCACACTCTTTGGCAACGGCACTGGCACAGGTTCCCTAATAGTACAATCAAGTGTCTCTGATGGTGGGGGTGCACACCCATGGTTAGACACACTGGCGTACTATGAGGGGTCCTGTGCCAGTACCACCGCCCACAAGTGGGCCCCCCCTGCTTGCTCAGGGCCCCAGCACTTGCAATACTTACCTCTCCCTACTCCACCGCTGTGACATCTTCCGCATTTTCTGACAGTGACATTCTGGTCAGAGAGTGCAATGACATCACGTCTGTATGCCCTCTGCCTAAACAGTCCAAGTGCAGAGAGATGGAAGATGGGGGCGACGAGGTATCCAGACTAGTACAAGGATTCCCTTGCGAGGAGACTTATTTAATTGTTTTAAAGGTTGGGAACAACTTTTGGGGAACACTATACTCTGGAGAATGATATATGGAGCCCACCATACGCTGGAGCATTCCAAAGGTGGATATCACACACTGGAGCAGCATTTACAGGGCCCATTACACACTGGAGCATTAGAAATGGGGCCCACTATATATGGAGCTTATATGGGCCCATAAGACAGTGGAGCTTCATTCATGGGGACCAACATATACTGTAGCATTATGTGGAGCTCATCATATACTGTATGGAACATTATATGGGACCAAAGATTCTGTATGGAGAAATATATGGGCTTCATTACTCTGTATAGTGCAGTATGCGGTGGCCATAATACTGTAAGGAGTAATATACTGTCCGTATTTGGAGCTATTGGAGAATTTAAAATGGATATCAGTCATGAGATGTAAGAAGTGAAGTATTTTTCATTGTACTATACCGCTATTTCTCTGCTGTATCAGAGGATCATGAATTGTGGCATGTGTTAAAGGAGCCCATTGACACTCTGGCCCTGGGCCCACAAAAATCTGGAGCCAGCCCTACCGCCCCCACAACTTTATCCAAATAACCCCCAGTTTTCAATGCCTAACTATTATTATAAAGTAAATTAAGGTTGACAAGCTTAAGTAATAAGAATTGATGTTTTTGGCATTAAAATGGGCACTGTAGGTGTGTTTCCTGTCCTCCACTCACTGCTGACTTTTCTTCCCCATTGACTTGCATTGGGTTTCGTGTTTCAGTCGGCTTTTGACTTTTCACGATAATCGGCCGATTGCGTTCGACCCGACTTTTGCGAAAGTCGGGTTTCATGAAACCCGACTCGACCCGAAAAAGGCAAAGTCGCTCATCTCTAATCTTTACTATTGTCACTGGCAAAGGTAGATAAAGGTTGGCCAGGAAATACTATTCTCCAGTACACCATTAGACTCCACATGGATACTATAGGTTTGAAGCTTGTTAGACATTGTACGAGTAGCAGATATTTGAGTACCTCTCAATTTGAGGTAGGACAATGAGCTGCTTTATGGATCTATAATATATCTTATTTTGCGCATTTAATAAAACAATTAAAAAAGTGGAAAGGAAACACGCCAAATAAGATTAATTTAAAGAGTAAATGGTCCATTTACAGTGGCATGTAAAAGGTTGTGCACCGCTGGTCAAACTTAATATTATTGTGAACATTTAAGTTGAAGATGAAATGATCGTCAACTGGCATAAAGTTAAAAATGGCACATATTCTTTGTACTTTAGGCAGTATATATACTGTATATACAGTATATATATATATTCATCTTTTTCCTTTTTAAAAATAACAAGAAGGAGAATGGGCCAATCCAATACAAGAGTGTGGGCAACCTGCATGATTAGTACCTTAAATCACAAAGAAAAAATAGCGATCAAAATAAATCCAAAAAGACTGAATATGTATGAAACATATAAAATTAATCTTTATTCAATTAAGAACAGGAAAACAGGGCAGGAAATGGAGTCAAAGATTAACCATGGCAGCGTGCAGGCGACCAAATAGGGTATACATGGAGTACAGAGACCTGATAGAGACACCGGTACAAAGCATATAACTAGATGGCATAATTAGAAAAAATGTGCCAGTTCCTAGAAAAAAACAGTAGTACAGCCAAACAGGACAGGTGCATAAATATAAGTTATGAACAAATGTCAAAAAATCTTATTACCTGTTTGGATTGTATGTAGCGGTCCTCCCCAGTATACCCTCCCCAACGCACGTTTCGGCAAATGGCCTTTCTCAAGGGGTACAGGGAAAGAGGAAGTAGGGGATATTTAAGACAGAGTCGACCAATCAGCCTAGAAAATCATACCCATGTGATTGTTCACCATTAGTACAAATTTAACAAGGTTCCACCCAGTCATGGCGTCCATTGTCATGGCTACAAGCCATAAAATCACAAGAATGGACTCATCATTTACATATTAACAACTGAACCATCTGGGGAGAGGAGCCAACAAATAAATACCACCAAATTTAATTTGATTACTTTTATAGAGATCGCCGTCTGTATGTAAGAAAACTACCGTTTTGTATTAGTAGCGTGTCATGGTCTATACGATGTCCAGTTAAGATGACGTTGTCATTGGTAAGATCACGTGAGTCGCACTGACTCACAACTTGTACCCAATCAGGTACAAGTAACGATAACAGAAGCGCTTTTATCCTTACTATGTTTATGTGCTAATTTTACTGTGTCATGCACAGGTTCTTTTGGTGTTTTGGATATGGATTTCCAGGCTAAAGACAAAGCCTGGCTCGGACAAATTGACCAGGTATTTGGGACAGGTGGAGTTGAGTCACAGCCACCTGTGGATCAAACACTCGATAGCCAAGTTCTTGAGATTGAAAAACTGTTATTAAAATGGACGAAGATATGGTGGAATAGGGCCTTCCTTGAGAAGTATGTTTCATGTAACATTATTCCCAGGGGTCTGAGAGTAAGGGTCACCCCCTCATTCCCAATTGATGATGATGATTTTGTCAGTCGGTGGGAGGAAGCATGTGGCATCTGCTCCTCTGTCTTCCTGAAGTTACTGATTGAACGAAATTCCAAGCTCATTGTAGCCTTGGATAAATCGATTGATGAGGCTGAACGTAACTTTAAAGCATCATGTCCATCTGAGAAGATTGTTGAATATGAATCCCGTATTGAGAAAAATCTTGACACTTGTGTCAAAAAAATAAATGAAATACAGGCTTCTAAATTACATCGTGATACTAAAGATTTTGCAAATAAGAGTGTCTACTATTGGAGAAAATCTAATAACAAAGCCCCTAAAATGCATGGAGTATCTTCAGTGTGTTCTCTTTCCTCTATGAGCGATTCTTCAGAATGGTCTACTTCATCGATAACCACACGGTCTGGAGCAAGACCTAAGAGAGTGAGAGACGTGAATTTCCACCCCTACAAGCGGATGAAATTCAAGTCACCTGAACGTACCAAAAGCAACAATAAGGTAATTAATCTAAGCTCTCATGTTCTAACTGATTCTGATCTCTCATTGTTGAGTAGGGGACTCACTTTCTCTCCAAAGTCTCATTTTAATGCATTTGTGGCTATAAAGGATCTACATCTTTTTGCTAGATCCTTGATCTTTAAGAGACATTTTTTCAACTCTGATTTGCAAAATCTTTTTCCTACAGAGGAGGAGCAATTAGCCCTGCAGAATCTTGAGGATCTCTCTATTGAACATACAACTGGAGAGGGAGGTAAGATTCCTCAATCCATTAGAACTAAATCAAAAAAATTTCCTCCCCTAGCGACATGTGCAGCGATTGACCTTTTTGTTCAGGTTGTTACGAAAGATTTTATGAACATCCCTGGGGGTTTAGGCAGGGATAACCTGAGCCGAGATGAGCTTATGAGATTGGACGTCCTGAGGGGGCTTCCTGACATTGTGTTAAAGCCAGCTGATAAAGGGGGTAACGTTGTAATATGGCCTAAGTCCCTCTATGAGAAGGAGGCATTTAGACAATTAAACAACAAAACATGTTACAAGCGTTTGACATTTAACCCCCTTTCATCATTTGTGCTACAGCTGAATAAAATTCTTAATACAGCAGTTCTAAATGGGGTTATCACCAAAGAACTGGCTCTTGCTATGCAGGTACAAGAACCTGCCATTGCAACATTTTATCTATTGCCCAAAATACACAAATGTCTCGAGGCCCCCCCCGGTCGTCCAATCATCTCTGGCTCTGGTAACTTTCTAGAAAGAGTCAATCGCTGGATTGACTCTAAATTGCAACCTCTTGTTGAAAGTTTGCCTTCTTTTTTACTTGATACCGGTGAATTTCTCAGGAGGGTGGATGGCCTCCATATTGGGAGTGATAATATGCTGGTGACAGGTGACATTGAGTCCCTGTACACCAGCATAAGGCATTCCGATGGTTTGGCAGCCACTAGTTATTTCCTGAATATGTCAAACTTACCTGTAGAGATTATTTCCCTGGTCATTGAATTGCTTGAGTTTTCCCTGACCCACAATTTTTTTACGTTTATGGGGTCCTTCTACCTGCAGCTCCAGGGGACAGCAATGGGGGCATCCTTTGCCCCTTCATATGCCAACTTGTTCCTGGGGCTGTGGGAGAGGGACCTCCCCCTGTCTGACCAATGTCGGTCGATGGACCGCATCCCCTTTTGGGTGCGGTACATCGACGATATTTTCTTGGTCTGGCAGGGGAATGAGTTTCAGCTATCCAAATTTATGGAGGGAATTAACTCAAATAATATGAATATTCATATTACTTACCAACATGATTTGACCAAGGTGAGTTTCTTCGATGTCAATGTCTGGCGAGACCCTGACAATACACTTCAGACAGGAATATTCAGGAAAGAAACCTCTTCTAATGTGTTGCTCCATGCCTCCTCTGCTCACCCTAAATCATTGATCAACTCTATTCCTATAGGACAGTTCCTGCGGTTACGCAGGATCTGCTCCAATGACCAGGAGTCTGTAGTCCAAGCTCAGGACCTCTCGGCGAGGTTTCTTGAGAGAGGCTACAGTAGGAGATCTATAAAGAGAGCCCTTAATCGTGCAAGATGGTTTACACGTCAGTCATTATTATATAAGAAGAGGGAAATCAAGAATGACAATAAGATCAGATTTATTACAAATTATCATGCACAATTTGCAAGAATGAGAGGTTGTCTTCAAAGAGCTTGGCCTATCCTCCAGACGGACCCTATTCTTAACCAATTTATTTCATCAGAACCAAGTGTTACTATCTGTCGATCAAGGAATCTCAAAGACTACCTCGTCCATAGTCACTACCAACCTGAACCCAAACAGAGTTTTCTCAGCTTGGGTCGTCCTGGGTGTGGTTGTGCTCCTTGTGGGCATTGTGTTGCCTGTCCCAACGTTGAGCGAACGGACACGTTCTTCAACTCTTCAGGAACTCGGACATTCAATATTCGCAATCACATACTGTGTACCTCACGGTATGTTATATATTTCGCGTTATGTCCGTGTAACCTGATATATATTGGAATGACTACACGGCAACTGAAGACGCGTGTCCGTGAGCACGTGTTGGGCATACGGGCGGCAGCTGGCCATGAGGACCTGACCACACTCAGGACAATACCTCGACATTTTAAACTTAAACATGGCTGCGATGGGTCGCTACTACGGATTCGTGGTATTGACAGCTTGAATCCAGGAATCCGTGGTGGCAATTTAACCCAGAGACTCTTGCAACGCGAAACAAGATGGATATGGTTGTTAGATACTGTATATCCGAAGGGATTGAACGAGGCTATCAGTTTTGCTCCCTTTATTTAAATGTTTATATATATAAATATATGGTGGTTTGGCTATACCTCTTTGATCGTATGTAGCTTGCGGCGTACCTTTTTGGTTTTAATTTTTAGGTCTAATGTTGCTTTTAATTTTTCAGAGTCTTCCTTTGCCATACTCGTGCATCAGGGTTTATCCGGCTGGATATTTCTGTTTCACCTCTTTGGATGATTAGACCTCCTTGTCAGCATAACAACATATGAAGAGAATGATTGTGTGATTTATATTTCTGTTATGAAATGTGCTCCATACAGTTAACTTATATATGATTTACATGTTTATTTTTATTGTTGTGGGTTACTAATGTGTGCTCTCTATTTCTTGCTCTCTTTATGATTATGTATGTCATATTTCTATGCTATCGATTGACGCTCACTCTGTGCGCGTGCGCGCCGCTGTCTCCTTCACACCGGGCGTCTTTCGGCATCTCCTCACTGTGGCCAGTCACTAAGGTGATGTCACATTGATGCCGCCGCCGCCCGCTGTCTTGGTTGCCGGGGCGACGCCCGCGTCATCACGAGTGGACGCGTCATCGTGGCTGACGTAGCTAGGGGAGGAGCCTTGGTGCTTTTAGGCGTCTCTACATTGCGGACAGTCACAATGGTGACGCCTTACTTTTGCCGCCGCCGCCACCCGTTGTCTTGGTTGCCGGGGTGACGCTCGCGTCACCATGAGTGGACGCATCGTCATTGGTGATGTAGTTAGGGGAGGAGCCCCGGATGTGAGATGATGGTCATGTGACCAGCGCTGCTGTTATCGTTACTTGTACCTGATTGGGTACAAGTTGTGAGTCAGTGCGACTCACGTGATCTTACCAATGACAACGTCATCTTAACTGGACATCGTATAGACCATGACACGCTACTAATACAAAACGGTAGTTTTCTTACATACAGACGGCGATCTCTATAAAAGTAATCAAATTAAATTTGGTGGTATTTATTTGTTGGCTCCTCTCCCCAGATGGTTCAGTTGTTAATATGTAAATGATGAGTCCATTCTAGTGGTTTGATGGC